>NC_089762.1:9268695-9273695 GCF_040412425.1 Macrobrachium rosenbergii | reverse complement strand
GAGAGAGAGAGAGAGAGAGAGAGAGAGAGAGAACGCAAATAAGACACAAGGAAATGAAGGCTCCCTGAGTTGGGAGTTCACACAGTTTGCTGTTGATAATAAAGTGTAAATGTTTAAAAGCAAACAAGGCAGGCGAACCTTGCTGAACAAACATAAAAACTCTCTCTCTCTCTCTCTCTCTCTCTCTCTCTCTCTCTCTCTCTCTCTCTTTCTCTCCTCTCTTGTTTACCACCTTCAGCTAAGCCCTTCGGCTGAAGTGTTTTGAAGGATCCTATACCTAATCCCTCCTGGCTTACTAAACAAGGATATCAACACATGAGGCCTTTCCTTAACTTTCATCTTCCTGCTGTTTCTTCATTTCCTGAAAACAGAAACTCACTCCTTTTTTCTCTTGTCACTTTCATCACCCTCATTTACTTTTCTCTTGTCACTTTCACCCTGATTTACTTTTCTCTTGTCACTTTCATCACCCTGATTTACTTTTCTATTGTCACTTGCATCACCCTGATTCACTTTTCTCTTTTCAGTTTCATCACCCTGATTTACATTTCTGTTTTCACTTTGGTCACCTTGATTTACTTTTCTCCTTTCACCTCCATCACCTTCACTTACTTTCTCTTGCTACTTTCGTCACCCTGATTTTTTTTGGCCACTTTCATAAGTCTGATTTACTTTTCTCTTGTCACTTTCATCACTCTGATTTATTTTTCTCTCGCCACTTTCATCAACCTGATTTACTTTTCTCTTGTCACTATCATTACCTAATTTACTTTCCTCTTGATACTTTCATCAACCTCAATACACTTCTCTTGCCACTTTCTTCGCCCTGATTCATTTATCTCTTGTCGTTTTTATGAACTTGATTTACTTTTCTCTTGCCACTGTCATCACCCTGATTTACTTTTCTCTTGTCACTTTTGTCACCCTCATTTACTTTTCTCTTGATACTTTCACCACCCTAATTTACAATTCTCTTGCCACTGTCATCACCGTGACTTACTTTTCTCTTGGCACTTTCATCACCCTGATTTAATTTTCTCTTGCCACTGTCATCAACCTGATTCACTTTTCTCTTGTCGCTTTTGTTACCCTCATTTACTTTTTCTTGATACTTTCATCACCCTAATTTACAATTCTCTTGCCACTGTCATCACCCTGATTTACTTTTCTCTTGTCACTTTCATCACCCTGGTTTACTTTCTCTTGCCACTTTCATCACCCTCATTTACTTTTCTCTTGTCACTTTCTCACTTTTATCACCCTCGTTTACCTTTCTCTTGTCACTTTCATAACCCTGATTTACTTTTCTCTTGCCACTTTCATCACCCTGGTTTACTTTTCTCTTGTCACTTTCATAACCCTGATTTACGAAGTAAAATATTGTTCTTGCAACGACACTCTTTACAATGTCCTTTTTTCTGTCACTAAACCTCTCACTTCATTGCCTAAGACGTTCCAACTTTCATTTTTACTTTCATGCTCGCTCTGTCTATTTAATATCCCATCCTAGCATTTGGCATACCAGTAATCTCCTTTCACTCATTAATCTTAAATCCTGGTTTATCCATGTCTGCACTTTCAAACGTGTACAGAGATCGGGGAAGTAATACTGATAAGTCTGCCGTCAGGGAGGGAGGGACGCAATTTAATCTACAGTGACTGGTTTTAAGATTTCAATTTAGTGTGAAATGTTAAAAAGAAAAAAAATTGCACTAGACAAACATCATTAAAGTATAAAAGAATGCTTAATGCTATCACACAAAAATGTAGAAGAGGGTGTTTATATACTCGTATTTTTCCTAATGTATCAAAAGAACTTTTATACATGAACAAATTAGGGTAAAATTCTCAAGTACCCAAAAAACAGTATAAGGAAACATCAAAAATAAGCTTCAGAGTTATTCTGCAATCAGACAAAAAACAATTCCCTTCCCTCTGCGGATACAGTGAAAAAAATTCTTGAAAAATCCCGTACAGAAGTTTGAAAGCCTACTCATTGCCTAAAATTGTCTCATAATGTTCTTTGAATACCCTAGAACTGCACTCTAATGATTTAACGATCAGTGCCAAGGGAAAAACAGTTAAAAGAGAACTTTCCTCTTCAACTGGTTGCAAATCGAAGAGGAAATTTGTCTTAACTTTCAGTGACTTGCGAAGCTGATTGGCCTAATGACAGCTGTTTTGGGAGACGCCATCTCCCGTTGGTGTTCAGAAGAATCACAAAATCGCTTCGAATATAATGATGACTAAATTGTCTAAAAATAAAATTGATGGTATTGTCGCAAGCATCAATTTGCGTCAATCGTTTTCCCGTTCTGGTAGAGGCGATCAATATTGATTAAAAGTTTCACTGTCAGTGCAGATATGAAATTTATAGACCAAATTCATGGGAATCATGGGAAATTAACTGATTTGAACGCTTAACTTACAGATTTCCTAATATTATGGAAAATATCTAAACTGAAGGTCGTTTTGAAAACTGGGAAAGGATACTCGTTTCCTAAGTCATATTTCAACCTTGCGTCAGGGAGAGAGGTGAAGAGATTTTCCATGTGTTACAATTCTTTCAGAAGAATTACATTATCTTGATCTACAATAAAAAGAAAATCCATCGTTTTCTAGCCCAGAGAATGAAGTAAATAAAGTATGTGTACAAAGGAAAGTCTCTTTGATTTACTTGCCTTATTTTGTTCTATCTCTCTATCTATCTATTACTTATCTATTTTATATACCTTTTACGTATTCTTTCCGAGGTCTTCCTAGTGACCCTCTCTTAGTCCTCACACAAGGCAAATTCTTTATTTTTCGGTTATAGCTCACTGTTTTTGGTGAACAATTTTATCCCATAAGTCGCAGATGGACTCTTGGAAGTATTCATAACAGCCAGCCATGTCATGGTCGGATATTTACAACGAATACGTACTTCGGATCGCGGTCAACATGAAACGAAGAAACCAGTCATTCTCTGCTTTTATTTGGAACACAAACAAGTAAAAAATGCGCCAAAGTTTCTTCGGCACAATCGAGTTTTCTGTACAGCGTAGGCTATAATCGAGGCCTAATTTGGGCCACCGAAATTAGATCTATCTTTCGGTGGTCTCGGTATAATGCTGTATGAGCTGCGGCCCATAAAACTTTAACCACGGCCCGGCTGGTGGCCTGTCCCATATCGTTGCCAGACGCATGATTATGGTTAACTTTAACCTTAAATAAAATAAAAACTAATGAGGCTAGAGGGCTGAAATTTGGTACGTTTGATGATTGGAGGGTGGATGATCAAGATACCAATTTGCAGCCCTCTAGCCTCAGTAGTTTTTAAGATCTGAGGGCGGTCAGAAAAAGTGTGGACAGAAAAATGCGGACGGACAGACAAAGCCGGGACAATAGTTTTATTTTACAGAGCACTAAAATGTGGAAGTTCACCTAGAGGTACGCAAAAAAGAAGGCTACTATCCGCAATATTACGTGTCCATGAGCATGAAAAGGACAAACACGTAATTCTGTGCATTTATTTGAGCCTTGAAAATGTTACTGTTCTGAAGGTAATTGCCAGTGGATGCTCACCTAGAGTTACGCCAAAAAGAAGGTTATCATCTGCAATATTACGGGGTCAATAATCATGATATGAAGTGACCCATAGTTTTACCCGTTTATTTTAGCCTTAAAAATGTAACTGTTCTGAAGACAATTACTTGTGGATGCTCACCCAGAGTTACGCCAAAAGGGCTATTTTCTGCAATATTGAGTCAATAAACATGAAATGAAGAAACCAATAATTCTGTGTGTTTCTTGAAGCTTTAAAAATGCAACCGTTCTAAAAACAATTGCTGACGGATGCTCACCTAGAGTTACACAATAAAGAATGCTATTATCTGCAATGTTATGAGTCAATAAACATGAAGCGAAGTAACCCGTAAGTTTACGCGTTTATTTAAGCCGTAAAAATGTGACATTTCTAAACCCAATGAATAGTGGAAGTTCACCTCGAGTTACGCAAAAAAGGTTATCATCTGCTAAATTATGAGTCAGTAAACATGAAATGACGTACCACAAAATCCTGAACAATTATTTGGGCTTTATGTATATAACAGTTCTAACAACAATTCTTAGTGGGTGTTCTCATAGAGTTACGCCAAGAATAAGGTTATTATCTGCAATATTACGACTCCACGAGCATGAAATGACGTTACCCGTAATTCTGTGCATTTATTTGGGCATTAAAAATGCAACACTTCTAAAGTAATTCCTAGTGGATGCTCACCTAGAGTTACGCCAGAAATATTATCTGCAGCATTATGAGTCAGTAGACATGAAATGACATGATTCGTAATTCCGTGAGTTCATTTGAGCTTTAAACATGCAACAGATCTGCAAACAATTTCAAGAGGATGTTCCCCCGGAGTTAGCCAAATATGCTATTATCTGCAATTTTACGAGTCAGTAAATATGGAACGAAGAAACCAGTAACTGCCTGATTTATTCGGGCATTAAAAACGTAACAGTTCTAAAAACAATTAACGATGGATGTTCATCTACAGTTACGCAAAAAACTATGCTTCTATCTGCAGTACTACTTTAACAGTGCACCCACCTAAATCTCCATCGAAAATTCAGCTAAAATAATGAAAACAAAAAAACCAGTTTTCGACGACGAAAGTCAAGATTGCCCCCATTGTCATCTTTGTCATTTATGACTCACTGGCAAAGATCTTAAATTCAAATTTGCAATGTTGCTCATCAAAAACTCAACCCAGACAAACAAATATTTCTGATTACCATAAATTCCAGCAATAAAATGATTTTACTCACCGCCGCTGGGATGTTCAGCTGTTTTGTCGGCTTCGCCGTAACCTGTTAAAGAGTCAGGAGACTGAAACACGCTTTTTCAAAAATGAGTCTAGGTCAGAATAACAACTGCAATGTCATCTGTTCAAATAGTTACGCTTGTAGTGAGATAAATAGAGCGAGCAATATATATATAAATATATATAATAAATACA
>NC_089762.1:9258695-9263695 GCF_040412425.1 Macrobrachium rosenbergii | reverse complement strand
GAGCAATATTGCAAGCAAAACGTGAGAGCAATATTGCAAGCAAAACATGAGAGCAATATTGCAAGCAAGTTATGTGACCAATATTGCAAGAAAGATACAACAAAAGTGCAAGCAAGATATGAGAGCAATATTGCAATCAAGACGTGGAGCAAAATTGCAAACAAGACAGGAGAGGAATAATACAAGCAAGATATGAGATATGAGAGGAATATTGCAAGCAATATATGAGAGCAGCATTGCAAGCAAGAAATCAAGAGAATATTGCAAGCAAGAAATCAGAGAAATATTACAAGTAAGATATTAGAGCAATAATGCAAGCAAGATATGAGAGCAATATTGAAACAAGATGTGGGAGCAATATTGCAAGGAAGATATGAGAGCAATATTGCAAATAAAACATGAGACCAGTATCACAAGGAAGATATCAGAGCAATATTGCAAGCAAGATATGAGCAATATCATAAACAAGACATGAGAGCTATATTACAAGCAAGATACAAAAAAGTTGCAAGCAACATATGAGAGCAATACTTCAAGCAAGACACGAGAGCAAAATTGCAAGCAAGACCAGAGAGGGATGTTAGAAGCAAGATATGAGAGCAACATTGCAATATGGAAAATTTAGAGAAATATTGCAAATTAAGAAATCAGAGCAATATTATAAGCAAGATATGAGAACAATATTGCAAGTGAGATATGACAGCAATACCACAAGCCTGATATGAAACCAATATTGGAAACAAGATGTGAGAGCAATGCTGTAAACAAGATATGAGAGCACTATTGCGAGCAAGAAATGAGAGGAATATCACAAGCAAGAAATGGGAGCAATATTGCAAGCAATTTATGAGAGTAATATTACAAGCAAGATATGAGGCAGTATTGCAAGAACTATTTGATAAGAATATCGAATTAAGTAAGATGTAAGAGTAATATCACAAGCAAGAAATGAGAGTAATATTGCACACAAGATGCGAGAGCAGTATTTCAAGAAATATATGAGAGCACTATTGCAAGCAAGATATAAAAAAACAAAGTTGCAAGCAAGATACGAGGGCAATATTGCAAGCAAAATATGAGGGAAATATTGCAAACTAGATATAAGGGCAATATGGCAAGCAAATATGAGAGCAATTGCAAGGCAGATATGAGAGCAATAATGCAAGCAAGGCATATGAGCAATATTGCAAGCAAGATATGAGGGAAGTATTGCAAACTAGATATAAGGGCAGTATGGCAAGCAAATATGAGAGCAATTGCAAGGCAGATATGAGAGCAATATTGCAAGCAAGTTAGGAAAGCAATAATGCAAGCAAGATATTAGTGCAATAGGATAAGCAAGATATGAGAGCAATATCGCAAGCAAGATATGTAAGCAATATTGCAAGCAAGATATGAGAGCAATATTGCAAACTAGATATAAGGGCAATATGGCAATCAAATATGAGAGCAATTGCAAGGCAGATATGAGAGCAATAATGCAAGCAAGGCGTATGAGCAATATTGCAAGCAAGATATGAGGGAAATATTGCAAACTAGATATAAGGGTAGTATGGCAAGCAAATATGAGAGCAATTGCAAGGCAGATATGAGAGCAACATTGCAAGCAAGTTAGGAAAGCAATAATGCAAGCAAGATATTAGCGCAATAGGATAAGTAAGATATGAGAGCAATATCGCAAGCAAGATATGTAAGCAATATTACAAGGAAGATATGAGAGCAATATGACAAGCAAGATATTTAGCGCAATATTGCAAGCAAGATATGAGATCAGTGTTGCAAGCAAGATATGTGAGCAATACTGTAAGAAGGATATGGAAACAATATTTGCAAACAAGATATGAAAGCATTTGCAAGCAAGATATGGGAGCAATATTGCAAATCGGATATGAAAACAATTGGAAGTAAAATAAAAGGTCAATATTGCGAGCAAGATATGAGCAATATTGCAAACAAGATATGAAAGCCATAGGAAGTAAGATATGACAGCAATATTGCAAATTAGATATGAAAGCAATTGCAAACAAAATATGGGAGCAATATTGCAAATAAGATATGAAATCAATTTCAAGCAAGATGTGGGAGTAATATTGCAAAGAAGACATAAAAGCAATTGCAGGCAAGATATGGGAGCAATATTGCAAATAAGATATGAAAGCAGTGCAAGCAAAATGGCGCCCCCTGGGTACCAGGAGGACGTGCAGTCCCCACCAGTGCCACCTGAGTACGATGTACAGTGGCCCCCTCGATCGGTTCCCGATCCAATTCCAGTGCCCGGCCCTGCCTCAGTGCCAGTGCCAGGGCCCCAATCAGATCTCCCTTCAGGAGATGCCAAATTCCTGCCGGTGCCACTTGCATGCCCCGAGCAGGGCCAAGCTTCGTCCGTCCTGACCGACGAGCCCAAGAAACCTCTGATAGCGCCTGACGCTGCCCTAGTGCCAGCACCAAAGCGCTACGCCGATCTCCATTCACGGGATCCAACTCAGGACCCCCTCTCTTCCCCCGGCCTGGCACCGCTACCAGCGTCGGTCAGAGAGACGGTTCCTCCCGACCACCGCGGAAGCTCACCTGCAGGTGCGGCCTCGCAACCCATGCCTGAGCTGGTCATCGATACCTGCGAGCCGCTCACGCCACCCCGACCGCCACCTCTCTGCCTCAGTCCGTCGCCGACGCAATTGCAAGTCAGGATTCTGCCATATCTCACTTGGCCGATGAACTACAAGAGCCGCGACGGATCATGGTAGAACCCGCACGGAACACTCCTGCGTCAGCTGTCGCATCAGCAGGCCCAGGTGGTACTCCGTGCCGCCCTCCGGTCGCAGGCCCTCCGCTTCCCCGGCCGAGGACGACTGTCCCATTAAGAAAGGCTCGAGGCGAAATTACCACGGGCCGGGACATTCCAGGTAATTTACAAAGAGCTCTAGAGCTCCCCATGGCACCTGTGCCACCATTTCATTTTTCGAAGGTCTTGGCACCCCTAATCCAGAAGGGGATGTCAGACCCTCCTCTATCTTCTTCCGTTCCTCAGGAACTGCTATCTCTTACCATCCTCTACTAATCTTCCCTTAAATTATCCCCACAAGAGGCAATTAAATACGGGATACCATTCCCCACACAATGTATAAATCATTAAGAATAACAGAGTGAGAAGTGGCACGCCCTTGCGCCCATACCTTGGCACCGGGCGTGCGTGTCAGCCCCTCCTGAAGGAGTCGCGCCCCTTGGTGCACTTTTCTCGCCCTGGGACTGAAAGGATAGTCCGGGCCGTAATTTATAGTCGTAGGACGAGAAATTCCCACCTAACACAATAAAACCCTCCCTCTTTTTCCCTTAGTTCTTCTGCCAATATCATTTACTTTCTTTTAGTCATTTATTTATCTTTAATTTTAATGAATCTTGAGTCATAAATTCTTGCCCTTGTGATTTAAATGCCCCTTTTGTAAGCTCTGAGGGACGTGTCCCGCCTTTCATATGCGGTCAAGTTTCATTCGTAACGTCTTGGTAATTTTCCTTTTTTGTTATTATTATCCCTTTTCCCCCTTCCATTATAAGACCCCACATCTTTTGTCTGCTCGCCCGTCATAACATGGAGTTCGAGTGGGCAGTGGATATATAAAATTAGCGTAGTTTAAGGTTAGCAAATTAAAACCTCGCGAATACTCTCGCCAACAACGACTGTCAAATTCCCGGTGTGTGGGTCATCCCTCAGCTTCGCGTTGAGCGATAGCTGAGCAAAGCACGTTAAAACGAAGATAAATTATCAATGCGAATATGTATAGTCATTACAGTATCGCGTAAAAGGGGATGTCATTTACAAAAATAAACGCTGTTTTTCATTTACACAGCCTCTTCAAGGCAGATTGTACTAACCGCATGCATTTTATCTAAAATTAAGTAACCGTGTATTTTAATTCTTGAACAATAACCTTTCTTTTCATTTGTTGGCCATAGCCTCATATACGTGGTCCTATAATCTTAATTAATTCACAATTGTTTGAGTCACATTATAAAGTTACCAGTGGGTAACCAAATCTAAAGTAATTATTCTTTTTCAAGTGTTTAAATCACTTTGCGTTCTGTTAACGAAAATTGTCCCAATGTGTTAGTAAAAGTAATGTCACAGCTTCATAAAACCCTTGGGAGTAAAGTTCATTGCAAGGCAGAATGTAGAGTAACGTAAAGCACTTGCCGCTCATTCTTGAATATCGATGTACACACCCGAAGGAGGTATGTACACCATCTTGTATGGGGAGGTATTATGATTAGCAAGAATTCGCTAGCAAACTGCCTCCCCCCCCCTCCTTTGTTGTTGTTGGTTGTTCATTTACTGCCAGCCGGCCGATCGATAGACCATCTGTCTATCGACTTAAAAACAAGGGTTTAAAGATTAAAGGCGCTCCCATTTTTGATAAAGATCTTTCCTTCGAGGCAAAAGTAATCTGGCTTGGGTGTTTCTCCTACAGGCCAAAACCTCCCCTGCGGGCAGCAGGTGCAATGAGTCAAAGCATCTGTGTTGGATGCACCCCCTGCCCCATAGGAGGGGATAAAAAGCAGAAACCCACGAGGTCGACACACACACGTGGGCTGGAAGATATGGAATGAAGACGTCCCCAACACCTGGCCCCATCGATGCCCTTGCATCCTAACCACGTGGCCCTTTCCAAAGTATACTTTTCCTCGTGCCCTTCGACCGTATTCCTCGAGCCCACACGCCATTGCTTGGAGTTTCGAGGAGTCCCCATCGCCTTGCCCCTTTACGGAAGCCTTTGCATCTCACCACGTGGAAGAAACTCGTCCTCAGAAATCGCAAGTCATCCACGGACCGCCTTCTACGCGCCCTCGGAAAATCTGCTAAGAGGGATCCTATTTCGTGGAAGCTTCTCGGACTGTGTCTGGAATCCCCCAGTTTCATTCAATCCCGTAGGAATCTCCTTCAGGATAGTAATCTACTTGAGTTCCTCTTTCCCGTACTGATATCATTTATGTAAATACACTCCTTT
>NC_089762.1:9243695-9246195 GCF_040412425.1 Macrobrachium rosenbergii | reverse complement strand
AGCCAAAGCCAAGCGCTGGGAACTATGATGAGGTCATTCAGAGCTGAAAGGTTAATGGAAAGCAAAAAGGTTTTAACCTTTCCAGGTCTCTCGAAAGATAGCTAAACAAGCGTCAACTTTTTGATTGTAGCTTAACATTATAGCAATTACAGTAACCACATGAGTCACTGAAGATATAGATCACCGAAAAGAAATAAAAACCACGACACACTGAGAAGAACAGCAGAAGCACCAATATGCAGTAAATGTGCCTCGCTGTCGAGCTTGTCAGTTCCAGAGGTCCTTCATTCCTCACACCGCTGGACTGTGGAACAGCTTCCCAGAGGATGTTGTGCACACAACGGGAACCTCAAAAACAGAGCGAGAATGCAATGTGTTACTACTCTGAAACAATTCCCTTTTTATTTTAATAATTTAAGTAATTTCTTATCTATTTGTCTAGTAATTTATTTTCTTTTTTCTTTTTCAATAACTGATCTCTTCTTACTCTATTTCCTGTTAACTTCTGTTACTCCTTTCAAATGAACGTCATATTCTTTGGAGGCTTGAATTTCGAGACAGAGGCCCAAGGTTCATGCTCTGAATAATAATAATAATAATAATAATAATAATAATAATAATAATAATAATAATAATAATAATAATAATAATATATTATTATTATTATTATTATTATTATATAAATAATAAAAAAAAGAAAAAATTAATAATAATAATTTAGATTGACTTGTCATTTGTAGCCTATTAGATTATAACGAATTAACAGTTCGTCTTATCATCCCCGTAGGCGTAACTACTAGATGAACGACAGGCCTATAATGATACGATAAGCTGCAAAGAATCTTTTAATATTTGCTGAAGACCTCATTATGACTTACAAGGTTAAATAATCAAGACAGATTGCAAACATGGCGTTTCCTCTTTCAGATTCCCGTTGAAGCGTAACTTGAACAGATAGGTAATAAGGTAAATATTATTATTATTATTATTAAATATTATTATTATTATTATTATTATCAGTTAGAAAATATTATTATTATTATTATTATTATTATTATTATTATTATTATTATTATTATTATTATTATTATTATTATTATTCAGAAGATGAAGAACCCCATTCATATGGAACAAGCCCATCAACGGGGCCATTGACTTGAAATTCAAACTTCCAAAGAATATTATGGTGTTCATTAGGAGAAAGTAAGATAGGTAAGGGAAATACAGAAAGAAGAGATCTTACTTATTAAAGAAGGAATATATATATATATATATATATATATATATATATATATATATATATATATATATATATATATCTCTCAACATAAAAAATAAAGATTTCACAGGATGTCGGTAAGCCTGAGAGTTTTTTTAGTGGACATTTCAACTGAATTGAATATAAATTTAGGCCAGAGGCCAATCGCCGGGATATATGGGGTCATCCAGCTGAAAAGGACATTGAGGGGGAAAAAAGGTTTGAAAAGGTGTAACAGTAAGAAAAATCTCGCAATTGCTCTATGAAACCATTGCTAGGACAGGGAGGAAAGAAAGATGGAAGAAAGAGAATATGAACGGAGGTACAATAAAAAGGATAAAAGGGGTTGCAGCTAAGGACCGAGGGGACGTTACAAAGAACATTAAGCAATGCATAAAACGTGCCGTGTGAGGTGCACTGACAGCACTAACACCCAACAGGGTCTTGTTTATATTCTACCAGTGTTGCCAAAGCGCAGAGAATTAAGGAATATAAACAGGAGATATGAACCTAACAATTAATTGCACACTCTGCAAGCATGAGGAACCAGATTCGCAGATGTAGTTCTGAATTTTTAAATCGTATTTCTCAGCAATAAAACTGGTCTTGAGTATATTCTTTTCCTTTATCACTTTACACATTTTCGCTGATTCTCAAAACGAACAATTCCTTAATTTTCGACGTAATGACAATCTTGAAACATAAATATCAATATGTAATAAATACATCGGCTACCAGATTCAATTCTTTTGATTACCTCGTTGGCTGAAAAAATTCCTACCATAAAAATTGTCTATGAAAGATACAGCCAGTTTACACTGAAATACGCACATAATCGCACTGACATCGTTATGTCTTTAGCTTTGTAAACTATATTTATACCTTTCAGAACCAATATTATTTACTAACTAAAAATTAACATTATAAGGTCATCTTCTCTTTAACATAAGCAATTTTGGGGAACACTAATTCTACAAGATAAACACACATACACACACACATATATATATATATATATATATGGGAATACTATATTCTGTAGGTAAGATAACATACACACACATTATATTATATATATATATATATATATACATATATATATATATATATATATATATATATATATATATATATATATATATATATATATATATATATATATATATATATATATATATATATATATATATATATATATATATATGAATCATACATACATACATGATGTGCACACACACACAC
>NC_089762.1:9236195-9241195 GCF_040412425.1 Macrobrachium rosenbergii | reverse complement strand
CACTCTGATTTATTTTTCTCTCGCCACTGTCATCAACCTGATTTACTTTTCTCTTGTCACTATCATTACCTTATTTACTTTCCTCTTGATACTTTCATCAACCTCAATACACTTCTCTTGCCACTTTCTTCGCCCTGATTCACTTGTCTCTTGTCGTTTTCATGAACTTGATTTACTTTTCTCTTGCCACTGTCATCACCCTGATTTACTTTTCTCTTGTCACTTTCGTCACCCTCATTTACTTTTCTCTTGATACTTTCACCACCCTAATTTACAATTCTCTTGCCACTGTCATCACCCTGACTTACTTTTCTCTTGGCACTTTCATCACCCTAATTTAATTTTCTCTTGCCACTGTCATCAACCTGATTCACTTTTCTCTTGTCGCTTTTGTTACCCTCATTTACTTTTTCTTGATACTTTCATCACCCTCATTTACAATTATCTTGCCACTGTCATCACCTGATTTACTTTCTTGTTTTCTTGTCACTTTCATCACCCTGGTTTACTTTCTCTTGCCACTTTCATCACCCTCATTTACTTTTCTCTTGTCACTTTCATTACCCTGATTTACTTTTTTATCACTTCATAACCCTGATTTACTTTTTCTTGCCACTTTCATCACCCTGTTTCACTTTTCTCTTGTCACTTTCATAACCCTGATTTACGAAGTAAAATATTATTCTTGCAAAGACTCTTTACAATGTTCTTTTTCTGTCACTAAACCTCTCACTTCATTGCCTAAGACGTTACAATTTTCATTTTTTTACTCTATCTATTTAATATCCCATCCTAGCATTTGTCTATTTAATTCATTAATCTTAAATCCTAGTTTACCCATGTCTGCACTTTCAAACGTGTACAGAGATCGGGAAGTAATACTGATAAGTCTGCCGTCAGGGAGGGAGGACGCACTTAATCTAGTGACTGGTTTTAAGATTTCAATTTAGTGTGAAATGTTAAAAAGAAAAAAAAATGCACTAGACAAACATCATTAAAGTATAAAAGAATGCTTAATGCTATCACAAAAATGTAGAAGAGAGGGTGTTTATATACTCGTATTTTCCTAATGTATCAAAGAACTTTTATACATGAACAAATTAGGTAAAATTCTCAAGTACCAAAAAAACAGTATAAGGAAACATAAAAATAAGCTTCAGAGTTATTCTGCAATCAGACAAAAAACACTTCCCTTCCCTCTGCGGATACAGTGAAAAAATTCTTGAAAAATCCCGTACAGAAGTTTGAAAGCCTACTTCATTGCCTAAAAATTGTCTCATAATTTTCTTTGAATACCCTAGAACTGCACTCTAATGATTTAACGATCAGTGCCAAGGGAAAAACAGTTAAAAGAGAACTTTCCTCTTCAACTGGTTGCAAATCGAAGGAAATTTGTCTTAACTTTCAGTGACTTGCAAGCTGATTGGCCTAATGACAGCTGTTTTGGGAGACGCCATCTCCCGTTGGTGTTCAGAAGAATCACAAAATCGCTTCGAATATAATATTATAAATTGTCTAAAAATAAAATTGATGGTATTGTCGCAAGCATCAATTTGCGTCAATCGTTTTCCCGTTCTGGTAGGGCGATCAATATTGATTAAAAGTTTCGCTGTCAGTGCAGATGAAATTTATAGACCAAATTCATGAGAATCATGGAAATTAACTGACTTGAACACTTAACTTACAGATTTCCTAATATTATGGAAAATATCTAAATTGAAGGTCGTTTTGAAAACTGGGAAGGGATACTCGTTTCTAAGTCATATTTCAACCTTGTGTCAGGAGAGAGAGGTGAAGAGATTTTCCATGTGTTACAATTCTTTCAGAAGAATTACATTATCTTGATCTACAATAAAAAGAAAATCCATCGTTTTCTAGCCCAGAGAATGAAGTAAATAAAGTATGTGTACAAAAAAGAAAGTCTCTTTGATTTACTTGCCTTATTTTGTTCTATCTCTCTATCTATCTATTACTTATCTATTTTATATACCTTTTACGTATTCTTTCGAGGTCTTCCTAGTGACCCTCTCTTAGTCCTCACACAAGGCAAATTCTTTATTTTTCGGTTATAGCTCACTGTTTTTGGTGACAATTTTATCCCATAAGTCGCAGATGGACTCTTGGAAGTATTCATAACAGACACAGCCATGTCATGGTCGGATATTTACAAAGAATACGAACTTCGGATTTGGTCAACATGAAATTGAAGAAACCAGTCATTCTCTGCTTTTATTTGGAACACAAACAAGTAAAAATGCAAGTTTTCTTCAATAAAGTTTTCTGTACAGCGTATAATTGAGGCCTAATTTGGGCCACCGAAATTAGATCTATCTTTCAGTGGTCTCGGTATAATACTGTATGAGCTGGTGCCCACAAAACTTTAACCACTGCCCGGCTGGTGGCCTGTCCCATATCGTTGCCAGACGCATGATTATGGATTAACTTTAACCTTAAATAAAATAAAAACTAATGAGGCTAGAGGGCTGAAATTTGGTACGTTCGATGATTGGAGGGTGGATGATCAAGATACCAATTTGCAGCCCTCTGGCCTCAGTGGTTTTACACAAGATCTGAGGCGGACAGAAAAAAGTGTGGACAGAAAAATGCGGACGGACAGACAAAGCCGGCACACTAGTTTATTTTACAAAAAATTAAAATGTGGAAGTTCACCTAGAGGTACGCAAAAGGAAGGCTACTATCCGCAATATTACGAGTCCATGAGCATGAAAGGACAAACACGTAATTCTGTGCATTTATTTGAGCCTTGAAATGTTACTGTTCTGAAGGTAATTGCCAGTGGATGCTCACCTAGAGTTACGCCAAAAGAAGGTTATCATCTGCAATATTAGGGTCAATAATCATGATATGAAGTGACCCTTAGTTTTACCCGTTTATTTTAGCCTTAAAAAAATGTAACTGTTCTGAAGACAATTACTTGTGGATGCTCACCCAGAGTTACGCCAAAAGGCTATTTTTCTGCAATATTGAGTCAATAAACATGAAATGAAGAAACCAATAATTCTGTGTGTTTCTTGAAGCTTTAAAATGCAACCGTTCTAAAAACAATTGCTGATGGATGCTCACCTAGAGTTACACAATAAAGAATGCTATTATCTGCAATATTATGAGTCAATAAGCATGAAGCGAAAGTAACCGTAAGAAGTTTACGCGTTTATTTAAGCCGTAAATGTGACATTTCTAAACCCAATGAATAATTGGAAGTTCACCTCGGTTACGCAAAAAAAGTTTATCATCTGCTAAATTATGAGTCAGTAAACATGAAATGACGTAACACAAAATCCTGAACAATTATTTGGGCTTTATGTATATAACAGTTCTAACAACAATTCTTAGTAGATTGTTCTCATAGGATTACGCCAAGAATAAGGTTATTATCTGCAATTTACGAGTCCACGAGCATGAAATGACGTTACCGTAATTCTGTGCATTTGTTGGGCATTAAAAATGCAACACTTCTAAAAGTAATTCCTAGTGGATGCTCACCTAGGATTACATAAATATTATCTGCAGCATTACAGGTCAGTAGACATGAAATGACATGATTCGTAGTCCGTGAGTTCATTGAGCTTTAAACATGCAACAGATCTGCAAACAATTTCAAGAGGATGTTCCCCCGGAGTTGGCAAATAGGCTATTATCTGCAATTTTACGAGTCAGTAAATATGGAACGAAGAAACCAGTAACTGCCTGATTTATTCGAACATTAAAAACATAACAGTTCTAAAAACAATTAACGATGGATGTTCATCTACAGTTACGAAAAAAACTATGCTTTTATCTGCAGTACTACTTTAACAGTGCACCCACCTAAATCTCCATCGAAAATTCAGCTAAAATAATGAAAACAAAAAAACCAGTTTTCGACGACGAAAGTCAACATTGCCCCCATTGTCATCTTTGTCATTTATGACTCACTGGCAAAGATCTTAAATTCAAATTTGCAATGTTGCTCATCAAAAACTCAACCCAGACAAACAAATATTTCTGATTACCATAAATTCCAGCAATAAAATTATTTTACTCACCGCCGCTGGGATGTTCTGCTGTTTTGTCGGCTCGGCTTCGCCCTAACCTGTTAAAGAGTCAGGAGACTGAAACACGCTTTTTCAAAAATGAGTCTAGGTCAGAATAACAACTGCAATGTCATCTGTTCAAATAGTTACGCTTGTAGTGAGATAAATAGAGCGAGCAATATATATATAAATATATATAATAAATACATAATATAAATATAAATGTATAAATAGATAAAAGATAAACATATAAATACACAAATATACAAATATATAAATATACAAATATATATATATAAATATAAAATATATAGATATATAAATATATATGTAAATATGTTAAAATAAGATTTATATATACATAAATATATTTATAATTTAATATAATATAATAAAATATATATATATATATATATATATATATATATATATATATATATATATATATATATATATATATATATATATATATATATATATATATATATATATATTGTGACAGAAGCGTCAGTGCCTGTTCTTAAATCAAACCTGGTATCTAAGTGCTTGATATTTGATTAGCAAACTTACCATTTATTCGACAATTATAGTTACCTCACAACAGCCCAGACACACAGACCCTCATCACATACAAAACGATTGATTTCTCTAGTGATCCCTTATAAAGTTATCAATCATGAAAAAGCAGATTAAGTTCGTTAAACAGGTGTGAGTAAAATCTAAGGGCGTCACTCAGTAACATTATAAAAGTTCAAGTATTTCTATTTATTTCATTTCCTGGTTCGAGCTCACTTCAAATTACTTGAAGAAAACATCTCACTTACCACTCTATATCTAATTCAAATCAAAATTACTGGTGGGTCAATAAAAGAAACTCTGATATAATAATATGAAATACAAAAATTTATTTCTAAATTCAAAGATTATACATGACATTACCAGTCTCATGGAAATTTATTATTACTT
>NC_089762.1:9226195-9231195 GCF_040412425.1 Macrobrachium rosenbergii | reverse complement strand
AAGCAAGATATGAGAGCACTATTGCGAGCAAGAAATGAGAGGAATATCACAAGCAAGAAATGGGAGCAATATTGCAAGCAATATATGAGAGTAATATTACAAGCAAGATATGAGGGCAGTATTGCAAGAACTATTTGATAGGAATATCGTGAATAAGATGTAAGAGTAATATCATAAGCAAGAAATGAGAGGAATATTGCACACAAGATGCGAGAGCAGTATTTCAAGAAATATATGAGAGCACTATTGCAAGAAAGATATAAAAACAAAGTTGCAAGCAAGATACGAGGTCAATATTGGCAAGATATGAGGGAAATATTGCAAACTAGATATAAGGGCATGGCAAGCAAATATGAGAGCAATTGCAAGCAAGATATGAGAGCAATAATGCAAGCAAGGCATATGAGCAATATTAAGCAAGATATGAGGGAAGTATTGCAAACTAGATATAAGGGCAGTATGGCAAGCAAATATGAGAGCAATTGCAAGGCAGATATGAGAGCAATATTGCAAGTTAGGGAGCAAGATATTAGCCAATAGGATAAGCAAGATATGAGAGCAATATCGCAAGCAAGATATGTACAATAGCAAATATGAGCAAGCAAGATATATTTGGCAATCAAATATGAGAGCAATTGCAAGGCAGATAAGCAATAATGCAAAATATGAGATCAGCAAGATTGAGGAAATATTGCAAAAGATATAAGGGCAGTATGGCAAGCAATACTGTAAGATATGAGGACATGAAAACAATGCAAGCAAGATTTGCAAACAAGAAGATATGAGAGCAATAAGTTAAAGCAAGATATATAAGCAATATTACAAGGAAGATATGAGAGCAATATGACAAGCAAGATATTTAGAGCAATATTACGCAAGATATGAGATCAAACAAGATATGAGAGTAAATAAGAAGGTCAATATTTGCAAACAAGATATGAAAGCATTTAAGCAAGATATGGGAGCAATATTGCAAATCGGATATGAAAACATTGGAAAGTAAAATAAAAGGTCAATATTATGAGCAAGATATGAGCAATATTGCAAACAAGATATGAAAGCCATAGGAAGTAAGATATGACAGCAATATTGCAAATTAGATATGAAAGCAATTGCAAACAAAATATGGGAGCAATATTGCAAATAAGATATGAAATCAATAATTTCAAGCAAGATGTGGGAGTAATATTGCAAATAAGACATGAAAGCAATTGCAGGCAAGATATGGGAGCAATATTGCAAATAAGATATGAAAGCAATGCAAGCAAAATATGGGAGCAATATTGCAAATAAGATATGAAAGCAATTGCAAGCAAGGTAGAAGAAGAACAGGAATGTAATAAAAGGAAAAATGCAAAACTGTTGTATCCACGCCCTCCCGTACTGGTGCATTTTTCCCTTGGTTATGAGATGGATTTCAAAAAACTTCAATTATTTTTGTCGTAAATTCGTCATTTTTAGTTTTCTGTAAAAAAAAAAAAATAATTGAGATGGCTGTTTGTCTGTCCGTCCGCACTTCTTCTGTCCGCCCTCAAATCGTAAAAAACTACTGAGGCTGGAGGGCTGCAAATCAGTATGTTGATCATCCACCCTCCAATCATCATACATACCAAACTGCAGCCCTCTAACCTCAGTAGTTTTTATTTTTTTTAAGGTTAAAGATAGCCATGATCGTGAGTCTGGCACTGCTACAGGTGCCAACAAAACAGGCCACCACCGGGCCTTGGCTGAAAGTTTCATGGGCCGCGGCTGAGAGTTTCATGGGCCGTGGCTGAGAGTTTCATACAGCATTATACGCTGTACAGAAAAATCGATTCCGCCGAAGAAACCTCAGTGCATTTTTCAATTGTTTTTAATCACTCCTGCTGCCTAATTCAAAACGATGATCCTTGAACATCATTCTAAAAGTATTAGGAAGCCGGAAGGAATAAGAAGGTCTTCGGAGAATTACAAAAAAACTCGTGCAAGAAAACGCAATGTATTGGGAATAAAATATGTCGGTTAGAAGATAATTTTTCGACATGATGGAAATTAAAAGTGAATATCTTCCTTTCAAAAGGAAAGAGCTTAGAACCTCTTAGCCAGCATAACAAAGAAAATGACGAACATGCAAAAAAAAATAATGGAAGTATTCCAAATCTAACTCATGACAAGAGAACAAAAGAACATCAGAACAGTGGAACGTGGAAACATATCTTCCCTTTAAATATCAGGGAATGGAATTTTGAATTTAGGCCAAAGGCCAAGCGCTGGGACCTACGAGGTCATTCAGCGCTGAAAGGGAAATTGAGAGTAAGCTGTTTAAAAGGTGTAACAGGAGGAAAACCTTGCAGTTGCATTATGAAACAACTGTTAGGAGAGGGTTGATGAAAGTAAGATGGAAGAAAGAATATGGATGGAGGTACAGCAATAGGAATGAAAAGGGTTGCTGCTAGGGGCCGAAGGGACTCTGTAAAGTACCTTAAGTAATGCCTACAGTGCACCAGTTGAGGTACACTGAAGGCTCTAACCCCCAACGGGATACAATGCTTCAGCTCAAATGATTTGACGAAGTGATTTTATGGTTACCTGGGCGTCTATGGACCGGAGGGTATCTTGCCCAAACAGAGATCGTTATAGGTCGTCCTTACCTATCCTTCCACATTAGAGGGTAGGGTCGTCTGTGCACCTTACGTGGTGCACTGTAGGCAGCAACAAGGCTTGTTACAGCATTCGTTTAGCCCGTAACTGCACCCACTTTTTAGACTTTTGCTTCACCTCCATTCCCGCTTAGCCCTTTGTTGGCCGAGTTGGTTGAGCTTCAGACTTTCATTTGATGGGCCGGAGTTCAATTCCCGCCGCCGGCTGATGAAGAGTTAGAGGAATTTATTTCTGGTGATAGAAATTCATTTCTCGCTATAATGTGGTTCGGATTCCACAATAAGCTGTAGGTCCCGTTGCTAAGTAACCAATTGGTTCTTAGCCACGTAAAATAAGTCTAATCCTTCGGGCCAGCCCTAGGAGAGATGTTAATCAGCTCAGTGGTCTGGTAAAACTAAGGTATACTTTTTTTTCTTTAGTTTTGCTCTCCAGCCTCTTTACATATTGCTTTTGGTGAAACTGTATATATGGCAAGGTCATAGAGGGAAATATAAAATCTCGCAGCATCGTCTAGAAGGCAGAATACACCAGACACATTAACATGAAAGAGTAAGACAAAAAAAAAATCCTCTAATGAAAGAAGCTACTCAGTTCCATTGCCCTTACATTCTTCTGCCTTGTAAACGACCAAGCCTTCATAACCCTACAAGTGATTTACAAAGTTACATAAAAATAATCCCTAGTTTCCAGTTAGCCATAAAGTTAACAAATGAAATGTCACTTTTTATGACAAAACAGAATGTTTGCTTCATGAAACCTGCGAAAGATCAGTATCCTAACGAGGGGGGGGGACAGTTTAGTGCCGTCAGCGCACCTCACTTGATGCACTGTACGCATTACATAAGGTTCTTTGCAGCGTCCCTCCGGCTCCTAGCTGCAACCCCTTTCATTCCTTTTGCTGTACCTCCGATCATATTCTCTTTCTTCCATCTTGATTTCCTCGACCCTCTCCTAAGAATTGTTTCATGACTGAAGTGGGAGGTTTTCTCCTGTTGCACCTTTCAAGCCTTGTACTCTCAGCTTTCCTTTCAGCGTTGACTGACCTCATAGGCTCCAGCGCCTGGCCTTAGGCCTAAACATTATATTCCATTTCAGCCCTAAACATTAATGCAGAGCATGTAACTTTCATTAACTCTAGTTTAACTGGCAAAACTCTGAGCAATGGAGGCAACTTAGTAGCAGTCTGTTTTTGAAAGGCACTGCCTGCTGAATGATTCTCGTTTGAGTTCACTCAGAGAGAGAGAGAGAGAGAGAGAGAGAGAGAGAGAGAGCTAAAAGGGTACACTAACACATTTTTCATGATAAAGTGACTCTTTATTTCGTACTTAAAGAAGACATAAGATCTGGGAGAGAGAGAGAGAGAGAGAGAGAGAGAGAGAGAGAGAGAGAGAGAGAGAGAGAGAGAGAGGAAAAAAAAAGAGATTCGGCTTTGCATATGACGAAGGAACAATATGTCTACTATCAATGAAGCTGCAAAGAAGTAATTGCCTGTCAGACCAAGTCAAGGTGAACAAAAAGTGGGTAGCATGAAACGCCAAAGTCTTTGATACTAAGAGAATACTCTAAACTAGAGAGTGCTTGCAGACACTAGAGTTAAAGACAATTCTCCCTTTAAAAAGAGAGACTTTAATAGGCAGCATTGCAAGATTGTTAGAATGAAAGGCAAATTTCCTCTACACAGGCTCTGACCACAATTCGCATCACTACAGTAACGAATGACGTTTCTTAGGACAATTTACAAACGCTTCTTAAAGATACGTGTAAGAAACACGACAATGAAATAGTATGCATTTAGCATTATTGTTCGCGACACATACGAATTGGGATAAACGAATGCAACTCTCTCCTCTCTCTCTCTCTCTCTCTCTCTCTCTCTCTCTCTCTCTCTCTCTCTCTCTCTATACGGTGTGTGTGTGTATGTGTGTGTGTGTGTGTATATGTATATATATATATATATATATATATATATATATATATATATATATATATATATATATATATATATATGTATGTAATGATTTTAAATTATGAAAAGGTAAAAACGTGCTGATTATACGAACAAACTTTTAGCCACGAAGGAAAGTGAAACTATGGAGATGCTAAGTACTTTCGTCTTATTACCAAGACATGGTCACAACAACTAAAGATATACAGAGACAAGGGCATGTATATACAGTATGGTGGCATAAGTTCTCAGGGGATACAAAAAGTTTGGGAGGTCACAGAACGGCAACGGATTATTTATATGATGCCCTGAATAATAGTGTAGATAAATATCATTAACATCCCCAAAAATTTCCGGTTTCCTGTAACATGGTACCGTTATGTTGATGGTTTCAGCAACCACACCCAAAGATCTG
>NC_089762.1:9103695-9223695 GCF_040412425.1 Macrobrachium rosenbergii | reverse complement strand
GATGTTTTTGTCGTACGGAAGCTTTATTTTGTTGTTGAAATCTATTTGTCTGTTGTGAGTGGGACCTCTATAGTATATTTTATTCGCTTTGTTAATAGCCCTCTCGATAATGTGTGGTGGATAGAGCAGTTGTGTTAGGTGTTGGCGGATCGTGTTGAATTCTTTATCTAGGTACTCATTTGAACATATCCTAAGTCCTCTGAGGAATAATTTGCACCCTACCATGATTTTTACAGAGACGTCGTGGTAGCTTAAGAAATGAATGTAGGAAACAGCGAAGGTAGGTTTTCTATTTACTGTAAATGCGTATCTGTTCTGTTTTCTTATTCAAGGTAGTCAACCCCTCTCTCCCCTTTTTTTATGGCCTCCCGAAAACACATAAAGATGGGATTCCTTTACGCCCTATAATATCTAGCATGGGCTCTTTCATGTACAAATTATCAAAATGGCTTGCAGACCTGTTATCACCCTTTCTAGGAACCTTCTCATCCTCCCACGTCAAACATGCTGAGGATTTTAAACAAAAATTTAATAGTTTAAACATCCCCCTCAAACAACATCAAATTGCTCAGCCTAGACGTCGAGTCATTATTTACTAAAGTCCCGATTGCCGACGTGTTGTCTTTCTTAGAGAGGAAGTTACAACCATATGAAGACCATTTTCCTCTTGGCATAGATAAAACTTTAAAACTTATCAACCTCTGTGTAACTAACAACGTGTTTTCTTTCAATGGTAATTTTTACAAACAAAAATTTGGCTGTAGCATGGGAAGTCCCCTATCACCCCTTCTAGCAAACTTGTACATGGAGTATTTCGAAACAGAACTTTTGTCGTCTATCAAACCCCTTAATATGATCTGGCTTAGATACGTAGATGATATCTTTACTTTCTGGGACAATAGCTGGGGGGACTTTAATGAATTTTTCAATAGGCTAAATTCTCTAGTTCCGACCATAAAATTTAAAACGGAATGGGAAAAGGACGAAAAACTGCCGTTCCTAGATGTACTGATCATAAGAAAACAGAACAGATACGCATTTACAGTATATAGAAAACCCACCTTCGCTGTTTCCTACATTCATTTCTTAAGCTACCACAATGTCTCCGTAAAAATCATGGTAGGGTGCAACTTTATTCCTCAGAGGACTTAGGATATGCTCAAATGAGTACCTAGATAATGAATTCAACACGATCCGCCAACACCTAACACAACTGCTCTATCCACCACACATTATCGAGAGGGCTATTAACAAAGCGAATAAAATATACTATGGAGGTCCCACTCACAACAGACAAATAGATTTCAACAACAAAATAAAGCTTCCATACGACGAAAACATCCAAAAATCCACCGAACAACTCAGGTCTGACAATCCCTTCATTTTCCATTATCCCAAATCCATCGCGAGTTCGCTCATTAACGTATACTTATATAACAAAGGGGAAGAAGCCGGAGTTTACAAGATACCGTGTAGCAATTGTAGTGACATTTACGTAGGCGAGACAGGTAGATCGCTCTCGCAAGGAATAACAGAGCACAAAAGATCAGTACGTTACGCTTTGGAGAGTTTGGGGATTTTCCTACATATCAGAAATACAGGACATGTCATAAACTGGAATGGGGCGGAGTTGGTTTCAAAAGTAGCTGTCTGTACAAAAGAAAGATGCTGGAATCTGCTATCCTCAATCAAACCAACAATATGAACCTGTCAGGAGGACATTGGAAATCGGAC
This sequence comes from Macrobrachium rosenbergii, assembly GCF_040412425.1. NCBI lineage: Eukaryota > Metazoa > Arthropoda > Malacostraca > Decapoda > Palaemonidae > Macrobrachium > Macrobrachium rosenbergii. The sequence goes on along the minus strand of NC_089762.1, from coordinate 9,221,961 downwards.
GACATCGACGCCCTAATCCTCAGACCCCTCCTGAAGAAGATGACCCAAGAAACGCGACCTCCAGATCCGTCGCCAAACGGGAGCTAATGAGGCCAAAAACCACTAGGGAATTGGTCATCTCCTCCTTCTTAGGAAACGGTCACTCTCATACCATCAGAGACTTAAAGCCACACCTTTATGTTTTGTATATATACCCTTGTAACATCTCATCTGTCCATATTCTACCAGTGAACAGGGCACAGAAACAAGTGCCCAAAATATATGGTTTCAACGTTCAAATAGTGTTTTATGGGCCTTCTTATATTACATATATATATATATATATATATATATATATATATATATATATATATATATATATATATATATATATATATATATATATATATATATATATATATATATATATATATATATATATATATATATATATATATATATATATATATATATATATAAATTCTCAGTGACAATACGGCATCTTGGAACTCTTAACTTTAAGATGAATAATATTGCCAAGACCAGGCTGAAATTATTGACAAGAACACAAAAAACGTTAAAAATATTATAAACTGATCTTGTCTTAACAAAACTTAACAAAATTACAAAATAACTAAAAGGAGTTGCAACAGTCGAAGGTACTAATGGAACGCAAAATTAGAAAATCCAACATAACGTTAAAAAGAGAAAAATTAATATAAAATAAGTAACATTCAAAACTAAAGCTACCAATTGCATGGTAAAAAATAGCCGTTGGCCTGTTTAGTTCCTTCTGAGAAACAGACCATACGGTTGCTAAATTTATCCTTTACCAGTTGTTCTTCAATTCTGGTTTCATTTTCCTCATGAACGCAACTCTGAACTGAGGATTCCAATTTCTTTTTAATTAGAAGGCAGTACATCAATATCAGCCTCATGCTGAGTTATCTCCCTCGAAAGCTTGCATAAACAATGTTCTACCTGGCCTTGGCAATATTATTCATCTTATACCAGTTATGAAAAATATATTGTTGAATTAACATAAAATAATTAACTGTATGAAAGTATCCATATTTCGTGAGGCCCCTTTCCGAGGTTGAGGAAAGTAAGATGGAAGAAAGAAATTATTATTATTATTATTATTATTATTATTATTATTATTATTATTATTATTATTATTATTATTATTATTATTATTCAGAAAACGAACATTATTCATGGAAGAAGCCCACAGGAGCCATTGACTTAAAAGAATGTGGTATTCATTAGAACAGTGCGGAGTATACGGTAAAAGGAATGAAAGGCGTTGTAGCAGCCACAGGCCGAAGGAAGGCTGCAAGGAACTTTAAGTAATGCCTACAGTGCGCTGCATGAGGCGCACTGACGGAACTAACCCCCTACTGGGAAGCCTAGTGCTGTATATAGCCGAAGCCTTATTTACGAGAATAACATACACAGTAAACACTGAAGAGTAACCCGGAGAGTCATACGTGAATATCAGATTACGTCACAAACACAATCAAATGTGAATATGTTTTAGTGTTTGTGAATACTACCTTTGTACAAGATGTATAAACACGCTTATATATCAAGCGACCTTTAACATATGCATATATACAGATGAATTGCTTTTGCGCGACCAAATTCCTTGAAAGCAAATGTCTGCTCGATTCATGCTCAATGGCAGGACCATTTTCACACTTACAAATGCCAGAAATACCGCGGTTGTAATAATAATAATAATAATAATAATAATAATAATAATAATAATAATAATAATAATAATAATAATAATAATAATAGTAGTAGTACTAATAATGGTGATAACCTAACAAATGAATAAAGTCTAACGAAATTCAAGAAAGCCGAATGAAGAAAGGTTAATAGAATAGAAGAGAGAATTTAGGCCAAAGGCCAAACACTGGGGCCTATGAGGGCATTCGGCGCTGAAAGGGAAATTGAGAATAAAAAGGCTTTAAAAGTGTAACAGGAGGAAAACCTCGCAGTTATATTATGAAACAACTGTTAGAAGCGTTTGGAAAGTAAGAAGGAAGAAAGAATAAAAACGGAGTTACAGTAAAAGGAATGGAAGGAGTTGGAGCTAGGGGCCGAAGGGACGCTGCAAAGAAACTTAAGTGATGCCTACAGTGCACCACGTGAGGTGCACTGACGGCACAAACCCTCTAGGGAGGAAGAAAGATTAATAAAACTCTAAGAAATATGTTTACATATAAAACTGCTCTGGGAAGCCCATGTTTATCTAATTAATTCCACAGACATTATTTGCAAAGTCTGCTCTTACAGAGCCGTTCAGTTTCTTTATTTTTTTTATATTTTTAACCATCGTTTCGCCTTTTTAGAAAGCATAATCATTATTCCTTTAAATCACAACATTTTAATATATTTTTATCTGTTTATTAATATATTGATTTACTTTTTCGTCTTTAAAATGTGAGATCTCTTCTTTCTGTATTTTCCTTTACTTGTTCTTACTTCTTCCTAATGAACACCATCTTCTTTAAAAAACTGAATTTCAAGTCAGTGGCTCCTGTGGGTCATGGACTCAATAATAATAATAATAATAATAATAATAATAATAATAATAATAATAATAATAATAATAATAATAATAATAATAATAATTATTATTATTATTATTATTATTATTATTATTATTATATTATTATTATATAATAGTAATAATAATTATTATTATCATCTGAATAATAATAATAATAATAATAATAATAATAATAATAATAATAATAATAATAATAATAATAATAATGAATTTCTGACTCACATCAGGATCGAACCCAGGTCCTTCAATTGAAAGGAAAGGGCGCTGCCCACTAGGCCATACAGGTCATAAAAGAAGCGGGAACCTGAGTGCCACTGCACACAAGGAATTACCTGGGCAAGCTAACTGCTTGCATGCCAGCGTGTTTTCCCCAACTTCCCGACTCAGCAATGACCCAATTGACAGCATTTCATTCGAATTATCCCTTTTCTGGGGAAAACATGCTGGCAAGCAAGCAGTTAGCTTGCACAGGTTCCAACTTCTTTTATGACTTGTATGGCCTAGTGGGTAGCACCCTTGCCTTTCAATTGAAAGACCAGAGTTCGATCCTGATGTGAGTCAGAAATTTATCTCTGTTCCACACGTGATTGTGTGTTGATTATTTCAATAATAATAATAATGATAATAATAATAATAAAAATAATAATAATAATAATAATAATAATAATAATAATAATAATCATTATTATTGCTGCTTTATTATTGTTATAATAATAATAGCAATATTAATTATCATTATTATTATCTCATGAATAATAATAATAATAATAATAATAATAATAATAATAATAATAATAATAATAATAATAATAATAATAATAATTCCAGGCCCCGTTCCCAGCAAGTAAATAATGACTGGAGCTCGGAGGCAATTTATGAAAAGCGGCTTCTATCCGGGATGAATGACATTGACTGAGCAGAGCGTGGCATCATCGGGAAATATTCCGACCTGGAAATGTTTGAATGTTTTTTGAGCCTATTGAATATTTAAAAGGTAAACGCTAATCTATAATACACACACACACAGCACACAGCACGAGTTGATCAAACATTTGTAGGCCACAGTGGACATATTCGTCCCAATATCACAGTTTGGTGAGTATATACAGGAATAAAAAATGTCAACATTTCTGGGTGTGGGAGAGCAATACTCGTATAAATAATATCACAATGGACAAAACACTGAACCAGTTTACTACCGATAGTTGATAACAGTAAAAATAAGATAAAAATAGAACCATTAAGACTTACTTGGACAAAACCGAACCAGTTTGCTATCGATAACTAATAGTAAAAATAAGATCAAAATAAAGCCATTAAGACTAAATTAGACAAAACACTGAACCAGATTACTACTGATAGTTAAAAGTGGTTAAAGAAGATAAAAATAAAGCCGTGAAGACGAACCTAATATAAATGAGAATCCACAACAAGGAAGAATGACCTTCTGTCATCAGAGATAATAATCTTATTTATGGTGCATCACCATACTGTGTTATGTATATCTAGCTATCATGTGGTTAAAAGATATTATTTTGCAATGATAAGATTATAATAGAGAGAAATTCACAAAGGTTTATATGAGCAGAGATGCAATTTTTTAAATATATATTTGCTCATATACATAATTGTGGATTTTCACTTATAATTTTATTATTGCAAAATGGTAATATCTTTTAAGCACATGATAGCTATACACAACAAACAGGTCCCATTAAGCAGAAAAATATATTTAATAAATTATCTTTGGATTATCTTTGCTCATATACAAAATTGTGGACTTTCACTTATCATAATCTGATCAATGCAAAACGATGACATATTTTAACCACGATACATATACACGACACACGGGTCCCAGTTATCAGAAATGCATTTTTTAACCGCTAAAGTGACCCTTTATATCCACTGCTGACCTAAACTGGAAGCTTTAATTCGACAATGAACGATGCTTACAATAATAGAAAAGAGGACAGAAAGGACCTTAATTATGAAGAGCAAATTCTCTCAAATGAAATCCGAATAAGACGCCATTCCATCATAAGTGAAATTGATGCATGGTAAATATCATTTTGTCTCATGAGTTACCCTAACACTGTTCTCCTAATACTATTCTCCTTGTTTATCTTTCATTAATTTGTTAATTATTTTTATTTTTTTTTTAAAGCCAGATCTCTTCTTTCTGTATTTCCCTTTACCTCCTCTTGCTTCTTCATAATGAACACCGTAACATTCTTTGGAAGCTTGAATTCCAAGTCAGTGGCTCCTTTGGTGGGCTTGTTCCATATAATAATAATAATAATAATAATAATAATAATAATAATAATAATAATAATAATAATAATAATAATAATAATAATAATAATAATAGATGTGATATACTCTTGGAGTTGGTTAGTCCTACCGCCGGCTTCATACGGAAATTCGCTAATATATAGATTCTAGGTAGAACTGAATGTTAGCACAATTTGTGGGAGAGAAGCCATTCCATTAATAGTGAAGTGGATGCATTGTAAATATCATTTTGTTTTACGAGTAGTCTATGCATTTACGCTTGGATTTGGTTAGGCCTACCTCCAACTTTCGGAGGTTGAACTGTCGTTGGACGGAACTTGTCTTCAGAACGGCGAAACAGTTTCGATATAACGGGTAGGTGGAAGTATACTTGCTTAGTACCGCTGGAGCAATGTCTGCTTCATTTCACTGTGTGTTTTTAGTCTTTCATCATTTACTGCAGTCTTTTTCTACGTTCATTGCTTAACTGTGGAGGATTTGGTGAGAGGTGAGTGTCACCCTTTGCTCTATCGACACTGTTGCAAGAAATGTGGGGAGTGACTGTTAAATATTTGCCAGCTGATTATGTGCTGAAAAGTCTCCGAGTTTCCCTCCTCACGTGAGTGTCATATTATAAATTGGGTTGCATGATAAATCCTGCATGATTCATACACTCTCATGACAGCTGAATAACATAATGATGAGCGTAGTGTGTATGGAGGTGACGTTTAATACCTATTATAATGCGAGTATGTTATTAATGTAGGCACATTTAAGTCAGAGGTGTACTATATATATATATATACAGTATATGTATATATATATATATATATATATATATATATATATATATATATATATATATATATATATATATATATATATATATATATATATATATATATATATATATATATATATTCTATATATATTTGCATATATATATATATATATATATATTCTATATATATATGTTATATATATATATATATATATATATATATATATATATATATATATATATATATATATATATATATATATATATATATATATATATATATATATATATATATATAATTCTGTTAATCTGATCTATAAGTCTAAGAGAGAGAGAGAGAGAGAGAGAGAGAGAGAGAGAGAGAGAGAGAGAGGCTCTCATCGAAGTGTAAGGATAAAATATCTTTGATTTCAAATACATTTCAACTAAACCTTTTTGACATATCGGGAAGGGAAAACTTGTCTATCAATTTCAAGTCATGACTGGCTATCGAAAATATATCTCATTTACATAATCTGGGAGTGGTGGAACTTCACGCTATATATTGGTCTTTTAATTTACATCCCGAAGTATATAATATAGTGGAAATATTTTACGTTTACATGCATAGTGTTATATTTAACATTTGCAACTGTATGCTTGTCTTCATTGTAAGTTGTACATAATTCTTTATGTTTGCATAAGTCCTTGGTAATCTGTAATCTTGGGACTGTGTAGTCCAGTAACTTAAATTCCTTCTCCCCGTAGGAGGATGGTGCCGTCAATGCACCTCACGCGGTGCACTGTAGGCATTGCTTACGGTTCTTTACAGCATCCCTTCCTTCAGCCCCTGGCTGCAACCCCTTTTATTATACCTCCTTTCATATTCGCTTTCTTCCATCTTACTTTCCTTAATCCTCTCCTAACAATTGTTTCATTGCGCAATTGCGAAAGGTTTTCCTTCTGTTACACCTTTAAATAGACCTTTTTATTCCTCTCAATTTCCCCTCCAGCGCTGAAAGACCTCATCATAGGTCCCAGCACTTGGCCTTTGGACAAAACTGACATATTCCAATATAAACAAGACTTCTCGCTGCGAAAACGACTCTATCTGTGTTCTGGAACCTCTCTCCTTTCGAATAAGTATTATTATTATTATTATTATTATTATTATTATTATTATTATTATTAAAGATGAACCCTATTCATATGGAACAAGCCCAAAGGGGCTGCTGACTTGAAATTCAAGCTTCCAGAGAATGTTACGGTGTTCATTGGGAAGAAGTAAGAGGAGGTAAAGGGAAATACAGAAAGAAGAGCTCTCACTTAATAAAAGAAATAAATAAGTCAATAAATTATTAAATATATGAAAATGAATTTAAATGCAAAGGTAGTAATGCACTGCATCTTCGCTTGGGCTTTTGAGGTTCCAATTGCGCGACATCTTCAGTAGAGAGGCTGTTCCAGAGTACAACGGTGTGAGGAATAAAAAACCTCTGGAACTAAGGATCCTACAGCGAAGGAAAGTGGTGGTGAGGACGTGGGGAACCTTTCTTCTCAAGCAGTTGTCTGTGTTTTAGGCCTTTCCCTTTCTCTTCGCACTGTCTGCGAAGGCGATTTTGTTATACAAAACTTCTTGTTTGAGGTCACTCATCTAGGCATTGTCTGTAAAGGCGACCATAACCTTTTCCGTAGTTCTTGCTGTGTTTATCTCTTCCCGCGATTCATTTCCGTATTTCTCCATATTTTTCGTTTTGCGTCCTATCTTTCTAAAGTGTCTGTAAGGGAAACTATCTTTCTCTCTCTTCTTCCTCTCACCGAGCCCCTTAAGGAAATTCCATCTCTTTCGCTGTTTTCCTCTTCCTCTCACCCCTGTAGGCATTACTTAAGTGCCTTTGCAGCGACCCTTCGGCCCCCAGCTACAACTAATTTCATTCCTTTTACTGTACCTCCGTTCATATTCTCTTTCTACCATCGCATTTTCCTCCCTCTCTAAAGTTTGTTACACAGTGCAACTGTGAGGTTTTCCACCTGTTACACCTTTAAAACCTTCTTACTCTCAGTTTCCCTTCCAGCGCTGAATGAACTCAAAGGTCCCAGTGTTTGGCCTTTGGCCTAAATTGTATATTTTATTCTATTCAACTCACGCTCCTCATCAGACTCCTCTCTCCTTACAACCCCCGCCCCCCCCAAAAACTTGGCTTCTTTGCCTCTTGGGCTGTCCTTAACTATCACACTCAACCACTGTGCAGTAACGTGTGTGTTGTTTTTGTCTGATTCTGTTTATTATACGCACTATGAATATTGTATAACAAGATTTGTTTTTTCTTGAATTCATATTGTTAAATAATTCTCTCTTTCTCTCTTATTGTTTTGCTGCTCTCTGCCTCAGGTGTCTTCTCATGAAATGGCTGTATCGCTACGTCCAGGCTTCAAAATCTTCCACTAATATGAGTCTCAAGTGGATTCTTCTTCTGTAAATCGTCAGGGGACAAAGCGGCCCAAACTTTGGCGTTCCACGGGAAACAGCCAAAATATTCCAGTGAATGAAATTGGCCCGTGCGTTATAGTTTCTAAGTTTTAGCTAAAATTACTTTATTCCTCACACAGTTGGGCTGTGGAACAGCCTCCCTGAGGATGCCGTGCAACTGGAACTTCAGAAGTTCAAGCGAAGGTGCAATGCACTACTGCCCTAATACAATTCTCCTTGCATTTTAATAATTCACTTAAATTTTCATTTATTTCTTTATTTGTTAATATATCTGTTTTTATAATAATTGATCTCCTCTTTCTGTATTTGCCATTACATTCTCTTACTTCTTCCTAATCAACAACTTGAACATCATATTTTTCGGAAGCTTGAATTTCAAGTCAATGGCCCCTTTTGTGGGCTTGCTTCGTATGAATAGAGTTCATCTTCTGATTAATAATAATAATAATAATAATAATAATAATAATAATAATAATAATAATAATAACTTCAATGTAATGGACGGTGCGCGCAGTGCGGACATTTTAGTTATGGGAAGAATCCTGTTGTGTTTTTCGTTGCTATTCAGAAGAATAACCAAAGTTTTCGAACTGGAATGAATTTCCAGTAAAAAAGGTTTTGGGAACTAAATTATTATTTTTATATTATACTCTAATTTGTATGCGTAGTTGTCGTAACTGAGAGAGAGAGAGAGAGAGAGAGAGAGAGAGAGAGAGAGAGAGAGAGAGAGAGAGAGAGGGGAATTTAATAGTTTATATTTGCTAAATAGTCCTCTTGTCGTAGTTTCGTGAATATTGTCGTAACCGTTGACATGCTTCACCTTCCTTTACTGAAAGTCATTAGGGATTAGGGATACGTAACTGCCTTTACTCCATGTTTTATTGTTCTTTTGCACTGGCCTGTCGCATGGACTTACCCCTTGCAACCCTACTGACTCCATGATAAACTTCACTCTCTTCCCATACGTGCTTTTAGTCTTCTGCCCCCTGTATATTATCTACATATCTTTCCTGCGGAAACCACTTGTCATAATTATATTCCTTAGCCTTGTCACCCCTTAGGGAGGTAGTTCCTGTGGTGCACTGTAAGCATCACTTAGGTCTTCGCAGCGTCCCTTCGGCCCCAGGCTGCTGTCTCTTTCATTCCTTTTACTGTACCTACGTTCATATTCTCTTTCTTCCATCTTACTTTCTTTAACCCTCTTCTAGCAATTGTTTCATAGTGCATCTGAGGGGTTTTCTTCTTGTTACACCTTTCAAACTTTCTTAGTCTCAATTTCCGTTCCAACGCTGAAAGACATCACAGGTCCCAGCGCTAGGCCTTTGGTTTAGATTCTATTCTATTCAGTTCTAGCGTTTTCACAAACTCTCCCTCCCTCCGTCACAATTCTACGAAAACTTATAATAAAACCTCTTATACTCTGATAAATGACAGCACTCTGTCACAAAAAATCTCAGTAAGACTTCGAATGTGAAAGGCTAATTGGAGAACCAACCAAAATTACTACCCGTACCATCTCTCTGTTTGTTTTGTATTTCGATAAAAGAACGAGAAAAACAGCTTCTTCAAAGACAGGAAAGTTCGGGCTAACCATTTTATTGCACTGTATCAGCCTTGGCCACATTGCATCAGGCCATTTCACAAGTCATAATTATTATTATTATTATTATTATTATTATTATTATTATTATTATTATTATTATTATTATTATTATTATTATTATTATTATTATTATTATTATTATTATTATTATTATTATTATTATTATTATTATTATTCAGAAGATGAACCCTATACATATGGAACAAGCCCACAGGGGAATTAACTTGAAATTCCAGCTTCCAAAGAATGTGGTGTTCATTAGGAAGAAGTAAGAGAAGATAGAAAGAAGAGATCTCACTTATTAAAAATTAAAATTAATAAATTAATAACCAGATGACAATAGTTAAAAGGCAAAGAGAATATTATCAATGTGGTGATGCATTGTATCTCTGCTTGAACTTTTGAAGTTTCAGTTGCACGACATCCTCTAGGAAACTGTTCCACAGTTCAGCGGTGTGAGGAATTATAGGACCTCTGGAACTGAGAAGTGATTGGGGGAAACAGCTTGGACTGGTGGACTAGAAATCTGCATATTCGTTTTGCAACAAACCGATCTCTCATCTGGGTAATTATGAAAAACTGGTTGTTGGGACTCTATGTTGCCATGCCAACGGAATTATACAATGATAATTGACGTATAATGTGTTCAATTTAGAAGCCTTGCTCGGGTTAATCAACCGAGAGAGAGAGAGAGAGAGAGAGAGAGAGAGAGAGAGAGAGAGAGAGAGAGAGAGAGAGAGTGTTAAAGCATTCACTTTGGTGTCCGTTTTGTTTTCATCACAATTTCGTTGTAAACAAAACATTCTCGGAATGGTTTCCTGTATTTTGCCAATTTTTCCTTGATATACGAGTGTGTATAAAATGATACATATTTTATTCTATTCACACATATGAATTCTCTCTCTCTCTCTCTCTCTCTCTCTCTCTCTCTCTCTCTCTCTCTCTCTCTCTCTCTCCTTGTTTTCATTATGAGAAGTGGCAGTCGCACAGATAATTTTGTGCCCGTTCCAAAGTTTGTCTCGATGTCTGATGAACATCAGAGATAATGTAGTTGTTGGGGAACTTAAATAACAAGGTTCACAAAAGCGAAATTCCTTTATATATATGTATATATTTGAATATATATATATATATATATATATATATATATATATATATATATATATATATATATATATATATATATATGTCTTATATATAATAGTGAATATTTGTATGTCTGTAAGTATGTATGTATGTAATTTGTATATAGACTATAGAAATCCGAAGAGCTTGACAGATCTAGACAAAATTTAGCACGTGGCCATCATTTGACCCATCTTAGATAATAGGGTAGGTTTCAAACCCATACCCGTTTCCCCTTCCCTTTGTAGCTTATGTGGTAAATAAACTCTACGGGTTTATCATACCTCATTTCATGTACTTGAGACCACAGAAATATATTATTGAAAATGCTTTTCAGTCACCACACTAATACTTGGATAAAAGGGACACACAGCACAGTAATAACTGGATAAAAGGGCAGTCACCACAATAATATCCTGATAAAAGGGACAGTCAGTACAGTAATACCTGGATAAAAAGGGACAGTCACCACAGTAATATCTGGATAAAAGGGACAGCCAGTACAGTGATACCTGGATAAAATGATAGACAGAACAGTCATACCTGGTTAAAGGTGACATATAGAACAGTAATCCCTGGATAAAAGGGACAGTCACCAGAGTAATACCTGGATAAAAGGGGTAGACAGAACAGTAATACCTGGTTAAAGGGGACAGACAGCACAGTAATAATTGGTTAAAGGGGACAGACAGCATAGTAATATCTTGATAAAAATGAAAGTCACCACAGTAATACCTGGATAAAAGGGACAGTCGTCACAGAATACCTGGATAAAAGGGACAGTCATCACAGTAATACCTGGATAAAAGGGACGGTCATTACGGTAATACTTAGATAAAAGGGATAGTCACTGCAGTAATACTTGGATAAAAGGGACAGACAGAACAGTAATACCTGGATAAAAGGGACTGTCACTGCAGTAATACTCGGATAAAAGGGACAGACAGAACAGTGATACCTGGGTAAAAGGGATAGTCATCACAGCAATGTCTGTCAGTCCACACGCGTCTGTTCGAAGGTGAATGTTCTCAAGAAAAAAAGTAGAACTGTCAGTTGGACTGCCAACACAACCCCTCCCCCTTTTCCTTCTCCCTCCCCTACCCCTTCCACCTCACCCTTCCCTCTTTCCCTCCCCTCTCCCTACATTTTCAGCCTATCCCCTACATATAGACTGTCATTCAAGCCCTTTATTGGCCGAGTCAGTTGAGCTTCAGACTGTCATTCGATGGGCCGGAGTTCAATTCCCCGCCCGGCTGATGAAGAGTTAGAGGAATTTATTTCTGGTGATAGAAATTCATTTCTCGCTATAATGTGGTTCGGATTCCACAATAAGCTGTAGGTCCCGTTGCTAAGTAACCAATTGGTTCTTAGCCACATAAAATAAGTCTAATCCTTCGGGCCAGCCCTAGGAGAGCTGTTAATCAGCTCAGTGGTCTGGTAAAACTAAGGTATACTTATTTTTAGACTGTCATTCAGAGTTTTTCCAGGCAGTGCCGGGTTGGTCAGCTGGTATATTTATACATATACTGAAAAGGTAGGGAGAGGGGGAGGAAAGAGGGAAAGGTTATTACTGTTCTGTGTGTGTGTGTGCATGGTACAGCATGACTCTGAAATGCATTGAGCAATTTCAACCAAACTTGGTATGCATACGACTTACTATCTGGAAAAGAATACTGTGGGGGTAAGACATCACTAGCGCCAAAGGGGGTGGGGTGTGGGTGTGGGTGGGGTGGGGTTGGGAAGGGGGTGACATGTCAAAATAACTGAAAATGACAGATATTAGTGTCTAATCCATAGTTTTTGAGGTTGTTGAGATGAATAGTTACACTCCCAGTGACCTTTAAGTCCAAGTTCAGCCCTGATAGGAAAGGGGGGTGGGTGAGAAGGAGTGAAATATAAAATGTCAAAAATGCGACAGTCACTTCTCATAATGCAAACAGAGAGAGGGAGAGAGAGAGGTAGTGGCAACACACACACGCACAGAGAGAGAGAGAGAGAGAGAGAGAGAGAGAGAGAGAGAGAGAGAGAGAGAGAGAGAGAAAGAGACCTTACCTTACCTTACAGTTCGTTCGGGTTGGCCCCAAGTCCCTCAGTGTGAGGCACCTCTGATGTCTACCAGAGAATTGCTAACGCATCTTCCGGTATATTTTGCATCTTCCAATCTTGGTTGGTCTGGGGTGCATCTTAGATATTTGTCGAGCTTATTCTTAAATACATCTACGTTCACTCCTGTTATGTTCCTCAGATGAGCTGGTAGCGCGTTGAATAGACGCTGCATTATCGATGCTGGTGCGTGGTGGATTAATGTCCTGTGTGCTTTCCTTAGTTTTCCCGGTATAGTTTTGGGCACTATTAATCTACCTCTGCTTGCTCTTTCTGATATTTTAGCTCCATGATGTTTTCGGTAATTCCTTCTATCTGTTTCCATGCCTGGATTGTCATGTAGCGTTCTCTTCTCCTTTCAAGACTATATAAATTTCAGAATTGTAGTCTTTCCCAGCAGTCAAGGTCCTTAACTTCTATTCTAGCTGTAAATGACCTTTGTACACTCTCTATTTGTGCGATATCCTTTTGGTTAGTGTGGGTACCATATTATATTGCAATTTTCAAGTAGACTATGTACGTACGTTTTATAAAGCATAATCATGTGTTCGGCTTTTCTTGTTTTGAAGTGCCGGAACAATGTTCCCATTTTTGCTTTGCATTTTGCCAATAGTATTGTTATTTGATTATTGCATAACATATTCCTATTCAACATCACACCAAGGTCTTTAACTGCTTCCTTATTTGTGATTGTCTCATTATTAGGTTCCTTATATGCATATAGCATTCCTTCTTTATCACCATAGTTTATTGACTCAAATCTATCAGAGTTAAATACCATCCTATTTACCTCTGCCCATTTATATATTTTGTTTAGGTCTCTTTGTAGTGAGTTCCTATCTTCATCACAAGTAATTTCTCTACTTATTCTTGTGCCATCAGTGAAACTTCTCACTACCGAGTCCTTAACATTACTGTCTATGTCTGCAATCATAATAACAAACAGCAATGCAGCTAACACCATACATTGTGGCACACCAGATATTACCTTAGCTTCATCCGATTTCTCATCGTTTGCAATCACTATCTGTTTTCTGTTATGCAAAAATTCTTTTATCCATCTTCCTACTTTGTCCACAATATTATGTTTTCTAATTTTTTTTGCTAATATATTATGGTCTACCTTGTCAAAAGCTTTTGCAAAGTCTAGGTAAACCACATCTGTATCTTTTTCCTTTATCATATTTTTATATATGTTTTCATGGTGGACTAACAGTTGGGTTTGTGTACTTTTTCCGGGCACAAAACCATGTTGTCCTATATTAAACAAACTATTTTTCATTAAATGTTTCATTATATTTTTCTTCATTACCCTTTCATACACTTTCAAAATATGTGAAGTTAGACTCACAGGCCTATAATTACTTGCCTCTAGTCTTGATCCACTTTTGAAAATAGGGGTAATATAAGCTAATTTATGTTCATCATAAATCTTGCCTGTATCTGCACTTTATCTTAGTAATATTGAGAGCGGCTTTGCCATAGAATGAACTTTCTTTAACAAAATAGCAGGGACGCTGTCTGGTCCGGCTGCTGATCCATTTTTATTTCATTAGTAACCTGCACAATATCGGCTTCATTAATATCTATGTCTGATAAATATTCACTATTTTCATCTCTTATTTCTGTATCACTATTTTCATTATCAATTCTAGGTGTAAATTCTCTCTTATATCTTTCTGTAAATATGGTGCATATTTCCTTTTTTTTATTTGATGTTGTGGTGTAGAATAGATAGGGAAATTAGATAGAAAAGAGAGAGAGAGAGAGAGAGAGAGAGAGAGAGAGAGAGAGAGAGAGAGAAAAAGTTAGAAAGAGAAGGGAGAGAGAAATAAGAATAAAGAGAGAGGCAAAGAACACAGTGATAACGCCCAAATGCTGTTGTGTCATGTTATCAATATGCGGGATGTTTACATGAACCATTGCAGTATATCGTGTTGAAGCCATAAAAACAGTCGTAAAAGTGAGAAATAATGGCCTTCATGATTGAAGCTAACCAAAACATGAGTCAGCACAGCCTAAATGCTTACAGTAACTGATTCTATAGCCCTGCCTTCTCAGGAAGGTGTTTTCGTGGAAGTTCCAGGAATTTGGGGTTGGCTCAAGTGATGTACTTCTTCAACCTCCAATCAATTATGTGTGGGAGGGGTCTTTCACACACCCTCCTAAGATCACCTCCTATCTAGCCTTCTAAGGAGAGATTTGAATCACACCCACTACAGTCCTTCCAATCAGCTACTTGAAGGGGAGGCCTTGCTGATTAATCCTTCCAATAAGGCTAGAAGGAGGTGGAGATTGCAGATAGGAAGTTTTTCTTAGGGTTTGACGAGTTAGAGACTGACGAGGAGAGGAGAGTTCAGAACTGTGTCCTTCAAGGGAGAGTATGTCTCCCCTTACTTCAGTGTTCCCCATATAGACTGAGTCAAGAGTGATTCATTTCTATCATTGTAACTTGTTAATTTTGTGCTGATCTTTATAATACTAAGTACTAATTAAAGTGAAGAAATTACCGATCTCGTCTCTATACGCCTTTCTGAGAGATATCAATACTTAAAAATAATAAATATACAAAA
This sequence comes from Macrobrachium rosenbergii, assembly GCF_040412425.1. Taxonomy (NCBI): domain Eukaryota; kingdom Metazoa; phylum Arthropoda; class Malacostraca; order Decapoda; family Palaemonidae; genus Macrobrachium; species Macrobrachium rosenbergii. The sequence goes on along the minus strand of NC_089762.1, from coordinate 9,206,472 downwards.
TAGCACATCATCCGCAAAGCGATCTGAAGGACACCTCGAAAGAAACCAAGGTAAGAAGAAAAAGACTAAAATCTATACAAACATATAACAAAGAACTTAAAAAGGGAGAGATAACTCCTAACAAATTGTGGCACTTACTTGGATCCAGAAGGCGAGATGAAACAAATGAACATTAATGAAATTATCAGTGCAATTATTTAAGTTACAGTGAAACGAAATTCTACAAAACGAACTTAGATTTTTTTACGACGACGAACAAACTATATCTGAAGAAATAAAAACACTCCAGCGAACAAAAAGTTATGAATAGCAGCTACAAGAGAACATCGAGTGTGAATAAAAACAGTTTTAGTGCATCCCGAAGCAAAAACATTTTGAACTGTTACTGTCAACAAATTGAGCAAGACGCCGACAGCAATAATAAGCCCAGTGTTTGTGACATTGCATCGAGTGATTGAAGAAAAACAGCGCACAGACTTTCAACAAGATTCAGAAGGAGGAAAACCACAGCGGAAAAACAACGCAGACATAGTGAGATTTTTTACGTGGATCCGACGGTGAAACCCTCACCGCGGAAGGCACAACATTTAGCGATACCACGATATCAGCAACACAACCCAGTAAGGAATTTACTGTCCGCTCTCTCTCTTAATAAATAAGTGAAGATATATATATATATTTTTTGCATCTTGCTATAAGATTGAAAATTAAGAAAACTCTCTCTTGTGAATAAAATTCCTTTTGCATAAATACCAGCATTACTCTCTCTATGATAATTAATTATTTAGTAAATAATTTAGATAGGGAATTAGTTATTTTTTTCACTAGGTTGGTGATTATTTGAGAAGTTATATATATAATTTTGTGTACTTATTATGATGAATTTTGATGATATGATGCCCAATTTCATATAAGAATATATTTTATGTACTGAAAAAGGTTTTAATTGTGCACTTGAACTCAATAGAGAATTTAATTTTTTTTGTGACAATTTGACAAATTGTTTTTAATTTTGGTACAATATAACAAAAAAAAATTTTTATGATTGATGTACTCTGAGTGAATAATTTTTTTGTGTGTGGACATGCAACGAGTGTTTGAAGAATTACTGAACACTGTTAGACATTCACATTACGATTTAAGACCGTCGACAATTAGAAGAAGTCGAATTTTAAGACTAAATTCCCACTCCGCTGTAGTGCAAGGAAATACTAACAATAATAACACAAATAACCAGAACCAAAATAGTGTTAATCATTCTAATACTACTAACAATAATAATAATAGTAACAATACTAATAATACTAATAATAATCGCACCTTACAATTTTATAACATGAACCAGGTGGCCGTCATAACAACCGCCACACGCTTCTGTGGACAGGTGGATGATTCCAATCCTGACAAAAGCAGACTCGAATCCTATACTGTAAATCATTGGCTAGCAGATGCAGATAGTCGTATAATGCTTCAAGTAGCTGATTGGAAGGACTGTAGTGGGTGTGATTCAAATCTCTCCTTAGAGGACTTGATAGGAAGTGATCTTAGGAGGGTGTGTGAAAGACCCCTCCCACACATAATTGATTGGAGGTTGAAGAAGTACATCACTTGAGCCAACCCTCAAATTCCTGGAACTTCCACGAAAACACCTTCCTGAGGAGGCGGGGCTATAGAATCAGCTACTGTAAGCATTTAGGCCGTGCTGACTCATGTTTTGGTTAGCTTCAATTGCGAGGTCATTATTTCTCACTTTTACAACTGTTTTTATGGCTTCGACACGATATACTGCAATGGTTCATGTAAACATCCCGCATATTGATAACATGACACAACAGCATTTGGGCGTTATCACTGTGTTCTTTGCCTCTCTCTTTATTCTTATTTCTCTCTCCTTCTCTCTCCTAACTTTTTCTCTTTCTCTCTCTCTCTCTCTCTCTCTCTCTCTCTCTCTCTCTCTCTCTCTTCTATCTAATTTCCCTATCTATTCTACACCACAACATTGTTAATTGCCCCTCAATTCTTAGGGGGCGTATTTCTACTCTTATTTTATTCATCTTTTTTGCATATGAGTAAAATATCTTGGGGTGTTGATTGATATTTTTAGGGTCTTTTCTTCTAAGTCCCATTTTTCATTTTCTTTTGATTGTATAATCTTTTGTTCTACATTTTCTATCTTACTTTTTAGTTCCATCACTTTCCATGCATTCTTTTCTTTTGCACCTTACCTTACAGACCTTACAATTTGTTCAGGTTGCCCCAGGTCCATCAGTGTGAGGCACCTTTGATGTCTACCAGAGTTGCTAACGCATCTTCCGGTATATTTTGCATCTTCCAGTCTTGGATGGTCTGGGATGCATCTTAGATATTTGTCGAGCTTATTCTTAAACACATCTACGCTCACTCCTGTTATGTTTCTCAGATGAGCTGGTAGCGCATTGAATAGACGCTGCATTATCGATGCTGGTGCGTGGTGGATTAATGTCCTGTGTGCTTTCCTTAATTTTCCTGGTATAGTTTTGGCACTATTAATCTACCTCTGCTTGCTCTTTTGATAATTTTAGTTCCATGATGTTTTCGGTAATTCCTTCTATCTGTTTCCATGCTTGAATTACCATGTAGCGTTCTCTTCTCCTTTCAAGACTATATAAATTTAAGAATTGTAGTCTTTCCCAGTAGTCAAGGTCCTTAACTTCTTCTATTCTAGCTGTAAAATGACCTTTGTACACTCTTTATTTGTGCAATATCCTTTTTGGTAGTGTGGGTACCATATTATATTGCAATATTCAAGTGGACTACGTACGTACGTTTTATAAAGCATAATCATGTGTTCAGCTTTTCTTGTTTTGAAGTGCCGGAACAACATTCCCATTTTTGCTTTGCATTTTGCCAATAAAATTGCTATTTGATCATTGCATAACATATTCCTATTCAACATCACACCAAGGTCTTTAACTGCTTCCTTGTTTGTGATTGTCTCATTATTAGGTTCCTTATATGCATATAGCATTCCTTCTTTATCACCATAGTTTATTGACTCAAATCTATCAGAGTTAAATACCATCCTATTTACCTCTGCCCATTTATATATTTTGTTTAGGTCTCTTTGTAGTGAGTTCCTATCTTCATCACAAGTAATTTCTCTACTTATTCTTGTGCCATCAGTGAAACTTCTCACTACCGAGTCCTTAACATTACTGTCTATGTCTGCAATCATAATCACAAACAGCAATGCAGCTAACACCGTACCCTGTGGTACACGGATATTACCGTAGCTTCATCCGATTTCTCATCGTTTGCAATCACTATCTGTTTTCTATTTTGCAAAAATTCTTTTATCCATCTTCCTACTTTGTCAACAATGTTATGTTTTCTAATTTTTTTCGCTAATATATTATGATCTACCTTGTCAAAAGCTTTTGCAAAGTCTAGGTAAACCACATCTGTATCTTTTCATTTATCATATTTTTATATATGCTTTCATGGTGGACTAACAGTTGGGTTTGTGTACTTTTTCCGGTACAAAACCATGTTGTCCTATATTGAACAATCTATTTTTCATTAAATGTTTCATTATATTTTTTTCATTACCCTTTCATATACTTTCATAATATGAGATGTCAGACTCACAGGCCTATAATTACTTGTCTCTAGTCTTGAACCACTTTTGAAAGTAGGAGTAATATATGCTAATTTATGCTCATCATAAATCTTGCCTGTATCTATACTTTGTCTTAATAATATTGCTAGCGGCTTTGCGATTGAATGAACCACTTTCTTTAACAATATGGCAGGTACTCCATCTGGTCCTGCTGCTTATCCATTTTTAATTTCATTAATAGCCTGCACAATATCGGCTTCTGTAATATCTATATCTGATAAGTATTCAGAATTTTCATCTCTTATTTCTGTATCATTATCTTCATTGTCAATTCTAGGTGTAAATTCACTCTTATATCTTTCTGCTAATATGTTACATATTTCCTTTTTCATTCGTTAATCGCCCTTCAATTCTTAGAGGGCCTATTTCTACTCTTATTTTATTCATCTTTTTGCATATGAATAAAAAATTTTAGGTTTTGCTTAATATTTTGTAGTGTCGTTTCTTCTAGGTTCCATTTTCATTTTCTTTTGATTGTATAATCTTTTGTTCTGCATTTTCTATCTTACTTTTTAGTTCCATCACTTTCCATGCATTCTTTTCTTTTGCAAGAGCTTTTTCCACTTTCTAATTTTCTGGAACAAGATCCTTCTGTCTCTTGGAATTCGTGACTGATGATTACTTTTTCTTCGGTATATATTTTTCCACTATTTCCTCTAATATTTTATATAATATATCGGTATTTACCTGTATATCATCACTTACAAATATGTTTTCCCATTCTTTGTTTAATTCTTCATTTATTTTATATATACTTACTATAGAAATTGTATTTTCCATATCCTTCCCATTTTTTCGTCTCTTGCTTTTCTCTGTTTTCGTATGTTCTGGAACGGACTGTTAGTTCTATGACATTATGGTCCGAAATACTCGTGTTATATACTATTATTTCTTTAACATAGTTCACCTCATTCACAAATACTAGGTCTAAAATATTATCCTTTCTTGTTGGTAGGTGATTTATTTGCTGAATGTTATGTTCTATTAGCATATCTAATAGCTTTTCAAATTGCCTCTTATCTTCTGCACTACTATTGCTCTCTTTTTTATATGTATAAATACAACCACAGTCTCCTATTCGTTCTTTCCATTCTACAAAAGGAAAGTTAAAGTCTCCGGTTAGGAGTATAGTCCAGTCCTTGTGATTTCTACATATTTCATCCAATTTTTCAATTATTATGTCAAACTCTTTAGTATTAGGGGGTCTATATATTACAATGTTCACTAATTTTTCAGATTCAAATTCTACCGCTATTAATTCACATTCTGTGTTACTATATTTCTCACAGATTTTTCCTTGATTGGCATCTCTCCCATATATCGCGGTTCCCCCTTGAGAGAGAGAGAGAGAGAGAGAGAGAGAGAGAGAGAGAGAGAGAGAGAGAGAGAGAGAGAGAGAGAATGGCAACAGAGAGAGAGAGAGAGAGAGAGAGAGAGAGAGAGAGAGAGAGAGAGAGGGAGAGAAATTCATGGAAAACACACACACACAGAATTCATACATGTGAAATTATATGTATCATTTTACATAAACTCTCATATTAAGGGGAAATCGGCAAAATCCGCAAAAGCTTTCCCCGAATTTTTTGTTTCTAGATAAATTGTGATGAAAACAAAACGGACACCAAAGTGAATGCTTAGATACCCACCTACCTCCAAATTCTCTCTCTCCCTCAGTATACTAACCTGAGCGAGCCTTCTAAATTCAGCAAATTATACGTCAGTTATGATCCAGTTGTCATGGCAACAGAGAATTTGCACAACCAATAAGCAAATTTCCAGTTCACTAGTCTAGGCTGCTTACCCTAATTACACTACCATTTGTGAAATTGCTTGATGCAATGTGGCCAGCGATGATATCGTGCAATAAAGTGGCTGGCTCGAACTTTGCTGTCTTTGAGGAGGAAGCTATTGTTCTTATTCCTTTGCTTCAATACTGACCCAACTGAGAGATGTTACTGTTGGTAATTTTGGATAGAGAGGCTGCTGCATCTTCTGAATAAGAATAAGTAACAAATAATATGCTTTTCAGCGCCCTTGTAAAAGCACTCTTTCATTCCTTTTACTGTACTTCCTTTCATGTTCTCTTTCTTCCATCTTTCTTTCCACCCTCTCCTAACAATTGATTCACAGTGCAACTGCGAGGTTTCCATCCTGTTGAACCTTTCAAACCATCATACTGTTAATTTTCCTTTCAACTTTAGACCCCAGCGCTTGGCCTTTGGCTTAAATTCTATATATTCTATTCTAAAAGCCCTGAAAGATGGGAGATTGGCTGCATTTGTGGTAATTTGTTCTCAATTTGGAGTCTGCGATACAAAAACGCTTGGCAATGTTCCTGCAGCAATGCAAAGAGAATAAGGCTACCACTCACCGTCATCAGGTTAATACTGAAAGAAAGTGCAAAATTCTACGGTCATTTCATTCATGTGCTTCCAAAATATTAATGTTACCTGCGTTCTTCCAATTAAGAAAGTATCTATTGCTGGAATATAGAAATAAATATAACCATTCATTTTCCCAAGGAAAAGAAAATAGCAAGAAGCAGGAAAATAGAGCAATGAAATTTGCATATATATATATATATATATATATATATATATATATATATATATATATATATATATATATATATATATATATATATATATATATATATATATATATATATATATATATATATATATATATATATATATATGAACAAAGTTACAGCCACGAAGGAAAAAGAAATAGTTGAGGCGCTAAGTACTTTCGTTTTATTACCAAGACATGGTCACAGCAACTTTGTGGCTGTAACTTTGCTCGTATAATCATCACGTTTTTACCTTTTCCTGATTTAAAATCAAAATATATGTATATACAATATAAATATATATATATATATTATATATATATATATATATATATATATATATATATATATATATATATATATATATATATATATATATATATATATATATATATATATATATATATATATATATATATAGAAGAAGAAGAAGGAAGCAGCAGCTCAAGATACACTTCATCAAGGAAATCAGAGGGAAAGGCATCATAGTCGGGTATATATATTTTTCCACCATTTCACGACTCCTAGTCCCATCCCCTCAATTAAAAATACAAACGCGAACATTAACCAAAAAAACTGCATAATCCATCAAAATTACGCAATATTTAATAAAATTCAATGAACATCAGCATGTAAAAAAATTGTTAAATTTATAAACACCTTAAAACAGGAAAATACACTAAGCATTAAAATTATATACAAAATATCTGTAAAATTCGAAAGCATTAAAATTATATAGAACCAAACAAAAACCTCTTTCAGTTTTCTTCTGACGATGGAAAGAGAAACCCACAAGATTCCTGTGTATAACTTGCTTACTTGTAAATATTTACATATTGCTTTAATCTCGAGTACTTTCAGGTCCTAAATGTGACCCTTTTTCAAGAGATGTGAAGGTAATCAGGCTGGTTCAAGGCCCAGCAAGGGTCGATCTTAGCTTCTTTTAATATTAAAGCTCGGCTTATGGAATCTTCTGAGGTAAATCCTTTGTTTCCTTCTATCACTTTAATCTCTCTGATGAGTGCCCCTTCCACTACGCTCCTATGACTGATGTTATTGCTTTTTGTATATAAGCCTACTGTTTTTAAAATCCATCCTGTGGTCCTTTTCCCAACAATGCCTAGCTATAGCACTCCCCTGTGAGTTGAGCTGTACTGCAGTTCCTCGTTGGACGAGTCGGTAGAGTTCTCGGCTAGCACTGTGCTAGGCCCGAGTTCGAGTCTCCGGCCGGCCAATGAAGAATTAGAGGAATTTATTTCTGGTGATAGAAATTCATTTCTCGCTATAATGTGGTTCGAATTCCACAATAAGCTGTAGGCCCCGTTGCTAGGTAACTAGTTGGTTCTTAGCCACGTAAAATAAGTCTAATCCTTCGGGCCAGCCCTAGGAGAGCTGTTAATCAGCTCAGTGGTCTGGTTAAACTAAGATGTACTTAACTTTTGAGCTGTACTGCCCTTTTGTGTTCTTGGATTCTAGTCCATATTCCCCTACCTGTTACACCCACATATTTGTCTCCACAACTGTTGCAATTAATTATGTATACTCCCCCTATATCATCTGCATTACTGTCTTCTTCCAATTTGCTTTTACATATTTTGTTTTTTACGGTGTTGTTGTCAAAGGTATACACAAATTTATATTTAATTTCTTTCATTTTGATGTAATTTGTTTTATTTTAGGCATACAGGAAAGGAAACTATTTTCTTGTTTTCTGTATTCCATGTACTCTCTGCATTTTCCCTGTAAAAAATCCTCCTAGGGAAAATGCAGAGAGTACATGGAGTACAGAAAACAAAAAAATAGTTTCCCTCCCTTATAAGCCTAAAATGAAACAAATTACATCAAAAATGAAAGAAATTAAATACAAATTTGTGTATACCTTTGACAACACTGTAAACAACAAAGTATGTAAAAATAAATTGGAAGGAGAAGACAGTAATGCAGATGATATAGGGGGAGTATACATAATTGCAACAATTGTGGAGACAAATATGTGGGTGAAACAGGTAGGGGAATAAGGACTAGATTCCAAGAACACAGAAGGGCAATACAACTCAACTCACAGGGGAGTGTTATAGCTAGGCATTGTTGGGAAAAGGACCATAGGATAGATTTTAAAAACAGTAGGCCTGACTACCTTCACATCTCCTGAAAAAGGGTCACAGTTAGGACCTGAAAGTACTCGAGATTAAAGTAATATGTAAATATTTACAAGTAAACAAGTTAAACACAGGAATCTTGTGGGTTTCTCTTTCCATTATATAGAACACTAAAATAGTTAGGCCATTCTGTACCTTATCTTCGCAAACGAAGGGCAACGACTAAATGAATTTCCTATAGAACAAACAGCGCTTCTTGGGTGTTAAACAATTGAACAGGTGTTTATTAGTTATTTTAAATTTTCTAAACGCTGATGTCCATAGAATTTTATTAAATAATGCTTGCTTTTGTATGGATTATGCAGTGCTTGGTGTTAATGTTCGTGTTTGTGCTTTTATTGTAGTCTTGGGGATGATATTATATATATATATATATATATATATATATATATATATATATATATATATATATATATATATATATATATATATATATATATATATATATATATATATATATATATATATATATATATATATTTATATATTATATATATATATATTATATATATATATATATATATATATATATATATATATATATATATATATATATATATATATATATATATATATATATATATTTATATATTATATATATATATATATATATATATATATATATATATATATATGTATAGGGATATATATATATATATATATATATATATATATATATATATATATATATATATATATATATATATATATATATATATATATATATATATATATATATATATATATATATATATATATATATATATATATATATATATATATATATATATATATATATATATATATATATTTATATATATATATATATATATGTATGTATATATATATATATATATATATATATATATATATATGTATGTATATATATATATATATATATTATATATATATATATATATATTAAATTGTCAGTATCCACTGTACTGTAATTTCATTAATTTAGCATATTAGTTTAAAAGGATGTTTTTGTAAAGTGTTATTTTGATTAATTTTTAGTTCCTCCTCTTAGTTACTCCTCACAGCCATCTATTGTCTGGTTTTTCATTTACTAATGTTTGTATTTTCTTCCAAGCCTGTTTGTGTGTCCATAATGAGTCCAGTGGGCTTTCCAGAGGTGTTGTCTGGGAGTTTTGGCCTGGTGAGAGGGGTGTTATCTTGGCCTGCCTTGAGAATATTTAGATATTTTGGATTACTATTAATTAGTTGCTGTGGCATCGTTGCACCACTGCAAGGCTCTGACATTGGCGACCTTGCCAGGATCTGTGGTACCTGGGTTATTCACCTGTGTGGAGAGTTGAGTCTTGGGGTGTTTATTGGTGTGCTAGGGTGGTTAGCAGGATATTTTCACCTCATCTAGTTTATTTACTTATAGGCAATAATCATGTCTGTGTTAAATGTATTAGAGTTATTGTCCGGCGAGGGGTGGCAAGAGAGACTAGCAGAATTAAACAAAGATGAATTGGAGCAGGTGGCTCAACATTTAGAGGTAGATTATGATGTGTCTGTAAGGAAGGGGTTATTGCTGCTACGAGTGTATGAACATGTTAAAATGGTAAAGACCGGTGAGGAAGGGAAAGTTGGTAGAGAAGTGTCGTCAGTAGAAATTATGGATAGGCAAATCCCCTTGAAGCAGTTGGAGTTTGAGATGGAAAAATTTAAGGAGGAAGCTAGGGAGAAAGAAAGGCAACATGAATTAGCAATGAGGAGTACAGTTATTGCTTCTTCCCCTACTACTTCTAATAGGTCCGTTACCCCTGCAATTAATTTGGCACAGGCCTTAAAATTTGTTCCCAGCTTTGAGGAGAAGAATGTGGCCAAATTCTTTGTCTCCTTCAAGAGGATAGCAGCTAGGTTGGAGTGGCCTGTTGAATTCTGGACCACCCTTATCCAGAGTAAATTTACAGGTAGAGCTAAAAAGGTTTATGTAACTCTGAACAAGGAATTATCATCAGATTATGAGAGTGTTAAGCAGATTGTGTTATGGGCATATGAGTTGGTCCCTGAAGCATATAGGCAGCGTTTCAGGAACTTGCAGAAGGTTAAGGAACAAACATATGTTGAGTTTGCTAGGAATAAAAAAAAATATGCAGAGGATTGGTTGACGTCCAAAGAGGTTGAGGAGACTTAATCTTAGTAGAAAATTAAAAAGATAAATTAAAATTCCATTTAGAAGAGTTAAAGCTTGATGTTTTACAGGAGGTGGCTATCGCCAGTGACGAATATTATTTGTCACATAAAAATACGTTAGGGGAAGATGTTAAGCCAAATTAGATTAGGGTGAACAGGAATAATAATGTCGGTAACAGTGGTACTAAGGTGTTTACTAAGAATAATGTTAAAGATAATAATGGTTTTGGAAATAGTAAAGTGTATCATGATGATTTAAATAAGGGTGGTAATGTGGTATATGATCCCGAGAAACTGAGGTCAAGAGTTTGTTATTTTATTGTAATAAGAAGGGACATGTGAAAAGTATGTGTTATGCCTATAAGAAATCTTTGAAGACTACAGGGAAAACAGTAATGAGTATTGACAGGAAGGAATTCAATCCTGTGTCTTCCACCAGCACTGGAAAATGACTATCCGGTCCTTCAGGTTTTGAGAGGTATTTATCTTTGGGTAGGATCTCTGCTGTAAATGGTTTGGATGTAAGGAAGGTCAAAATTTTGCGTGATACTGGCTCAGCTCAGTCATTAATCCTGTGGGAGGCATTGCCGAGTGATTTTTGGGGAGGAAATGGAGAATATGTATTGTTATCAGGATTCCCTCGATTCGGTAAAATCATACCTGATTGGTCTGTTTCATTTATCTTGTCCTTCCTTTTCAGGAGAATTGAAATTAGCTATTATTGAAAAATTTCCTGTGAAGGAAGTGGATATTGTAATAGGGAATGATGTGGCCTTTACTAATATAACCTGTCCCATTTTGGTAAGCCCTGATAATGAAATAGCGGTAGTTACTCGTTCTAAGTCTTGCAGTGTTGACGCTGCAGAGCCAACAGTAGATGTAGGTCTGAGTAGCTTAGAGAGTAGTGGTAGTGTAGTAACAGATAATAATGTTATGTCTGTAATGTCTAAGCTTAAACCCAACTGGACTAGAGAAGAGCTCATTAGGGCCCAAAAACAGGATTATAGTCACCTCTTAATTGATACAGGTGAGAGTTTGGATTTAACTTCTCCTAAGTATCAAATAATTAATCAAATATTACATAGGTTGAGTAGGCCTATGAGTATGGATAATATTAATTATAATGTAACAAAGCAAATAATGGTGCCTATTTGTTACAGGAAGGAGTTGATGTCTTTGGCTCATGAGAACGTGTTGGCTGGTCATTTTGGTGTTTGAAAGACAGCCAGCAAATTGCTGGAGAGTTACTTCTGGCCAAAATTGAAGGCGGACGTTAAGAAATTTGTGGGTAGTTGCTACGTCTGTCAGAAAGTTGGTAAGCCAAGTCAGCCCATTCCTAAGGCACCTTTATGCTCCGCTCCTGTTGTGTCTGAACCTTTTAAAGAGGTGATTATTGATGTGGTCTGACCCTTACCTAGGTCCTGTAGTGGGAATGAATACATTTTTAATCTCATGGATAAGATGTCACGGTATCCAGAAGCCATTCCACTTAGGTCTATTAAGAGTCCAAAAATTGTTGAAGAATTAGTAAAATTTTTCACTAGATTTGGGATGCCGAAAGTTGTCCAGTCGGATTGTGGCACTAATTTTCTTAGCAAATTTTTTCAGGAAAAGATGAGGGAATTGAATATCAAACAGGTAACTTCCTCTCCATATCATCCAGAGAGTCAGGGGGCTCTGGAGAAGTTTCATCAGACTATGAAATCAATGATCCGTAAATACTTCTTGGAACATGGGTCTGAATGGGATAAAGAATTACACGTCTTATTATTTGCTTTCAGGTCAGCTCCAAGTCAGTCTCTTGTTTTGTCCCCATTCAACTTGGTGTTCGGTCATTGTGTTCGTGGTCCGTTGGATGTCGTAAGGGAATCGTGGGAAGGTGACGTTCCAGAGATGAATTTATTAGATTACATTGGGCAAGGCCTGGAAGTTTGCTTGTAATAATTTGTTGTGTAGCCAAAGAAGGACGAAGTACTTCTTTGACCAGAGAACTAAAGTACGTAGTTTTACCGAGGGTGATAGGGTGTTAGTTTTGTTGCCCTTACCCAGTAACCCGTTAAAAGCTTCTTTTTCAGGTCCCTGGAAAATTTTAAAGAAAATTAACGAAGTAAATTATTTGGTTGAGACTCCTGAAAGACGTAAACCGTTCCAACTGTGCCATATTAATATGCTTAAAGAGTATAAAGATAGGGATGAGGTAATTCCTGTGGCCAGAATTGAGAATATTAATAATAATAATAATAATAATAATAATAATAATAATAATAATAATAATAATAATAATAATAATAATAATAATAATAATAATAATTCTTTTCCAGAGGATAATGAAAATAAATATGTTGATGACGGGAACTGGCTGTCAGGCAATGAAAGGTTGTTAGAAAATTTTTATGTGTCAGTGGCTCATTTACTGTATGTCGGAATAAACAAAGGTCTTTAAAACAGTTGGTTTTTTAATTCAAACAATTATTTTCAGATGCTCCAGGTCGAACCACTGTTCTGGAACATGATGATGATGTTGGTGATGCCACTCCTGTAAAACAATCCCCTTATCGGTTAAATCCATTTAAGAGTGAGGTAGTCTCAAAGGAAGTAGAATATATGTTAAAACACGGGCTTATTGAGCCCAGTAAGAGTCCTTGGTCGTCACCGGTAGTATTAGTAAAGAAACCTGATGGGGATTATAGAATGTGTTTTGATTACAGGAAGGTAAATGATGTAACTAAAACCAATTGCTATCCCTTACCTCGAATAGAGGATTGCATTGATCGCATGGGTAAGGCTAAATTTATAAGTAAGTTTGACTTGTTGAAAGGGTATTGGCAGGTTCCATCGTCGAAGCGGGCAAGGGCCTTATCAGCTTTTGTAACCCCACAAGGTTTATTCCAGTGTAAAGTGATGCCTTTCGGTATGAAAAATGCTGCAGCGACCTTTCAAAGGTTAGTGAATACATTGGTATATGGTTTGGAAGGGTGTGTTGTTTATATAGACGACATTGTTATTTATAGTGATGACTGGGAAACACACTTAAAGCGGATTAGGGCATTGTTCAAAGTCTTAAAGAAGGCAGGTTTGGTAATTAATTTGAAAAAAAGTGACTTCGCACGGGCGAAGGTGGTATATTTGGGACACGAAGTAGGAAACGGTAAGGTTGTTCCTAAACAAGCGAATATAGAATCTATTGAAAGAATTTCTATACCTAAGTGTCGGAAAGATGTCCGGAAGTTCCTGGGTTTGGTCGGTTATTACCGTAAGTTTGTAAAGAATTTCTCGGACATCGCCGAACCTTTGACTAATCTTTTAAAGAAGAAGGTAATTTTTGTATGGTCAAGTGAAGCTCAAAGAGCTTTTGATAACTTGAAGAAAGTGTTAATTAGTTTCCCGGTATTGAGGGCTCCCGATTTTACTAAACAGTTTTCCTTGTCAACTGACGCTAGTGATGTTGGTGTGGGAGCGGTATTGTTGCAATATGATGAGAAGGGAGTTTCCCACCTGGTCGCTTTCTTTTCTAAGAAACTTACTCCCGCTCAACGCAGATATTCTACAGTAGAAAAAGAAACGTTAGCTTTAATATTGGCAATTAATCATTTTTCGGTATATTTATCTTCTACAGGAACCCCTATTAAGGTATATACCGATCATAATCCTTTAACCTTCATCAACAGGTATAAGAATAAAAACCAACGTTTAATGCGTTGGAGTTTATTGTTGCAAGAGTTGAACCTGGAGTTCAAGCATATTCCAGGCAAGGACAATGTTGTGGCTGATGTCCTCTCTTGCAGCGTTGAATAAGGAATGTTGCAGTGGGCTATGCATCTATTAAGGTAGTACCTGTATCATTCCTTTTGATGTATGTGTGCTGTTGTTGTGGGTAATAGGGTTTGTATGAAAATTTCATGTTTAATGTTTTAATTAATACTTGTTTACTGTGCGGAATTTATATGCATAGGTTAAAACCAATCAAGTATCGGTATGAGAAAAGGCTATGTTCGTGAGAAGGGTGAAAAGTGGTGAGGTGTGATTTGATACTGGTTTACATATGTAATGGTCAATTATTGGTAAGGTTTTATTAATTAGGTGGTGGTAAGGTTAGCAAAAGATGTTTAACAAGGTGATATCTAGGTTTGGCAGGATATGAAGTGTTTATTATATACGGTGTTTAGTAATTAAGGTATATTTAATCAGGTTTTGGGTACCATAAGGTTTAGTTAAGAGTTTAGGCAGGCACTAATTGCGATGATTTTCAGGCTAAAAATTACGCTTTGTCGGTTTTGCGTGTGGTTATTTGCGCAGGGGAGATCTGTGTAATGCTTCTCTGTATCGATGGGTTCGGTATGTGTACTGTTTAATGTTATAACACAGGTGGTGTACATTGAAATGGACAGTGTTTATTGCATCTGCCAGACATTTAGTGTTAATATGTGAAGTGAATCACTGAAATGGGACAATGTTTTGGTGGAAAAGTTTTTGCCTGTGGGCAATGTATATGAATTGTTAAAATTGTAAAAGTGTCAACTCTTAACTTTGTTGCATAGCTTTGTGACGCTCCGAGGTGTGGGGTGTTTTTGAGGGTATCTGATTGAAACCTGCTTTGTATATTATTAGGATTAAAGATAATAATGACATTAGAGTTGAAAGTGTGGTAATTATTTGGGATAATGGTTAGGATGATACTAACCATTAAGATTGTTGTATTAATGCCATTGGAACTTTGTGAACTGCTAATCTTGACACTTGCCCCCCCCTGCCCTTTTTTCTTTCAGTGTTAAGACTGTAGTTGGTACCAGGTTGATAATTCCTTTTTGTGAGATATCAGATGTGGTTCAAAACTGTTTGATTTTATTTTGACATTTATTTTTTCTTGTATTTTGGAGATTTAACGTAATATATATATATATATATATATATATATATATATATATATATATATATATATATATATATATATATATATATATATATATATTTTTTTTTTTTTTTTTGTAAGGTGAGGAGGTGTCAGTATCCACTGTACTGTAATTCCATTAATTTAGCTTATTAGTTTAAGTGGATGTTTTGGTAAAGTGTTATTTTGATTAATTTTTAGTTCCTCCTCTTAGTTACTCCTCACCGCCATCTATTGTCTGGTTTTTCGTTTACTAATGTTTGTATTTTCTTCCAAGCCTGTTTGTGTGTCCATAATGAGTCCAGTGGGCTTTCCAGAGGTGTTGTCTGGGAGTCTTGGCCTGCTGAGAGGGGTGTTATCTTGGCCTGCCTTGAGAATATTTAGATATTTTGGATTACTATTAATTAGTTGCTGTGGCATCGTTGCACCACTGCAAGGCTCTGACAATATATATATATATATATATATATATATATATATATATATATATATATATATATATATATATATATATATATATATATATATATATATATATATATATATATATATATATATATATATATATATATATATATAAATGAATGTTTATGTTTGTCCGCTATAGAAATCCTGAACTGCTCGACAGACCCGGACAAAATTTGGCACAAGGTCCCTATGTGACCCCAGGAACATTATAACTCAAATTCAAACCCCTACCCACATAACAGACATCAAACACAGACGAACTGAATAAAATGTTTGTTTTTACCAAGTCTGAGCGCTCCAGGTTTTTTTTTCTAGGAGCTGTCAGACGTTTGATTAACCTGCAACAATAAATCCCCCATAAAATAAATTTTCATTAGAATTTATGTGAATTTTGATCATAATTTATGATAATTATTAATATAATTTATCACCTCAATAAAATCAACATTGAAAACCGATATAGATAATTTCTATAATAAACCTTCAGACTCGGCCTACACTTTCCCTCAGAAATGCGAGAAACTGAAACGCGTTCATTAACACGAACAGGAAACTGAATACAGTTGCAGCTCGCTTTACGTTGTCTAAAATGACCAAAGTGATAATAATTTTATATTTATGCAGCCAGCAGACACTGTATCTTAATATCTTATGGATATTCTGAAGCTATTTGTCAAGCTGACAACCTACCATCTTGGCTTTATGCGATAACAATCGCATGCCAGTCTTGAAAACGAGGTGATAATCAGGCGACTGAACGGTCCCTGGTTAACTGAAGTTGTGCGCATGCCCAAACCACGCTTCGTCCCCGTAGACCTACTGACATGTCTTTCATCAGTAGTGGTTGTTTTTTCGTTATTGCTGTGAAATCATACTGTTAAATTCTAATTTGACTGAAATGGAGAGAGAGAGAGAGAGAGAGAGAGAGAGAGAGAGAGAGAGAGAGAATGTAAATATAAATATATATTAGAAATATTGCATGAACCAGAGCCTTCGCAGGTACTCAAAAGCTCTCGTTTTGTATATACAGTATATTTCTGTATGGGCTAGCCATATTCGTAACCGTAAGATATGTTGGACAAGGGAGGGGGAGCGTACCTGGCAGGGTGCAACAAGGGGAGAGTTAGTTGCCGCTTCCCACTGGTAAGGATGACTTGTATCCAGTGTTGTCCTGAACTCTTTATGGACTAATAAAGCTTCAGAGGTTAGCTATCTTTCTCTAGCCTTCACGTGGCGCAGTGACAATCAGGAACCAATGAGTGAATCAAGATGAGTTGGCATGTGCGAAGGGCCACGCCCGCAAGATAGTCTGCAAACTTGCCGGCTGCCCCGGCAGAAGGAGCCGGCAGGATCTCACGTGCGTTGCAGTCTCAACAAGCGACGATTGAAGCATTGACACGTCAGTTATCAGCACTTCAAGGGAATAGTTCTGTACCTCTGAAGTCTCCTGTGTCAGGCAGGGCCCCAGCAGCAGCAGCGCCCGAGAAGTGCAAGTTAGACATGTCCCTGCCTGCATTCCAAAGTTGGAGGAGATTGGTAGAGTGTTGGCTTCACCTGAACAAATGGGT
This sequence comes from Macrobrachium rosenbergii, assembly GCF_040412425.1. NCBI lineage: Eukaryota > Metazoa > Arthropoda > Malacostraca > Decapoda > Palaemonidae > Macrobrachium > Macrobrachium rosenbergii. The sequence continues at coordinate 9,189,011 of NC_089762.1, read as the reverse complement.
TGGCATAGAAGCTGTCATGCATCTGCATCTCTGGTGCGAGGCTGAATTGCAGAGTGCTTTGGATGCAAAGGTGTCATCAGATGAAATATTTGCAATGATGCGCTCGGTGAAGCTGGATGCAATACAAGAGCTAGTGATGTCGTCATCCAACCAGGCTGTGTTATGGAACACGTTCTTCAGTAGCCATCAGTCGGCTGAAGAATCCATTGAAGTTTACTTTAATAGTTGTCTCCAACAGGAAATTGATTGCAGATTTAAGTGCCCGTCGTGTTCTAGTGATTTAGTAGAGCATATCCTTGTTAGGAAGATAATGGTCGGCCTACATAACCCCATGCTAAAAAGAGAGTTGTATCAGTCAGCAGGTGAGTCTATGTCATTGGAGGATTTGAAAACAAAATGCTTAGCATTCGAGGCGGCAGCTCGTGACTCACTGGGTGGTAAACCCAACGTTTTTGGGGTGGCAGTCCAACTGTCCAAAGATGAGGAGCCATCCGCGGCAGATGCTGTGCCTGCAGGTATGGGCAAGCAGCAGAGGGGCCCATCAAAGGATAGGTCAAAGCCTAGTAGTTGCAACAGATATCATGGTCATGGGCACCAAGCCTGTCCGGCAAGAGATGTTGAGTGCTTTAATTGTGATGGTAAAGGGCATTTGGCCAGGTGTTGCCTGAAAGGAAAGAAGAAAAGTCAGGGGGATAAAAATTCTTTGGCGACTGTTAAAGTGTCGTGTACAGGTCCTAGTAACTTGCCCAAGGTGAAGATAGATATTCGCATCCCTAGTAGTAGAAAATGGGGTCAGGCAATGGCGGTAGCTGATACTGGGGCAGAAGTGTGTGTGGCTGGCATACAGCATCTTTGTTTATTGGGGTTGAGCAAGGGTCAATTGCAGAAACCGAAGGTGAAGTTAGTGGACATAGTGGGGAAGGCAGTGCCAATATAGGGGGTGACCCGGTGTTGCATTAAAATAGGTTCTGTGAAGTGTGAGCAGATGGTTTATTTTGCTAAATCATCATTATGTGTTTTTTTATCTTTAGATTCATGTAAAGAGCTGTGTTTAGTGCCAAGAGATTTCCCTTATGCTTGTCTAGTGCCTGTGAGAGCAGTGAAATTGCTTGTACCTTTGACAGTGTCGCATCGGTGCGTCCTCCGACGAACAGTCTGCCAGTCGAAGCCTCATTGGCCCAAAGGAATAGTGATGGAGACATGAAGCGTGAGATAGGAGGCAGTGCCAAGGGACAGTATCACATCAGGCAGTATCCCCATAGTCTTGGCCCCACCTACCAAGGAGAGGAACCCACCTTTCCCCTGGTCGAGATGAATGTCGACTGCTTGCAGGAATGGCTCTTGCAACATTTTTTGGCGACCACATTTAATACAAGCCAGTGCCCCCTCCCGGTGATGGAAGGCCCCCACACCATATTCATGTTGTGCCAAATGCTAAGCCTGTGGACTTTCATACGCCGTTGCCTGTTCCCAAGCATTGGGAGAATGGGGTGAAGAAACAGTTAGAGAAAGACGTGAGCCAAGGTATCATCTGCAAAGTGCCAGCTGATGAGGACACCGAATGGTGTTCTAGGATGGTAGTAACTGGCAAGAAAAATGGCCAGCCTAGAAGGACAGTGGACTTTCAACCACTAAATGTGGTGTGTTTAAGAGGAACCCATCACACAGCTCCCCCCTTTGATATGATCTCAAACGTCTCACCACACACGTTTAAAACAGTGGCTGACGCATATTCAGGTTTTCATCAGGTGGAACTGGACGAGTAGGGTAGGAGGTTAACTACCTTTATTACACCATGGGGACAATATCATTATCTACATACCCCCATGGGCCATTGCTCGGCTCCGGACACGTACACAAAACGTTTTGATGACGTCATAGCAAACGTTGCCAGAAAATACAAGTGCATTGGTGATACCCTGCTGTATGACAGGAGTGTTGAACGAGTGTTTTGGCATGTATTCAAATTTTTGGAGGTGTGTGAGAAACATGGGATTACACGCAATCTGTCTAAATTCAAGTTTTGTAGGTGGGAAGTAGAATTTGTGGGTTATCAGTTGGGTTGGGATGCCTACCAACCAACAGCGGATAGGCTATCAGCTGTCAAGGATTTCCCCATGTTGTTGGAGCCTTCTATAACTGACATTCGTGCATGGCATGAATTAGTTAATCAGGTGGTCCCATTAATGGCCATGGCCCCCTGTGATGGCTCTGTTTAGGGATCTGCTTAAGAAGCCATCAAAGAAAAAAGTATATTGGGATGATCAGCTGCAACGAGAATTTGAGAAGGCAAAGAGTACTATATGTCAGTTAGCCAAAGAAGGCCTGAGGTACTACAACAAATCACGGCCGACGGCTGCCGTGACAGACTGGTGTAGAGAAGGTATCGGATTTGTGGTACTGCAACAGTATTGCAACTGTGTTACGGTGGATACCCCTTTCTGCTGCAAAGGGGGATGGCGTTTGGTGTTATGTGGCAGCAGACATCTAACCTCTACTGAAGTGGGGTATGCTGCAGTTGAGGGAGAGGCCCTAGCGGTAGTGTGGTGTCTGAAAAAAGCCAGGCTTTTCTTGTTAGGCTGTCCGAATTTGACATCGTCCCTTAGTGAAACTGTTTGGTAACAGGGAGTTAAAGGATGTTACTAATCCCAGATTATTTAGGTTAAAGGAAAAGACATTGCAGTATCATTTCAGCATCAAATATTTGCCTGGAAAAAGAAACTGTGCGGCTGACACACTCTCCCATTACCCTTACCTCTGTGCTAAGCCAGAAGACGAAGATTTGGAACTCAGCGATGACCTCAAGGTTGCTATGGTAATGACCTTGGCGGCAGTGCTTGAGGTGGAGGACATAGTCGTAATGGATCAAGAGACTGTTGTCAGTGCCGCTTGAGATGACCCGGTGTACCAGTTGCTACTGACAAGAGTTTACAACGGTGAGTGGCCTCAGAGCTGCCGTGACAGACTGGTGTAGAGAGGGTATCGGCTTTGTGGTACTGCAACAATATTGCAACTGTGTTACGGTGGATACCCCTTTCTGCTGCAAAGGGGGATGGCGTTTGGTGTTATGTGGCAACAGACATCTAACCTCTACTGAAGTGGGGTATGTTGCAGTTGAGGGGGAGGCCCTAGTGGTAGTGTGGTGTCTGAAAAAAGCCAGGCTTTTCTTGTTAGGCTGTCTGAATTTGACATCGTCCCTTAGTGAAACTGTTTGGTAACAGGGAGTTAAAGAATGTTACTAATCCCAGATTATTTAGGTTAAAGGAAAAGACATTGCAGTATCATTTCAGCATCAAATATTTGCCTGGAAAAAGAAACTGTGCGGCTGACACTCTCTCCCGTTACCCCTCCCTCTGTGCTAAGCCAGAAGACGAAGATTGGGAACTCAGCGATGACCTCAAGGTTGCTATGGTAATGACCTTGGCGGCAGTGCTTGAGGTGGAGGACATAGTCGTAATGGATCAAGAGACTATTGTCAGTGCCGCTTGAGATGACCCGGTGTACCAGTTGCTACTGACAAGAGTTTACAACGGCGAGTGGCCTCAGAGCAAGAGTCAAGAGCTCGAGTGTTTGAAAGCTGTCTTTGGTGTGTGAGAACGGTTAGCAGTATCAGGAGAATTGATAACATATACCTATGACCAAGGGTGTGTACGTTTGGTCATCCCAGAAAGTTTATGGCAGCAGATAGCGGCTAACATGCACAGCAGTCATCAAGGTTAAGACTCTATGTTAAGAAGGGCCCGTCAGTCGGTGTATTGGCTGGGCATAACAGGTGACTTGGAGCATCAAAGGGCAAAGTGTCAAGTATGTGAGACACACACCCCATCACAGCAGCAGAATGTTTGATCATGACACCCCCACCAGAGTACCCCTTTCAACAGGTTGTGGCTGACCTCTTCCAGGTCCACGATGCACATACTTGGCTTTTGCTAATAGGTTGACTGGTTGGGTAGAGGTGGCCCATCTGCCTAATGGTGCCACATCAGGACATCTCATCAAGAAATTCAGAGGGTATTTTATCAGATGGGGTGCCCCACAGAAGCTGGCTACCGACAGTGGAACCAATTTCTTGAGGAAGGAGATGAGGAATTTTCTAAGGAGATGGGCATGTCATCCAGGATATCATCAACTTTATATCCCCAATCAAATGGGCGCACAGAAGCAGGTGTCAAGGTAGCAAAACGCTCCATCAGTGACCACCTAGGGCCTGGGGGTAGTCTAGATACAGATCAGGTTGCCAGAGCCCTCTTGCAGTATCACAATACACCATTGCACGGACAAAAAGTGTCGCCAGCTCAGTTGGCTACTGGTCGATGCCTGAGGGACTTGGTGCCCATCGCCCACCAGTATTACTGAGTAAATAAGTATTGGAAGAAATCTCTTGGGTCTAGAGAACTGAAAATGGCTGAAAAGAATGAAAAGTTCTCGGCAAAAACAGAAGGAAATTCACGGACTCTGAAACCCCTCCAAGTGGGGCAAAATGTCCACATCCAGGACCCCACATCAAAACTTTGGGATCGCTCTGGTATGGTAACAGGAGTCATTGGGACTGGGTACCGTCAGTACCGTGTACAGTTGGATGGAAGTGGTCAGGTGTCAGTATGCAACAGGCGCCACCTTCACCCCTCAGTGGCACCAGCGTCGCCAGTACCCACTGATCGTGATTCTCGGGAACCAGGGTCTTTTCCCGAATTTCGACAACAGAGATGTAGGAGGCCACCTGCATGGCACGATAATTGTAAGATGTAATTTTGTTGAACTCTGTAATCTGTCGTATTTTTAGTAATTCTGGGAGTGATGTATTAATTATGTATGTTATTTTGTCTTTTTTTTATTTTATTGTGTTCACGGTTAGCTAGGACAGCTCCTGCAAAAGAAGAGGGTGCTTGTACTATTGTATTTTGAAGATAGAAAAATATTTGTCGCCCTCTATATATTTGCCCACCTTGTGGGGGCATGTATGGGCTAGCCATATTCGTAACCGTAAGATATGTTGGACAAGGGAGGGCCAGGCACAAGAAGGGGAGAGTTAGTTGCCGCTTCCCGCTGGTATGGATCACTTGTATCCAGTATTGTCCTGAACTCTTTATGGACTAATAAAGCTTCAGAGGTTAGCTATCTTTCTCTAGACCTCACAGTTTCTAATATATATTTACATTTAGACTACTTTGTGAATTTCTTCACCATCATAACTATTGAGGAAATTATTGAAAAATTATTTTGTGGCTGTCAGTACACGGCAACAACTCGCATCTCTATTTTTCTCATTTTCTCCCCCACCCTAAACACTGGGTACACAGTCATGAAAAAATTCCTGTCTTTCCGAGTCAAGGGTAATGCATCACCATCCATGTTGCAAATCGTTAGCTTTTAAACTCAGGCTGACAGTGATGAAGATGGTCAATATTCTCTTCTTCCTCTTCTCAGTATCTTATTTACATCCCTCGGAATATCTGTTACCTCTATTCGTCCTTTGTCTCAAAGGGATATATGTTAAAATGTTAATCTGTTTCATATTGAGGTGCTCTGTATTTATGAAGTGCAAATTCCTTCCATTAATGTGCTTACTTAAAATTCCTTTCTTTAAGATACTTCCATTAATGTGATGACTTAAAAATCCTTTCATTAAGTTTCTTCCATTAATGTGCTTACTTAAAAATGCTTTCTTTAAGATACTTCCATTAATGTGATGACTTAAAAATCCTTTCATCAAGTTTCTTCCATTAGTTGTGCTTACTTAAAAATTCTTTCTTTGAGTTTCTTCCATTAGTTGTGCTTACTTAAAAATCCTTTTTTAAGGTACTTCCATGAATGTGATGACTTAAAAATCCTTTCTTTAAGGTACTTCCATGAATGTGCTTACTTAAAAATCCTTTCTTTTAGGTACTTCCATGAATGTGATGACTTAAAAATCCTTTCTTTAATGTACGTCCATGAATGTGATGACTTAAAGATCCTTTCTTTAAGTCTTCTATTAATGTGCTTACTTAAAAATCCTTTCTTTAAGGTACTTCCATGAATGTGATGACTTAAAAATCCTTTCTTTAAGTCTTCTATTAATGTGCTTACTTAAAAATTCTTTCTTTAAGGTACTTCCATGAATGTGATGACTTAAAAATCCTTTCTTTAAGTCTTCTTTTAATGTGCTTACTTAAAAATCCTTTCTTTAAGATCCTTCCATTAATGTGAAAAAGTCCAGGCTATCTTTGAGCAAATAAATAAATCTGAGTAATGTAAGTTAGATTTAATTAGCTGCTCTCTGATGTGCATACCCAACAACAGTGGGTCAGGAGTCTAGGGGGAGGGGGATTAATGGGATTATTATTTTGAAGGTGTTCCACGAGCCATAATCTAATGCCAGTCTTTGATATCCAACTACTTAAATTAGAACACCTGAAATTGGTGGCTTTCTACATCCTAACAAAGTCAGTTCAAGGTCTTAAACTTTTACCACCAAGGAATTAAGAGCTTATGATTAACTTAAAGGGCAATTTTTAAGAATGATTTTAACAATTTAATACTTGGCAAGCTGCTTAATAATACTACGCATAAACTATAAAATTGTTACTTTTTTGTCAAAAGCCCGTAAAGCCTACAGTATGTATCACAGAAAAGGTCAACATTTTTATGGAGACTTTTCTTAAACTTCAGTCCAGCAACCTTGATGCAATTTTCATTAAGGTTACAGTAATTCAAGATGTTACATATGATTTTGGTTCTAGCTCTCTGTGAAATGGAATGGAATTAGAAATTTAGGCCAAAGGTCATTCGCTGGGACCTATGAGGTCATTTAGCGCCGACAGGGAAATCGACTGCATGAAGGTCTTCAAGGTGTTACAGGAGGAAGACCTCGCAGTTGAACTGTGAAACAATTGTTAACAGAGGCTGGAAAGTAAGATGGAAGAAGGAGAATATGAACGGAAGTACAGTAAATAGAATGAAAGGGGTTGCAGCTAAGGGCCAAAGGGGCACTGCAAAGACCCTTAAGTAATGCATACAGTACACCGCGTGAGGTGCAATGACGGTATTAGCCCCCTACGGATCCAACTCTCTATGGAACTGTTCCCTCGTTAAGAAGTTTTTACTTGTGAAAATACAAGAAAAAGAAACCTGATCTAAAAAGTCTTTAAAATAAGATGACACCTCCATGACAAAGGTTTATATTAATAATAAATATGTCTAATATTATGAAGTAATTAGCATTCTGTACTACAAAACTTATTTATAAAACAATAAAAATTTTTATAGACCTTTTAAAGCAGAGAGATAAATTAATTGCTCTATTCTAAATAAACTTGTACAAATCACTATTTCCATTTGTAGTGGATCTGATGTTTGTGATTCAGAAAACCCGAGTTACAGTTGCAAGTAAAAACTTCACATCTTGCAGCTTACCTCAACTAAATGAGTCATTACACTTCAGTGCTCATTGATTGCAATGTATGTCCAGGGTAACATCAATAGACATCAGCAAAGGAAATTCGACACTGAATGACCTCATGAAACCAGTCAAGTTTTCATTCTGTGCACATTACATACATAAGGCACTTGATTTTCTCCATTCTTATAGGGTAATATTAACAAATCAGACTTGAGATGAACATGCATACAAATTGCATTTTTGCTATCTATGAATATAGTTTCTAAAACTAGAAATTATATACATAACTCAAATGGAGCCTGTGCATGAAAAACATGAAAGATATGCCAAGTTTTTACAGGCACTCTTGGTCACTGAGCAAAACAATGTAATTGGCCATTATCTTTCATAGTCGGGGTCACTATATTTGGGGATAATTTACAAGTTCTAAAACTGACGAGCAAGCAGGTTAAGACAGTTAATAACCCAGTGCTTTTGGCTAACAACTGCGAAAAACATCATTTGAAGGATATATCGGATGCCTCTTTAAGAATATGAAATTGACTACCACACTACAGGCTACGACCTTTGCCAAGAGGACCTCTCCCTAAAGAATTAATGTTTTGTGAGGTTCGTCTTTTAAATCCATATCATCATTCATGTAGGGAGAAATTATTCTAATTGCCTCATACAGAATATCTCAGACTGTTATCACAAACAGCGTAACTTCTAACCTGTTACTGTAATACGTTTCCCCTTATACATATTTTCTAGGATTGCTGTCACAAATTGAGTCATTGTAATACATTTCCTCTCCTAATAATTTACATGTAATAATCATTGCGCCACAGCAAAAACGTGCTAAAGAGAAGCTGGATAAGTTTACATTTGTGGTAAAGAACTTAACCTACAAGAATGCACCACATTTTGATGCATAACTTCCCATTACAGAAAGAAACATTAGTAGATGTTTACCATAGTAGCTCAAAACCTAACCCATCGTATCCTTTTGAATGTAGAAAGTAACACCAGTACTTTATTACCCATCTGATTCGGCTTCATTTCCAGATGAACATAACCAGTGTTCTAGAAAATATTTCAGCTCCAAACGGTAAATCTTGTTAGCAAATTACCAACTATCCTTTAACACGAATTTCACTACCTATCTGACGTAATGCCACAACAAAATGACCTGTATTAGGAAGGTGACTACTCTAATGGGATCAAGATATAACATAACTAATATTGAAAAAAATATATATAAACTAGGCAATTCAACATAACAGAATTGCAATATATCACCATCATATACGAGGTTAGCAACCCAAAATACCACATTTCACTCTTTTAACAAATAGAGAAAGTAATCTGATCAGTTAAACTGCTTAGCACTCTTAAATGTGGTATGTTTAAAACCTGAAATCAATTGAAGTTCAATGACTGTTGCAGTGCTAATCTTTAGAATAAAAAAATAAAACCAAAACTTATAAGTCTAATGGTTTGAAATTCAAATTTCCTTCACATACATTAACCTAACTCGAGCTTTCACTTGTATAATTATACAGTTTAGTGCTAAAAGACTTTTTCATTCATCAATGCATGATCTCACACCATAACTTCCTTAAAAAATAAAAACATTATCAGTATTTCTTCAGCTATCTGATGAGAACTTCTTATAAAATACACCTAACTTTCTTTTTTTTTGCTTCGATTACATTTATCTCAACTGATCTGGAGATATCTACTGTCCCAAGGAATTATGGTGAGAACTGAGCGAGGCAGATGGGTTGTTTGGGGAATAAAACAGAACAAAATTCGATTAAATCATTACTTTTCAAGTTTCGATCTGATCAAGAAACCAGAAATGTATCAAGAAGCTCTCAAGAAGAGCGTTTGCAATTGGCAACTTATATGTAATAACATACTCTTGACCTGTCGTGCTACAGATACTTACTACATAACAATGGAACACGTGCAAGGGTTTTGGTTTTCATCTCAGTTAATACAAAATTAACCAATCATAAGGCATCATGCCCTCGTCTACCCAGGAGAAGGTGAGGCTGGGCTCATGCAAACTTGAGATAACTTGGCCTGCTTAAAAGCAGATAAAAGATATATTTCACCAGGTATGCATCCTAACCTAACCTTCCCTTAAGCTAACCTATCCTAGGGGATCATGCCCTGATCTAGTTAGGAGGTGAGGTTGGACTCATTCAAACTTGTGCTAGATCAACCTGCTTAAAAGCAGGGCTGCATTCTAACCCAACCTTCCCATACCCTAACTAATCCTAGAGAGCTGTGCCCTGACCTGGCCATGGGGGCTTAGCTCACCAAGATATCCCAAGGGCAGTGCTGTATCCTGTTCTAATATAATATTAAGGATAATTTCGTGTTGACTGAGATCCAGGCCAAGCCCAAAAGCACATGTTTGAAAGAACTACCTGTGGCCCACATCCTTAGTGATTGGTAAGCAATGCAGAACACATCCTTAGTGATTGGTAAGCAATGCAGAACACATCCTTAGTGATTGGTAAGCAATGCAGAACACATCCTTAGTGACTGGTAAGCAATGCAAAACACATCCTTAGTGATTGGTAAGGAATGCAAAACACATCCTTGGTGATTGGTAAGCAATGCAAAACACATCCTTAGTGATTGGTAAGCAATGCAAAACACATCCTTAGTGATTGGTAAGCAATGCAAAACACATCCTTAGTGATTGGTAAGCAATGCAAAACACATCCTTAGTGATTGGTAAGCAATGCAAAACACATCCTTAGTGATTGGTAAGCAATGCAGAATACATACTTAGTGATTGGTAAGCAATGCAAAACACATCCTTAGTGATTTGTAAGCAATGCAAAACACATCCTTAGTGACTGGTAAGCAATGTAAAACACATCCTTGGTAATTGGTAAGCAATGCAAAACACATCCTTAGTGATTTGTAAGCAATGCAAAACACATCCTTAGTGACTGGTAAGCAACGTAAAACACACCCTTGGTAATTGGTAAGCAATGCGAAACACATCCTTGGTGATTGGTAAACAATGCAAATTACATCCTTAATGATTAGTAAGCAATGTAAGGCACATATAAAGAACTATGAAAAGAGTGGCTCACGGCTACCATTCAAATCAATGACGAACTTAAGAAATTAGGGGTAACTTAAAAAAAGCAAAATCACCAATCTGAACAATGATATTTCTGTAGGTTTGAAGATGCAATGAAAAACTTGTATTTGCACTGTTTGTCAACTCGGGATTGTAGATATAGCCACTGCAGACTGCTATACCTATTACCCTGAATTATTTCAGTACCATGCTCAGCGATTCCCATTTCAAACTACCCTCTACATTAAATTTAACGGCCTATATGATTTAATTGTATATTTTACAAATGTACAATCAGTGGGAAATGAGACCTTGGACATTCGTGAACTCATTATTGAAAAAGAATTAGATGTACTTGAGTTGGCAGACACATGGCTGCTGGAGTCTGAATCTGCTAAAATTGGTGAGTTGTCACCACAGACTCAGTTTTTTTGCATGCGCCTAGGGGAGGGAGGAGGGTAGGGGGAGTTGGGCTAGTTTTATCCACCTCTTTCTCCAAAACTAAATTAATATCTGGACATAGTTTTCAAAGTTCTGAACACCTGCAAGTCTGTTTTGAGTCTGGTGGCAGGAGATTTGTCTGTGGTGGTTTATAGACAGACGGATTCGAGTGTAGATATTTTCTTGGACGAGTTTGGATCTTATCTGGAAGGCATTGACATAGTGGGGGCAAACGTGGTTGTGTGTGGAGATTTTACCTTTTGGTTTGAAGACAGAAATAATCGTTTCAGAGAAGTTACGGAATTTCTGCAGTTTACCAGCAAAGTGGAAAACGTAACATGTAGTACTGGCCGTATGCTTGACTTAGTTTTCTGCATTGCTGAGCAAAATCTTGTTGTTGATGTGGTTGTTGATGAAGAGCGCTGTATTTCGCCTATACACAAAGTCGTTAATTTTAAGATCCACTTTCTTGTTAAAGGGAAACAAAAAGAAGTAATATCCTTTAGAAATAAAAGGAACCTTGACTCAGATTTGATATGGGAAAACAAATAAGCTGCATGCACGATGGATTAAATGTAGGCGAGTGTCTAGATTGTTACACTAAGTTATATAATGTATCAGCTAAAGCAGGATATGACATGTGCCCTTGGGCTGAAAAAAATGATTATAATAAAAGATAATGCACTTTGGTTTAATGCCGATGTGTTGCGTGCAAAATGGGATACGCAGAGGAAGGATAAAATTGGCATAGGAGACGGACCAGTGGTAGTACCAAAAGGGATTTTCAAAATGCTAAGAACCATGGAAGTAATTTGAGACGGCAAAGAACGTGTAGCTATTATATCCGAAAAGTCAATGAGTCAGGATCTGATGTAAGGAAATTGTATAAAATCCTTGATAACATGAAAGGCAATAAGAAGAATATGGTGATACCTGATGGTTATTCTGATTGTGATCTGGCAGATGAGTTTCTGAATTTCTTTGATGGCAAGATTGTGCGGATAGTAAATAATTTTACTGGAGATAGCCAACAGTTGCCATCCTTTCTTTTTCCTGAGTTAAGGGTTAACAAGCTCTGGAGATTTCGTAACGTGGATACAGGTAAAATTAAATCTATTATAAGCAAGGTAAAGCCTACATATTGTGCGAATAACCCACTGCCGATAGCTGATGTTGTTAAAAAGGCGGATTTCACTAATTTGGCTAATATTATATCGGAAACTGTTAATCTTTCTATTGGTAGTAAAACATTTCCTATGAGTGAAAAAGAGGTGCTGGTGAAACCTAAAGTGAAAAATGCTCTTGACAGGCAGAGTGTAAGTTCCTACAGGCCGGTCTCGCACTTAACATTTTTATCCAAGATTATAGGAAAAGTGATTTCAGAGCAGTTATTACAACATCTTGAAGAGAATAATATTTTTCCTGGTGTTCATGACTTGTTGGTGGATGATTTGAAAACTGTTGGCACTGATGGAGAAGCATTAAATTTTCTTAAGAATTATACTGAGAATAGAACATATCGCTTTCAAATTGGAATGTCCTTTTCAAGCGCTAAGTCACTGTCAAGAGGCATGCCCCAGGGGAGTGTGCTGGGCCTAATTTTGTTTGTATATATTCAACTGAACTGACGTATATATAAGCATGGTGTTAGTTTCAAACCTTTTGCTGATGATACTCAGTTCTATTTGACATTTAAAAATGTTGCTGACACAGAAGGAAAACTGAGTGTTGTTTTGAATGACGTCAAGTTGCGGATGGAAAAGAAACAGTTGAAGTTGAGTGAGGACAAAACTAAGAGTCTGGGTGTGGGAAAAAAGGGTGATCTAAGAAGACTGGGCAATATTCAAAGCCTTGGGGTTACTGGTACTTCACTGAGTGTTAGTAACTCTGTTAAAGATTTGGGTGTAATTCTGGATAGCAATCTTTCATTCAATGAGCAAATTAACAAAGTTACGAAGACTGCGGGATACCATTTAAGGAACATCGCTTTTATAAGGAAATACTTGGATGAGTCGTTAATGAGAATGCTAATTCAGAACTATGTTATTAGTAGATTTGATCACTGCAATTCAGTTATTATGGACTCCCTAATCATCAACTGAGGAAGATGCAAAGGATTATTAATAGAGCAGCTAGACATATTAAAGGATTATCCCATGAGATAGAATAACGCCTGTTCTTAAGGAATTACAATGGCTGTCCATTAAAGCGAGGATTGAGTTTAAATTATGTGTGTTGGTGTTTCAAGCATTGCACTATGAAAAGCCTGTATATGTCAACCGATTATTGAGTAACTTTCAAACGGCTTCAGTTGTAACTCTGAGACATAACACTAAACATCGAAGATTGGAGGACCCGAGGTGTAATTTACAGACTGGTTTTAGAGCCTATGAGACTGATGCGCCTAGATTGTTCAATAGGCTGCCTCAAGAGATCAGGTCGTTGGGCCACGTTGCTTCATTCAAGAGGAAACTGAAGACTTACTTGTTCAACGTCTTCTACATTGCTGATGATAATATTAATGAAAATGTTGAACTCTATTGTGGTGTAGCGTTTTGGGGAGCCCTGCAGAGCGTCCATATGGGGCGGAGTAGGGCCTTTGAATGTCCTTCAACAATAAACAATAAAAATTGACTGCTATGATAAGATCGAGTTATGCCTATTCCACGATTGAATGTTACAGTTAATTGCTACTTCAATTTCTTTGGTTAATTAAATAACTGCAATGATAATCCGTTTATTTTTGCCTAGGCTTCAACAAAATTCTGTAAATGTTATCAGATCATACAGTTAAGGATCAAGTATCCTTAATTCAGGCTATTAGTACTGCTAATACTGCTATGGCTCTAGTAAGCACCACTGCCCTTGGTTCTTACATCCTTTTACATATCTCTCCCTCTTCATGAATAACACAGCCAGACCCTCTGGCCCTCTCTGTCTCCTGAGAATTCTTTGTCCTGCTAAACTCATAACACTCAAATATTTAACAACTGTGTAAGAACAGAAGTACCTAGCCTTAACTGAAAATGGAATATATCCATGCCTACATCTCTGACTGTGAATCTTAGGCTACAGGCCACAGCCCAAACTACCCGAGGCTAATATAGAACTCACTATTAATCTTAGTAGACCAAATTAATCAGAATCAAATTTTGGTATAGTTAACTTCACACTTCAGAAGTAGGCTACAAGTATGGAAACATGGTCGGCTGGAACATTTTGCTGTTTAAAATAAACTTTGTTGCTGGTAATGCTTGTACATCTCTTTAATCTACCCAATATATTTATTATTGAATTTATAATTCATCAGCAAGTGACTTAGACTCAGAATAATGACGATAACTGCACAAGAAAATAAAGATGATGAAGGCAGACGTCCTTCAAGGAATGTTACGTGACACAAGTTCCAGTCCTATACGAAGGCTTCGAAACATATTTCAGATGATTCTTCGACAATTTCAATCGTCGAATTGAAAGACCTCGAGGTATTAGACTCTTTCATAAAAATATTAATGTGATTAACATATTTTTTGTGAAATTCAGAATTTTTTCGGTACAAGTCGGAACACATATGTGTTACATACGGTAATTTTATTCCTGAAAACTTTATCATAAAAACAGAACGTTTATTTATTCAGACATAAACTACGTCATAAATTATGAAAATGACCCAGTATTATTCCACGGTATGTAAAAAAAAAAATAGTTTTATTTTACAATAATTATACCCCATAAATTACAGAGCGTATTTTTCCCTTCCATTTATTGTCCTCAATCTTGAATTTTTCATCATTTCGTAATTGAAACTCTCAATTTATTCCTCTCCTTCATAAATCCCAATGAGGGGGTATTGCCGTCAGTGCACCTCGTGCTGTGCACTGTAGGCGTTACTTAAAGTTCTTTCATTCCTTTGACTATACAGTATATTGGTTCATATTCTCTTTCTTCCATTTTACTTTCCATCCTCTGCTAACAATTGTTTCATAGTGCACCTACAAGGTTTTCCTCCTGTTAAACTTTTCAAACCTTTTTACTCTCAATTTCCCTTTCAGCGCTGAATGACCTCATCATAGGTCCCGGTGCCCCTGTGTCTGTCTGTCAGTCTATGTAAATGATGCATGTATTGTGTATTAAAAATAGATATGTATTCATAAATATAGGATGTGACAATCAAAAAAGATTCATTGGTTTTAAAACTGAAAAATAATGAACTATGAACAATTGCCAACGATAATATGGGTAATATCTTAATTCCTAAATATAGTGTCAGAAGAGACTAGGGATTCAGATTATAAGTTGAATAACTCATGAATTGTTGACAGTGGCATTCTGTTTGTCCCACAGACAAGATAGAAAAGGTTGCAACAAAATTTACATATTAAACATTATACACACACACATATATATATATATATATATATATATATATATATATATATATATATATATATATATATATATATATATATATATATATATATATATATATATATATATATATGTGTGTGTGTGTATATGTGTGTGTGTGTGTGTGTGTGTGTGTGTGTGTGTTTGTGTGTGTGTGCCAAATATATATATCCCCAGGTCAAATAGGGTCATCTTTTATTGCTGTACCTGTTTTAAGAACAGAATCAAACATCTTACTTTTCCTAGACATCTCTATAGCATATATCGACCCTGGGTCAGCAAATCCCTTCTCCTCGTCGACTCCTCTCACTGTATCTATTTTAAAACAAATATATACTGAAATTAAACACTGACGTACAAAACTAGATTTTATTTATGAATTTAACGAAAGTGATTCATATAAATATATCATGAAATGGAGTGAATTCCACCCATTATAGATGGAAATCATTACTAGAGGAAATTATGATTCACAAATATGCAGATTTATACTATCAAGACCAACTAATAATATATATAACACCCTGGTCATAAAATAAAATAATAAGGTCATAATTATTCTAGACCACAATGAATGTCATATACAATAGGTAGTATGTGAAAAAATAAACACCACTTCCAAATAAATTCGTCCTCACAGGACAAAACCAGAATTTCTGTTGAAAGAAACATATATTAACACCTGAAATGGTGTTAAAAGCCATTTATATTCAAAACAGAAAAATGCAGAGTGGAACAGGACAATGCATAATGGAGACCCGGAAGTATTTCACAGAAGCACAATTAGGTCTTTCTATCAAAAATGTCTATAAAGAGATAAGTGTTCATGAATCATGGTACTCACTTTCATTTAACAAATAACAGATTTTCCAGTGATCGATTTGCCCACACTTCACCACCAATGTCAAAAAAGACCCAGTGAGCCCATCCAAAAGGCCAAAGAAATCCTGAGGGGCTTCAGCCACTACAATGATGGATCTCGACGGGTCCACATCATGTCCCCACCACAAAATTTGTCAACCTAATTAGCTCGTCATTCTCGTCGACTGGTCCGCTGGATCCGTTTGTCGTGGGAGAGACTGGAGTGCCAGTCCATTTATCACTATAGAGCACTAGCGGTGATATGACCCTTCGGTCACAGTAGACAGCGTGGCAGATATTAGCCAGATCATTTGGGCCCAAGATGCCAGCTGGTGCCATGGTTGATAAAAAAACCCAGTGGGAAATGAAGTGGATCCAAAGGTACCAAAGAACTATCATTACCGTTCCCACGGTCCAACTCCAGGTACAATTTCGACACCTCGACGGGTACGATAACCCCACCGACCGGTGTGGTAGGTTAATTTGATAGCCAGTGGTTAGCGTCGCCTGGATTTGCTGGGATGGATCTTCTCTGTCATGGGATCCAACGCCAGTGCCCAGTCCATTTATCCTCCATGGAGGCCCCATCCAGAACTCTCGATAAAGTAGCCCCACCTTCCGCCCCACCAAAGTGGTCTGCGGAATATATATAAACCAAACTATTTTATATATAGCCCTCCATATATATAAAGGGCTGGCCCACCAAGAGTGTCCTCCTCTCCTGAAGAGTTATTCAGGAGGAGCAAACCGCTGCAGGTCAAATAGGGCAATTGCTGGAAAGACCACTCCTCAAATGGGAGGGGTGCCCAAGACGTCTCTGGCCCATGGCTCGGACCCTGGGTCAACAAAACTCTTGGAGACTCCCCTCACTGATCTCCTCTGGGGCAGGAAACAAAGGCCAGACAAAATTAAACACTGACGTACAATTGCACCTGGACCCCTTGTCCGGCATTTGACGAAACTGCAGCCAGTGCCACGGTCATGAAATGGAGAGCAGTGCCAGACTAGATGGAAATCATTACTACGGACGTTCAGCTACCAAATAAGAAGATTTATACTTCAAGGTCTTAATCATGAGGCAAACCCTCCTCCAGGAGATTTAAGGTCATAATTATTCTAGACCCAATGCAGTTGATCATCGTAGTACTGGAAAGCCTCCAGCACCTGAGACTTCTTTCCTCACAAGACAAAACCTGACTCCAGGGGATGAATTAACACCTGGAGGATCAAAATGGTAAGCCATCTCTGGAAGACCAGGAACTGGCCTCTTGGACGCAGGAGTGCAGATTGACTCGGCTCCGGTTGTCACAGCAGCCGGAGTAGGGAGCCCTCCAAAAATGTCTATAAAGAGAAAATGCCTCTGACTTTGTGCCCGCTAGCCCTTCTGGCCTGTCCCCAGAGTCGGTGCCCTCATCACCTCCCAAGGCCTGCTACTGATAGGCCTTGGAGGAACCCTGAAGAAGAAGATGGGGGCGGAAGAGAGCCCAGTAGTTGCCAGCCATAAGCTCATCCAGGCACTAGTGCCCTTCGGCACAGTGCATTACCATCTTAGAGTGATCCTGGTCCCTTGCCCAGAGGGGGTAGCCAGTGTGATCTCTGTTCTTGCACATAGCCTAGACCGCCTTAAGTACGGTACATCAATTCAGTAGCCTTATTCCTTCCACTTACCACCAAGCCACAGTAATCACGTAAGTAGCATAACTAATTTCAATAATCTTAACTATTGTGAAACTAGCCACAATGCTCATGACACGCATGGCCTAAGACCTCAGTGAGGCACCCATTTATCATATGAGGCAACCCTCATGAATTAACTAGTTATAATTAATTGTATTAAACATAAACCAAGTTGTAATTTAGTTAGAAACATTAACTCTTATGTTGGTATACGGTCGGGTTAGGGTAGGTTAGGCTAGGGAATACCATAGAATGTACCACTAGGCTAGGTCTAAAAACATCGTGATTGTAGGAGGTAGCCTATATAATATATAAGCACCTTCTAGTACTATTAGAATTAGGTAAAGTAGTGATTATAGCTCATATCCTATCTAGGGTTAGGTAGTTCTGTAGCTATGTAGGCTAGCCAGGACTAATCTGCTCAGGGGAAGAAGAGTAACCTAATAGAGGCGAACATCTGGCTTAGTACAGACCTTCAAGCCCGAAAAGGGAGTGAAGGCCCTCCTAATGGGGGGATCTTTTATGAATATTACTGCTGTTTGCCCTCGTAACTTTTGATTGTAAATAATATCAGCCTGACCAAGACAGGTAAAAGACGTTGTCTGCATTAGGAGCGTCTTCAGTTCAAACTTTAACGTCCGTTGGAGAAAGGATAGGTAGCATTTAGGCATTTCCCCTATAGGAAAATTTCCATAACAGCCTTAAAAATAGGTGGTCCTAAGGTATTTTTTCCTTTCTACCTGTCTCTCTTATATATAATATTTTTAAGAGAACGTAGATGCCTAGGGCATGACTGTAGGCCTGTTTTTGACCTAGGCCGGTCAGAGAACAGGCAGAGAGAATCAAGCAGAGGGAGAGAGGAGAAAACAACACGTTCTGGTTGGGTCCCTAATTTTTGTCTATTATTCTATTAGTGAAGTGAAGAAAAACTAAGAACTTCCTGTCGTCCGTTGATGCGCAACAACGCTTTCCTAAGGTAAAGTCTGTTTTTGTTCAAAACTTCTAGCCATTTTTTATCCTCTTTTTGTATTTCCCAAACTTTCATTGTTTCATTCTCCAGCCACCATTTAGGGTGACCTGCTGTCTTTCGAAGTCTTTTAAGATTTGTAAAATTATTATATTGTTCCTTTTAGCCGAATTATCCCACTAAGCCTTTTTAGGCAAGGAATTCATTTTTAAACTCTGGTATTTGTTATCCTTAAAAGCCCTTTCTAGCTCATTGTTTGGGGAGAACCGTTGTACAGTCTTTTGTATTTAATACCATTTTAACAAGTAGAGACTTTTTTTTTTTTGTAACCTAGTTTTGGTGATGTTCATCATAAAGTCTTTATTCCTTAAATATTCTTTGTTATCGTTAATTACCCTTAACTGGCGACCTTTGATTAATTAACGTCTGTCTTTGAGGTTAACTCTTGGCTTTTTAGAGACAGCCTTTATGTATTCTTGGCCTTGCAGGGTCTTTCTTGCAACTTATAGTAAATTAACCAATAACTTTTCCAAGACCTTTCTATGAACTATATATATATTTTATATTATATAATATATATAGGTTTATATATATATATATACTTTATATATATATATTTAAAGTTATATATATATATAGCCTTTCTGATATATACTAGAATGGAGAATATAAATACAAGAAAAGAGAAATCACGAGGCAAGCCATAGTCTAAAGCAGAGGGAGAGAGAGAGAGAGAAAATAACACGGTTGTTTAGACTTAGTATTTCTATAATTTTTAGACTTTCTAGCCTTTCTAGATGTTGTAGCCCTACAAAACTATTTAGACTTTCTAGTCTTTCTAATATTTTTAGCCTATTTAGCCTTTCCAGCTTTTATAGCCTTTTAAGACTAGCTAGCCTTTCTACTTCTTTTTAGACTTTTAGCCTTTTCACCCTCTTTAATGTTTCTGGCCCATTTAGCCTGTCTAGTCTTTCTAGCTTTTAAGACTTTGTAGCCTTTCGGATTTTCAAGTCCTTTTAACCGTTATAGAGTTTCTAGCCTTTCTACCCTTTTTAGACTTTTTAAACTGTT
Organism: Macrobrachium rosenbergii; assembly: GCF_040412425.1. Classification (NCBI taxonomy): domain Eukaryota; kingdom Metazoa; phylum Arthropoda; class Malacostraca; order Decapoda; family Palaemonidae; genus Macrobrachium; species Macrobrachium rosenbergii. Next base: position 9,169,115 of record NC_089762.1, on the reverse strand, counting down.
TACACTTTCTATCCTTAAAAGCCCTTTCTAGCCTATTAGACTTTCAAGCCTTACAGACTTTTTATTCTATTTAGCCTTTTAGACTTTCCAGACTTTTTAGATTTTGTAACCTAGTTTTAGGAATTTGTATACTTTCTAGCCTTTTTAGACTTCATATTCTATCTATCCTTTTAAGACTATTTAGCCTTTCTACCTTTATTAAACTTTGAAACCTTTCTACCCTTTTTAGACCAGAAGCCTTTATAAAAGCAGTCTTTGGACTATTTCTTGTCTTTCAGAGGCTTATAGATTTTCTAGCTTAACAGAGTTTTCCCATCATCTTCTTTCTAGGAATTTTAGACATTTTAGATTTTCCGATTGACAAGGTTTTGGAATTTAAAACACCTTTTATACTTACTAGCCTTTCTAGCATTTTAAAGTTCCTAGAACATAAAACCTTTCTTACCTCTCTAGGCTTTGAAGAATTTGTATTCAGAAATTTCTAGACTTTAAAATCACTTTTTTAGAAGATTTCTAAAATCTTAGACTTTCAAAAGTAAAAAAAAGTCTTTCTATCTTATCTACCCTTTTATACTTTCTATGTTGTAGTTAAAGCCTGTTAGAAAACACTCTGGAAGAGGGTGAAATTTTTAAAACTTTCTATCATTATAGTCTATTTATGGAACTTTCTAGCATTTTTACATTTCTAGCCATTTTAGGACTTAAAAGCCTTTCTGGTCTTTTTGTTTTTCTAGTCTTTGAAAAAACTGTATTGTATGTGATTCTAACCTTTTAGCCTTTTAGTATTTTTAGCATTATGGACTTTCTAACCTGCATAGTTTTGAGGAATTTCTAGCTTTTTTAGTCTTTCTAATCTTTCTAGCCATTTTGGTCTTTTTACCTTTCTAGCCTTTTAATCTGCATCAACTCTTTTTAGGTGTTTTTATCTTTGAACAGTCTTTTCTAGGGTTTTAGAGGTTCTAGTCAACATACTTAGCCTTTCTAGACTTTAATTTTTTTTATTACTTTCAAGCATTTTTTAACATTCTATCTTTTTGATTAGACTCAAGATTTTTTTTTAAAAAAACTGTTTAAAAATCACTTTAACGATTTTAGTGAACATGTTAAAGGGATATATAATTATTATATAAAATACCTATAAAAACTGGACTTATAGGTGAAAATTATTCCAATTGGAGCAAAGGGAAAATCGATGAATCAGAGTTCTATAGGAATTAGTCTTAAAAACAAGGGACAGTAACTAAAAAATTTAACCCAAGGCCGGTAAACGTTTTATTTCTAAAGATGCCAGACGTAAAATTTCCCTCAGAACGAGAGACCAAAATATCTAAAAATAAATGCGGGCATTATATATTTTTCCATAGTAAAATAATATTTGGATGAAACGAGTTGATAAAATCTAAAAACAACTATATATGACATTCTTCAGTAAAAAGTAAGAAAGTATCATCTACATAGCGTCTATAAAATATGGGTTTAAAATATCTATGATTAAAGAATTGTTCTTCTAAATGGCACATAAAAATATTATAAAGAAGGTCCTAGGGGAGCCCATGGCCATGCCATCTATTTATATATAAACTATTCCCATTAAAAATAAAATGAGTATCAATGATGAGAGTATAAGAGTTTTTGAAATTATTTCTATAAAACCGTGGTAAATGGTATCTGGGGTGGGAATAATTTTCCGAGGATAATATCAATGGTTTCGAAAACAGGACATTAGTAAATAATATTGAACATAAAAACTAACCATGAATGTATGTGGTATTTGAGCAAGAATGTCAGTTTTCTTACTGTTTATTTTTATTTTTATGTAATTCCATAGATAATGATATGATGATGGGAAAAGTTATACTATGAAATCGGCTGTGCCTCTGTTAATTTCTAAGAAATAATAATGTCTGGAGTTTTACCATATATGGCTATCCTGTTCATATATATATATATATATATATATATATATATATATACATACACACACATATATATATATATATATATATATATATATATATATATATATATATATATATATATATATATATACACTCTGTTAGGTATAATGTTTTGTTGAATATGTTGTTTTGGTGAAATAATCGTATTCTGGTTCTAACTGTAAATTGGTGGTTTCACCTTTTTTTTTTAACTTGTGTTTTGGCAAGTTGACGTTTGTCGCGTTGCCTCTAACAGCGGCAGTCAGGTTTGTAGCAGCAACAAGTCAGTATCTGGGCAGCAGAGCAGCAGGAAGTAGGTTTGGAAGGGCGGCCTGTTTTACTTACCTGTTGGCTTCGACAGGAAGTGAAGGACCTCCTTGTCTGTTGGTGTGACTTCATCCCTGAAGGCAGCTGAGGGTATTTCGATCACTCGACCGTGGTCATAAAATGTGGGGATTGGTTCCTGTTCGGCAGCATATGGCTGCCTGACGACTCGGCCGTGGTCATTTGGTGTGTGAATTTGTTCCTGTTCGGCAGCCAGTGGCTGTCTCGATGGCACGCCGGAGTTCGTCTCTTTGACTTTGTCCTTGTATTTTTGAGATGAAGCTCTTTTAATTATATATGTAGTTGTTTATAGTAGTGATTACATTTTTTGGACGAGTTATTCTTGGTTTTGGATATTATTATTGCAGTCATTTGTTTTGTGTTTTAATGACTCTGTAACGTAATTATTGAAGTATTTATGCTGCTTATGTATTTATTATGCTGCTTTTGTATTAATGCTGCTGCTTGTGCATTGAGTATTATACTGCTTGTGTATAATTTATTGTTGCTTTTGTTGTATTGTTTATTATGCCTCCTGGGTATTAATTTATTATGCTGTTGAAATGTTGTTTATTGATCTATTTGAGGTTTAATTGCCTGGTTTGTATATCGTACTGACTCGTTTTTTTCATTTTTACTGCTATGTTATTTACACTGTTATATTTTACTGACTCATTTTAGTATTAATTTCCTGACCCTGTTATGTTTAATTTGCTCGTGAATAATGTTTATTGAATTGTTCATTTAAGTATTACCTCATTGAACCGACTCATTTTTTTTTGTATATAATGTAAATTACTGCAAGTAACAAATTAGTTTAAGGTCACTTTTTTGTTTTGTTCAGCTCCTTCCTCCTTTGTCTGCCTCAATTTCTGCCAGTCATTCCAGTCCCGTTCCTTTTTGTATTTAAGAACTTGCTGAACCAAGTCAGTTTCATTACAACACACACACACACACACACACACTTCCTTAGCTGTGGATTGCTTAAACATTTTATTAACTCGTTTGATTGTGAAAATCTTATAAATTATTAATAAGATTTAAATAAAAATTATTTTGACCTTCATTAATAAGATTTAAAGAAAAATTATTTTGACTTTCGCTTTTTCAACTGATCTGGGGAAGATAAGTCGCCAAGATGACCTTAAGAACTTTACCGTAATGACCTCAAGACCTGAAGTCATTTTCCTCAAAACCTTTAATGCCTGATGCGTTCATTCTCTCTCTCTCTCTCTCTCTCTCTCTCTCTCTCTCTCTCTCTCTCTCTCTCTCTCTGTGCTTGTAATGTTGAGAATATCACATCAATTTTATTGTTATATTCATTATTCGTAATACCTCAGCCTACAATGAAGTAACAAAATATAATGTCATTATATTTTGTTCAACCATAATAAAACATGAAACTAAATCTCTGTTCTCAATTTAGAAAAGATAAGAAGGCTCGAATTCACCATTTTCAAGAAATTGAGAACGGAAAGATTTAATTTCATGAATAGGATTCCCTCGGATTGGATAACAGTGCTACTGAACAGAGTTTATAATAGCCTTAGATTCAAGCTAAACAAATTAGTTCACCACCTGGATCAAAGATTAAAAAGCCTCACTGAGATAAGTGACTGGAAAAACAAACATAAGGATGATTGTGCAATAAATCTTTCACACAAAGAACTGGACCAGAATCTTAGATGTGTTTTAGGCTATGGCCTATCATAATCTATCAGTGATGACATTTCATGCACAAACATCATTTCAGAGATATCCAAACAGGAAAAGAAAAACACAATTACATCACCTTCAATGAATTTAAAGGTCTTCTTCGACTTACTTCAAATACCTAATAAAATAGTGAATTTCCCGAAAAGGTCTATAAACCAATTCATGAAACGAAGAAAGATAAAAGCTGCACATTACTAAAGCTGACAAATCCAATTGTTTTGTGATAATGGATGAAATTAGCTATGTTGAAAAAATGCAAAACTTATTATCTGATTCTAGTACTTAAAAAAAAAAAAACTACAGAAAGACCCTTTAGCTGGTGTCATAAGAAGTCTCAATTCTAAAAAAAACTATATAAAAGAATTCACTTCAATAAAAGAGAACATGGCAACGATTGGCCAATCCTTACCTTACATGCACGGATTAATCGAGACCCATAAAAGAGATTTTCCTATTCGGCCCATTATCAGTTCAACCGGTTATGTTAGTTATAAACTTTCTAGATATCTAGTTAAATTACTATCACCTATTTTGGGTACTATTTGAAATTCCCTTTTACAAAAATGCTGATTTTTGTGCTAGACTTTCCCATATTGAATTATTCAGTACTGACAAATTAACCAGTTTTGATGTAATATCTTTATTTACTAAAGTTTCTGTTGATGGCTTCAATATTTATCACAACATTTAGACTTGTATAATCTAGAATTATCTACCAAGGTAATTATTAATTTGATATCCCTTTGTATAAAAATTGTAAATTCACTTTAAGATAAAGAAAAATAATAGATAAAAATAAATAAATAAATAAATAAATAAATAAATAAATAAATAAATAAAATCAATAAATAATAATAAATAAAAATAAATAAATAAAAATATAAAGTTAAAAATAAAGAAAATATAAATAAATAATAATAAATAAAAAATATTAAATAAATAAATAAAAAATGTAAAAATTAAATAAATGAGTATAAATAAAATAAATAACAAATAAAAATAAATAAATAAATAAATAAAGAATTAAATACAATAAATAAATTCATTAATTAATAATTATTAAATAAAAAATAAATTAATAAAAATAGAAATTGTAAGGGGATAATCTTCTACAAATTATCAAACTACTTTGTTGGTAGTTATACTATGTTGGTAGTTATACTTCGTTTTGGTTAAGGGATTTTCTGTTTACTACGGAGCCGGTTATTTTCCAATACCTCATTCTAGCCTGTGCTTTCATACCATGCATACCGTGAGTTCCAGGTGGAGTGTATTGTTGTTAAATTGATTATATATATAAATTTTGTGAAATGAAGTGTTAAACATTTTAGCGCTGTGAAGGGTTTATTGTGAAGTAATATTAATTTTTGTGGATGGAAATATCATTAGTTATAATTTAACATATATCTGATTTTTATAAAATTTCTATTCCAGCCATTTGTTTTTTTTTTATACTTCATCATTAACTCTTGAGCTGAAGTAGCCGTGCTGGTTTCTTCAACTGTCGGCTGTCGATGAATTACTTAGATCATCATTTCTTCGTGATCAGTAACATGTCGGAATTTCCCCAGTTAACTAGCGACAACTGAAATTATTTCTACTCCCAAGCCACATACGTTTGCTCATCATCTTGTCCGCAATATCCTAGTTAACTAACGGCAGCTGAAATTATTAATACCCAGGTCCTGTATCTTTGGTGTTGGTTGAGTATATCTTTACTTTGAAATTACTTTAATTTACTTTGAAATTACTTTAAAATTGTCATTATATAAAGGTCTTGTTATTTGTGAATAATATTTATTATAATTTCTGACTTGTTTATTCTTTTGACCTCATTAGGATTGTGGTGTTTCTACTTGTTATTTAAGATACATCTAAAGATACACTTAATCTATCATTGTATCTATCATAAATGGTTGCTCATTAAACGAACCAAGGGCCATATTTCAAAAGCAATCCATTGACAGAAATATAAAAACAAATAGAATAAATACATGAAAATAAAAATATATAAATAAATAAATAAAAAGAAATAAAACAAAATTAAATGAATAAAAATGAATAAAAATAAAAAAAATAAATGTAAAATGAAAACACATAAAAATAAAAATAAATAAATAATAATAAATAAAATTAATAAAATTAAAAATATATATAAATAGGAGTAAATAAAGTTAATTGAAGTAAATAAATAAATAAATATAAATAAAATAAAAGAAATAATGAATAAAAGCAAAATAAATATAAACATAAATAAAAAAATAAAAAATAAATAAAAAATAAATAAAATTTAAAAACTAAACAAAAATTTAATAAATAAATAAAAAATAGATGAACAGTAAATAAAAAGTAATATAAATAAAAAAATAGAAATGAATAATAAAAAATATATATAAAGGAAAAAATAAATATAAATAAATAAATAAAAAATAAAGATAAATAAAAAATTAAATAAATAAAAATAAGTAAGAAAATCATAAATATAAAAAATATAATTGAATAAATAAATAAATATAAATATAAATAAAAAAATAAAAATAAATAAATAAAAAAATGGAAATAAATAAGCATAAATAATATACATAAATTGAATATAACTAAATAAAAATAAATTAAAATAAATAAATAAATTAATTAATAAAACATACAAAAATAATTTACAAAAAATAATAAAAAACTAAACACATGAATAAATAATAGTAAATTAGTAAATATAAATAAAATATATAAAAATATAAAAAATAATGAAATGAATAAAGAAAATCAATCAAAATAAAATAAATATAAAAAAATAAAAAACAAATATAAATAAAAAAAAATAAAAAAAAATACATATATAAATTAAAATAAAAAAAACCAATAAATAAAAATAAATATATTAAAATAAATAATAATAAATTAAATAAAATTGATAAATAAAATTAAATAAAAATAAATAAATATCAATGAATAAATATAAATAAAAATAAATAAATACAAAGAAATAATAACAAATAAAAATAATAGAAAATATATATATAAAAATCATTAATAATAAATAAATAATATATTAAAATAAAAATATAAAATGACAAAAAAATTAAAATTAAAAAACTAAAAAAATAATCAATGAATAAAATTAAAAATGACTGAAAAAAGGAAAATAAATAGAAAGCAATAATACAGATAATAAATATATAAAAATAAAGAATACAAATAAATTAATAAGAATGAACAAAATTAAAAAACTAAAAGTAAATTAATACAACTTAAATAAATAAAAATAAATAAAATAGTTAAAAGCAAATGATGATAAAAATAAATAAATAAAAATACATAAAAAGTAGATAATAAATAAATAAATAAAATAAATAAATAAATACAAATTAATAAAAACAAATAAATAATACGTATATAAGTAGAAATGATTAAAAATAAATAATTATAAATAAATAAATAAAAAAAAATAATCTAAAATAATAAATAAAATTTATAAAAATAAATGAAAACAGATAAATAAAAATAACCAAATAAATAATTAAAAATAAATAAATGAAAATAAATAAATTAAAATGAATGTAAATAAACAAATATAAATAAACAGATAAAAATAAAATTAAAAAATAATAAAAAAATAAATAAATAGTAATAAAAGTATGTAACATTGAATAAAAATAAATAAATACATAAATAAAAATAGAAGAAATGAAGAAATATAAATAAAAATAAGTAAATAAAAATAATAAAACTAAATAAAAATAACTTATATATATGAAAATAAATAAATGAAAATAAATAAGTGAAAATAAAAAATAAAAATAAAAAAAAATATATAAAAATAAATAAAAGTAAAAAAAATGAAAATAAAACTAAATAATAAAATTATATAAACCAAATAAAAATAAAGAATATTGCCTAAAAAGTAATTAACACTAAAAATAAAAATAAAAATAAACAATTTTAAATAAGTTAAATAAATAAATAAAGATGAATAAATAAATATATAAATGTTAATAAATAAATAAAAAAATAAACACAAAAAAAAGTAAGTAAATGAAAATAAAAAAGATAAAGAAAAATGATTAAATAAAAGTAAATAAATAAATAAATGAAATAAATTATAATACAGAAAAATGAATAAATAAAAATAAAATTAAATATATAAAAATAAAAAATAAATAAAAAATAAATATAAAATAAATAAAAAAAATAAATAAATGAAAGAAAAAATAAATAAATAAAAGTAAATAAATAAAATATAAATAAATAAATGAAAATGAATAAGTAAATAAATAAATATAAAAAAACAAATGAATAAATAAAAACTAAATATATAACTATATAAATAAATGTAAATAAAGAATTAAATAAAATAAGCAAATTAGTTAATTGACAATAATAATAGATATAAAAATACAAATAGATAGATAAAAATAAAAAAAATAAGATAAATAAATAAAAATAAAAAATATAAATAAATAAATAAAAATAAAAAATATAAATAAATAAATAGATAAAAAAGCTAAATGAAAATAAATATATTTAAATAAAAAGAAATAAAACATTAAATAAATAAAAAGGAATAAAACAAATTAAATGAATGAAAATAAATAAAATAAAAAAAAGTAAATAAAAATAAAAAATAAAAATAAAAACACATAAAAATAAAATAAATAAATAAAAAAATAAGTAAAATTAAATAAAATAAATGAGTAAATAAATATTAATTAAAGTAAATAAATAAAGTAATAAACATTAATAAAAATAAAAGATATAGTAAATAAGAAGAACATAAATAAAATATAAATAAAATAAAAAATTAAACAAAAAATAAATAAAAATTAAACAACTAAAAAAATTTATAAATAAATAAAAAAAAGTTTATGAACAGTAAATTAAAAGAAATAAATAAAAATAAATAAAAATTAATAAAAAATAATTAAAAAATAAAAAATAATTAAAGAAATAATAAAAATTAAAACATATATAAATAAAAAAAATAAAAACGAGAAAATAATAAAATATAAATTAATAAAAAATAAACAAATATAGAAAAAATAAACAAAGTAAAAAATAATAAAAAAAATTAGGAAAAAATTATGAATTAATTAATAAAAGATTAATAAATTAATAAACAACTAAAAATAAATACACATAAAATAAATAGGAAAATAAATATAAAATGATTAAATACACAAAGATATATAATAAATAAAGATAAATTATTAAAATAAAAATAAATAGAAGTAAAATAATAAATAAAAGTAAATAAATAAATATAAAAATAAATAAATAAATAAAACCATATAAAAATAAAAAAATAAATAAAATTAATAAAAATAATTAAACATAAAAATAAAAATATAAAAGTAATTAAAAATATAGAGTAAAATCAAATAAATAAAAATAAAAAACAAACAAAAAAAAAAAAAAATTTAACAAAGAAAAATGAATAAAAAAATAAAAAAGAATGAAAATAAATAAATAAATATTAATATAAATAAACAAAAATTAATATAAATAATTAAATAAAGAAATAAATGAAAATAAAAAAAAATAAATTATTAGGTAAAAATAAGTAAATAAAAATTAATAAAAATAAATAAAAAATTATAAATGAATAAAAGTAAATAAAAAAATTATAAATGAATAAAAGTAAATAAATAAAAACTAATATAAAATATAAATTAAAAAATAATAATAAATACATAAAAATAAAAATAAAAAAAAATATATACATAAATAAAATAAATAAAGAAAATAAAAATAAATAAATTAAAATAAAAAAAGTATAAAATAAATAAGTAAAAATACATAAATAAAATAAATAAATTAAAATACATAGAAAAATAGTTAAAAACAAATAAATGATTATGAATATAAATATGAAAAAATAATTAAGAATAGATAATATATAAAAATAAATGAATATTATTGAATAAAAATAAATAATAATAATAACTAAATAAAATTAAATAATAGTAAAAATATAAAATAAAGAAAAAATTAATAAATAAAAATGAATTAAAATAAATTAGTAAAAACAAGAATACCACTAAATATAAAAAAAATTAAGTTAAGATAAATAAACGAAATTAATAAAAATAAATAAATAAGAATAGATAAAAATTAATAAATACAAACAGATAAATGAGAATAATTTAAAATAAATAAAAATAATAATGATAAATAAAATGTAATTAACTAAAATTTAGTAAATAAAAAAATAGATAATTAAATAAAGCAAATAAATAAAAACGAATACATAATAATAAATAAATAAATATAAATAATTAAAACGAAATAAAATATAAATAAATAAAATTAATTTAACAAATAAAATTAATAAAAATAAATTGAAATAGAATAATAAAAATAACCAAATAAATCAATAAAAACAATTTAAAATAAATAAAAAAAAACAAATGTAAAGAACTAAAAAAATATATATATAATAAATAAATACAAAAATAATAAATTAATAAATAAGTATAAATAAAAAATAAAAATAAATAAAAATACAAAAAATAAATATATAAATAAAATTAATAATATAAATAAATAAATAAAGAAAAATAAAATTTGTGAAAATTTGTAAAAAAAAAAATAAATAAAAAACAACATAAAATAAGTAAAAATAAATAAAATAAATAAAAAAATTAAAATAAATAAATTAAAATAAAAAAAATAAATACAGATAATATACCAAAATAAATAAAAAATAAATAAATAAAAAGAAAATATGTAATTTAAAATAAATAAAATAGAATAAAATATATAAATAAATATAAATAAAAAAAAGTAAATTACTTGAATATGCAAAAGTTATATGATCTTTAATTTTATTTTATTGCATAATTTAGGCACTGAATTCGTGAAACACGATTTTTATCATAATAAATCCTGTATATCTTTAGATTTAATTCAACTAAATAAAATTCTGTTCAAATAAATTATATCAAATAGCAAGAAATAAAATTTAAGATATATCAAATTCTAAGAATGTAATAATAATAATAATAATAATAATAATAATAATAATAATAATAATAATAATAATAATAATAATAATAATAATAATATATAAATTAAAAATCTTTAAAAAAGGAAAATAAATGAAATATTTAAAAAGTAAAATAAAAATAGTGCAATTTGATTGCGATATTTTTCGGAGTTTTGCCCTCTTTTTGATCACTGATTTTAGTTTACCAATTACGGATGTATTCTTATGACAGTTTTATAAAAAAAACTCTGTTAAAAAACAATCAACATAAAATTACAGCCTAAATAGTCATATACATTTTGAATATAAAAATACTGTTAAAAACATTCAAGATTTTAGTCAAAAATCAATTAAAAAACCATTAAGAAAAGGAAAATAAATGAAATATGTAAAAAGTTAAAAAAACTATTTCAATTTTAATACAATATTTTTGGGAGTTTTGTCCTCTTTTTGATGACTGACTTTAGTATAACGTTTACAGATATATTATTATAACAGAATTATACGAAAAAACTCTGTAAAAAAATCAATATTTAAGTAAAAACTCAACTTCAAAAATGGCGTAAAAAAGGAATAAGAATATAACATGAGAAGTTTTAGAAAAATATGTCAATTTTGAATACAATATTTTTATGAATTTTGCCCTGTTTATGATGAATGAATTTAGTTTTACTTTTACAGATATTTTATTTTAACCGAGTTTTATTTAAAAAACCTAATGAAAACAATCAATGTTTAAATAAAAAAATCTATTTAAAAAACACCTAAAAATAGGAAAATGAATATAACATAAAAAACTAAAAGAAAAAAAAAAGAATTAAGTTTGAATACAACATTTTTGGGAATTTTGCCCTCTTTTTCATGACTGATTTTAGTTCAACGTTTTATATATATATTTTTTATTATTATTTAAAATTTTTGTTTTATATTTATATTTGTAATTTCTATTTTTAATTTAATGACAAATACCATTTAATTACCAATGAAGAAAATTACAATACAAATAAATAAAAAAACACAATAGCAATAATTAGATACAAAAACGAAATAAAATAAAAACAAAACATATGAAATGAAAATTAAAACAAACATAAAGCAAAAAGTTAAAAATAATACAAAAGATTAATACAAAAGATTTTATTATTTTAAATTTTTTTAAATTAAAACAAACCTAAAGCTTTTATGTTACATTCTTTTGCATTTTTTTTAGGTGATTTTTGAAGTTGATTTTTTAGTTATACTGAATGTTTTTAGCGGATATTTTTTTTATATAATTCTGTTAAACTAAAATCTGTCATCAAAAAGAGGGCAAAACTCCCAAAAATATATTTTTTACTCTTTTTACATATATCATTTATTTTCCTTTTCTTAATGATTTTTAAAATTATTTTTGAGTGAAATCTTGAATGTTTATAACAGTATTTTTATCTACAAAACGCATATGGCCTTTTAGCTTTTAATTTTACCTTGTTTATTTTTGAACAGAGATTTTTTTTTCATGAAACTTTGTTATAAGAATATATCCGTATACGGTAAACTAAAATCAGCCATCAAAAAGAGGGCAAAACTAAGAAAAATAATGTAACAAAATTGAATTTTTTTTTACTTTTATATTTCAATTATTTTCCTTTTTTTATGGTTTTTAAATTGATTTTCGTCTTAAATCATGAATTTTTTTAAAGTAATTTTTGAATTTGATTTTCAACTTGAATATTAATTGTTTTTAACGGACTTTTTTTTTTATATAATTCTGTTATAATAATATACCAGCAAACATTAAACTAAACTTAGTGATCAAAAAGATGGTAAAGCTCCCCAAAAATATTGTATTTAAATTTAAATATTTTTGAAACTTTTTACATATTTAATTTATTTTCCTTTTCTTGATGATTTTTTAAATTGATTTTTTACTGAAATCTTGGATTTTTTTATCAGTATTTTTATATGCAAAACGTAAATGACCATTTAGCCTTCAATATTATCTTCATTGTTTTTTAACGGAGATTTTTTTCATAAAATTTTTTTATAAGAATATAACCGTAAAAAGTGAACTAAAATCAGACATCAAAAAGAGGGCAAAACTACGAAAAATATCTTAATCAAATTTAATTTTTTTCACTTTTTACATATTTAATTTATTTTCCTTTTCTAATGATTTTTATATTATTATTATTATTATTATTATTATTATTATTATTATTATTATTATTATTATTATTATTATTATTATTATTATTCCATCCTTAAAATTTTATATATCTTAAATTTTATTTCTTGATATTTGGTATAATTTACTTTAATAGAATTTTATTGTTGAATTAAATCTTAAAATATACATGATTCATTATGATAAAAATAATGCTTCACAAATTCAGTACGTAAATTATTCACTAAAATAAAGTCTAAAGATCATATAATTTTTTCATATAAAAATACCTTTAAAAACATTCAAGATTTAAGACAAAAATCAATTTAAAAATCATAAAAAAATATAAATAATGAAATATGTAAAAAGTAAAAAATAATTCAATTTGATTGCGACATTTTTCGTAGTTTTGCCCTCTGTTTGATGAATGATTTTAGTTTACCGTTTATGGGTGTACTCTTATAATAACAATGTTTTAGTAAGAAATCTAAGGTAAAAAACACCCAAGATAAAATTAAAGCCTGAATGGTCGTATACGTTTTGCATATAAAAATGATGTTAAAAACATTCAAGATTTCAGTCAAGAATCAATTTAAATAATCATTACGAAAACGAAAATAAATGAAATACGTAAAATATTTCAAAATTATTTCAATTTGAATAGTAAATTTTTGGGGAGTTTTGCCCTCTTTTTGATGACTAATTTTAGTTTAACGTTTACTGGTATATTATAAAAGAGTTATATATGTAAAAAAACTCTGTTAAAAAATAATAAATATTTAAGTAAAAAATCAACTTTAAATTCACCTAAAAAAAAGGAAAAAGAATGTAACATCAAAAAAATAAAAAAAAAAAAAATTAAATAAAAAATACAATAATTTTGGGAATTTTTTAAAATAAATGATCAATGAATTTAATTTAATTTCTTCAGATATATTCTTATAACCGAGTTTTATTAAAAAAAAAAAACTAAAAAAAATCGTTTAAAAAAATCACCTAAAATTATGAAAATGAATATAACATAAAAAGCTAAAATAAAAACTTTCAAATTAGAATACAATATTTGTGGAAATTTTCCCCTCTTTTTGATGACTCATTTTAATTCAACGTTTTCTGATATATCCTTATAACCTAGTTTTTTTTTAAATTAAATTTTAATTCAACCTTTTATTTGTTTTTTATTTATTATTTTGTTTTTATTTATTTTATCTATTTATTTATTTTATTTATTTTTATTTATTTATTTTTTATTTTTTATAAATAAAAATTTAGTTTTTATTTATTTAAATTTATTTATTTTATTAATTTCATTAATTGATTTTTATTTAAAAAAATTTATTTAAAAAATTTATTTATTAAATTTTTATTTTCATTTATTTTATTAATTAAAAAAAATATTTATTTTTATTTATTTGTTATTTTAATTTTTTTATTTTTATTTATTTTATTAATTTTCATTTATTTATTTTTATTTATAATTTTTAAATTTTAATTTATTTATTTTTTGTTAATTTTTATTTATAAATATTTATATTTATTTATTTATTCTTATTTATTTTTATTTGTATATTTAAATTTTATTTTTTATATATTTTTTTAAAATAATTAAATTTATTTAAAAAAATTTTATTTATTTATTTATCTTTATTTATTTTTTTATTTTTATTTATCTAATTTATTTTTATTTTTATAAAAATTATAGTTATTTATTTTTAAATTTTTAAAATTTATTTAACTTTAATTTATTTAAATAAATAAATTTTATTTTTTATTTAAAAAATTATGTAATTTTATTTAGTTTTATTTATTTAATTAAATCATTCTTATTTATTTGTTAAAAATAAATTATTTATTTATATTTAATTTTTTATTTTTTAAATTTTATTTATTAAATTTATATTTTATTTAAATAATTAAATTTTTTGTTTATAATATTTATGTTTATTTATTTTCATTTATTTATGAAAATATAAGTAATTAAAAGTATATAAAAATATATACATATAAATAAAAAATAAATTATAATAAACATGTAAGTAAAAATGAGTAAAAATAAATAAACAAATAAAGAAAAAATAAATGAAAATATATAAATAAATAAATAAAAAAATAATATAAAAAATAAAAAATAATAAAATAAATAAAATCAATAAAAATAAAAAATTAAAATAATTGAAATAAAAAAATAATTATATAAAAATAAATAAATAAAAATGAATAAAAAAAATTAAAAGTAAAAATAAATAAATAAAAATACATAAATAAATAAAAATAAATAATAAATAAAAAAATAAATAAAAAATAAATAAAATAACCAAATTAAATAAATAAAAAATAAATTAATTAAAAATTGAAAAATAAAAAAAAATAAAAAAAAAAAAATAAAAAGTAAAAAAAAAAAATAAATTAAAATACATAAAAAAGTAAAAAATAAATGATAAAGAAATAAAAATAAATTAATAAAATAAAAAAATAAATAAAATAAAAAAGTTTATAAAAAAAAATAAAAATAAATAAAAAAGTTATAAAAGTAAAAACAAAATAAATAAAAAGATAAATAAAAAAGTCATATAAAAATTAAATGAAAAATAAATAATTAAAAATTAAAAAATACTAAATGAAAAATAAAAATAAAAAATAGAATAAAATAAAAAAATAAATAAATAAATAAAACATTTTAAAAAAAAATATAATTAATAAAATAAATAAATAAAAAAAAAAAAACAATAAAAAATAAAAAAAAAAAAAATAAATAAATAAAAAAATTTTAAAAAAAATGCTAAAAAAATAACAAAAATCATTTATTAAAAATCAGTCAATCAATCAATGAATCAATTTAAAACAGATAAACATATAAAAAATAAATAAGTATATATAAAATAATTAAATAAAGAAATAAATAATAAAAATAAATAAATAAAAATAAAATTAAATAAAAGATAAATAATAAAAATTAAACAAAAAATATATAAATAAAACAAAATAAACATGTATAAATAAAATAAAATAAAAACAATTAAAAATAAATAAGATTAATAAGAATAAATATATACAAATAAATAAAGGTAAATAAAAAATATAATAAATAAAAATAAAATAAAAAAATAGTTAAAAAAAAAAATAAAATTGAAATTGAATAATTATAAATATAAATAAACAAAAATAAATAAAATAAATAAAAGAAATAAATTTAAATAAATAAAAATAATATAAAAAAAAAATATAATTAAATAAAAATAAATAAATGAAAAAAATTAATAAAAAGAAAAAAATAAAGTACTAATACTAAAAATAAAAAAAATATAAACAAATTAATAAATAATAATAAATAAGTAAATAAAAATAAAATAAATAAAAGTATTTAAAAATATAAGACATAATTAAATAAATAAATAAGATAAAATATATAGGTAAAATAAATAAAAATATATAAATAATAATGAATAAATCTAAATAAAAATAAATAAATACAAAGAAATAATAATAATAAATAACAATAATAGAAAAAAACAAAAATCAATAATAATAAATAAATAATAATATTTTGAAATAAAAATGTAAAATTACTTTAAAAAATAAAAAACTAAATAATATTCAATAAATAAAATAAAAAATGACTGAAAAAAGGAAAATAAATAAAAAGTAATAAAAAGATAATAAATAGATAAAAATAAAAAATACAACTAAATTAATAAGAATGAACAAAATTAAATAAATAAAAATAAATTAATAAAAATTGAATGAATAAAAATAAATAAAATATTTTAAAGTAAATGATGATAAAAAATAAATAAATAATAATGCATAAAAATAGATAATAAATAAACAAATAAGTAATATAAATAAATATATATAAATAAAAAAAAATAAATAAATAATTACCAATAATTAAAAATAGATAAATAAATATAAATGAATAAAAAATAATTAAAAACAATAAAAAAATTTATAAAAATAAATTAAAATAGATAAATAAAAATAACCAAATGAATAAAAATAAATAAAATAAATAAGTAAAAATGAATGTAAATAAAAAAATAAATTAAATAAAATAAAAAAAATAAAAAATAAAAAAAAAATAAATTAATTAAATAGCACTAAATAAATAAAAAAAAAAATAAAAAAACAAAATTTTAAAAATTTAAACATATAAATAAAAATAACTTTATTATAAATAAAAAAATAAAAATAAATAATAAAAATAAATAAAAATAAAAAAATAAAAATAAATAAAACAAATAAAATAAATTAAATAAAAAAAAAAAAATAAATAAAAAATAACAAATAACATTAAATAAAATTAAATAAAAATAAATAAAAAAAATAAAAAGTAAAAAAATAAAAAATAAATAAATTAAATTATTAAAAATAAGTTAAATAATAAAATAAAAATAAATAAATATATAAATAAATGCAAATAAATAAATATAAATAATAAAAAAATAAAAAAATAATAAATAAAAATAAATAAATAAAAAAATAATAAATAAAAATAAAAAAAAAAAATAAATAAATAAATAAATAAATAAATAAATAAAAAAATAAAAATAAACAACAAATAAAAAAAATAAATAAAAATATAAAATTAAAAAAATAAAAATAAAATAAATAAATAAAAAAAAATAAATAAAAAAAATAAATAAAAATAAATAAAAATTAAATAAATAAAAAATAAAAAAATAAATAAAAAAATAAATATATAAATAAAAAAAAAATAAAAAATAAATAAATAAATAAAAAAAAATAAATAAATAAATAAATTATAAATAAAAAATAAATAAAAAAATAACTAAATAAATAAATATAAATAAAAATAAATAAAAAAAATAAATAAATGAAATAAATTAATAAAAAAAAATAAAAATAAATCAAATAGCAAAAATAAAAATAAATAAATAAATAAAAAAAAATAAATTTATATAAATAAATAAATAAATTTTAAATAAATAAAATAAATAAATAAATTTAAAAAGGTTTCTTCAATTAAAAAATAAATTAAAAAAAATAAATAAATAAACTTAGATAAAAATAAATGGGAAAATAATTAAAAATTAAATAAATAAAAATAAATAAAATAAAATAGGTCTAAAAACAATAAATAAATAAAAAAAAAATAATGTCTTAAATCTTAAAAAAATAAAAAAAAAATAAAAATAAATAAATAAAAACAAATAATGACCTAAAAAAAAAATAAATAAATTTATTTATTTATCAAAAACAATATAAATAAATAAAATTAAATAAAATAAATAAAAATAAAATAAATAAATTTTAAAAAAAATGTTTTGCTGAAATTTAAATAAAAAATAACTAAATTAAAAATTAAAAAAAAAAATAAAAAAAACAGATAATATACTTTTTTAAAAAATTTAATAAAAAATAAATAAATTTTAAAAATAATAAAATATATGAATACAAATAAATAAATAAAAAATAAATAAATAAAATAAATAAATAAAAAAATAAAAAAAATATAAATAAATAAATAAATAAAAATAAATAAGTAAAAATAAATAGATTTAAATAGAAAAATATTAAACAAATTAAATAGGTAAAATAAATAAGAATAAATAGATGAAAAATAAATAAAAACACATAAAAATAAAAAAAATTAAAAATAAATAAAATAAATTAAATTAAATAAAAAAATAAAGTAAAATAAAAATTAATTAAAATAAAGAAATAAATAAATAAAAAATAAAAAAAATAAATAAAAATAATAAATAAATAACAAAAATAAATAAAAAAATAAAAAAAATAATAAAATAATAAATTAAAATAAAAAATAAAAAAAAAAATAATAAAAAAAAAAAGATAAAAAACAGTAAATAAAAAATAAATAAAAATTAAAATAAATAAAAATAAAAAAAAAAATTAAAAAAAATAAATAAAAATATAAATAAAAATAAAAAAAAATAAATAAATGAAAAATAAATTAAAAAAATAAAAAAAATAATAAAAAAAATATAAATAAAAATAAATAAATATAAATAAAAATAAAAAAAATAAATAAATAAAAACTAATAAAAAAAAAAAGAAAATAAATTAATTAAATAAAAATAAATAAATTAATAAATAAAAATAAATAAAAAAATATAATATAAAAGGAAAATAAATAAAATAAAAAAAATGAAATAAAAACAAAAATATAAATAAAAAAAAAAATAAAAAATAAAAATAAAATAATAAATAAAAATAAATAAAAATAAGAATATATAAATAAATAAAATAAATAAATAAAAAAAATAATTAAATTAAATAAAAATAAATAAAATTAATAAAAAATAAAGTTAAAAAAAAATAAAATAAAAATAATAAATAAATAAAAAATAATTAAATAAAATTAAATAAATAAATAAATAAAATAAATAAAAAAATAAAAATAAATAAAAAATTAAAAAATAAATATAAATGAAAAATAAAAAAAAAAAAAAAATGAAAAAAATAAATGAAAAATAAAAAAAAAAAATAAATAAATAATAACAAAAATAAATAAAAAAAATAAATAAAAAATAAAAAATAAATAAATAAAAAATAAAAAAAATAAATAAATAAATAAAAATAAATAAAATAAAAAAGTAAAAAAAATAAATAAAAATAAATAAATTAAAATAAAAAAAAAAAAAAAGTAATTAAAAAATAAATAAATAAAAAGTAGAAAATTAAATAAAACAAATAAAACTAAAAATGAATATAATAATAAATAATAAATATAAATAAATTAATAAAAAAAAATTAATATATAAATAAGTAAAATTAAATCTAATAAATAAAATGAATAAAAATGAACTAAAATAGATAAATAAAAACAACGAAATAAATAAATAAAAATAAATAAATAAAAACAATTAAAAATAAATAAATAAAAACATACGTTAACAGATAAATAAAAAGAATAAAATAAATATATCATAAATAAATACAAATTAATAGATAATAAATATGAATAAGTAAATAAAAATAAATAAATAATAATAAGTAAATAAAATTAAATAGATATGAATAAATAAGCAAAAAAAATAAAATAAGTGATTATATATAAATAAATATAAATAAATAAAAAATAATATAAAATAAATAAAAATAAATAAGATAAATAAAAATGAAAATAAATAAATAAATAAAAAATACAGATAAATATAATAGAATAAAAAATATATAAATAAATATAAATAAATAAATAAGTAAACAAATGAAAACTAAAACAATAAAGTAAAATATTTTTATATGCAATAGGTATATAATCTTTAATTTTATTTTATTGCATAAAAAAAATGAATTGTTAACATTATTTTTAATAGTAAATAATATATTTTTAAATTTAATTCTGCTAAATAAAATAATGTTAAAATAAAATATACCATATATCAAAGAAATAAAATTTAAATATATTAAATTCTTAAAATAAATAAAATAATAATAATAATAATAATAATAATAAAATAATAAAATAATAATAATAATAATAAAATAATAATAATAATAATATTTAAAAATCATAAAAAATGAAAAATAAATGAAATATGTGTAAAAAAAAAAAAAAAAATCCAATTTGATTACGATATTTTTCGCATTTTAAATTTTTTTGATGACTGATTTTTAAAAACGATTTACGGATATATTCTTATAACAAAGTTAAAATGAAAAAAAAAATAAATCAAGATAAAATTAAAGTCTAAATGGTCAAATAAATATAAAAAGTACTGTTAAAAAAATTCAAGATTTCAGTCAAAAAAAGTTTTAAAAATCATTAAGAAAAGGAAAATAAATGAAAGATATATGTAAAAAGTTGTAAAAATATTTCAATTTGAATACAAAATTTTTTGGGAGTTTTGTCCTCTTTTTGATGACTGATTTTAGTTTACCATTTATGGATATATTCTTGGAATAAATTTTAGGAATAAAATCTGAATTAAAAAACAATCAAGGTAAAATTAAAGGCTAAATGGCCATATACGTTTTGTATATAAAAATAATGTTGTAAACATTCAAGATTTCTGTCAAAATTCAATTTAAAAAATCATTAAGAAAAGGAAAATAAATGATATATGTAAAAAGTTTCTAAAATATTTTCAATTTAAATACAATATTTTTTGGGAGTTTTGCCCTCGTTTTGATGTCTGATTTTAGTTTAATGTTTACTGATATATTATTATAACAGAATTATATAAAAAAATCCATAAAAAAACAATCAATGTTTTAGTAAAAAATCAACTTCAAAAATGACCTAAAAAAAGGAAAAAAGAATGTAACATGAAAAGTTTTAGAAAAATATGTCAATTTTGAGTACAATATTTTTATGAATTTTGCTGTCTTTGTGATGAATGAATTTAGTTTAACTTTTTCAGATATATTCTTATAAACGAGTTTTATTTAAAAAACGTAAAAAAATTAATAATGAAAAATCAATTACAAAAACCACCTAAAAATAGGAAAATGAATATAACATATAAAAAACAAAAAAAAAAAAAAAAATTAAATTTGAATACAATATTTTTGAGAATTATGCACTCTTTTTGATGACTGATTTTAGGTCAGCGTTTTCTGATATATTCTGATTATTATTTACCATTGTTGTTTTATATTTGTAATTTTTATTTTTAAATCAAATGACAAATACCATTTAATTACCAATGAATAAAATTATGATACAAGTAAATTTTAAAAAACAATAAATAAAAAACAAAATAAATTCAAAATAAAACATATGAAATGAAATAAGATGAAAATTAAAACAAACATAAATAAAAAAGAATTAAAAATAATGCAAGACATTAGTAGCAAAAGATTGTATTTTTTTATTTTTTAAAATTAAAGCAAACCTAAAGCTTTTATGTTAAATTCTTTTGCCTTT
Source organism: Macrobrachium rosenbergii (assembly GCF_040412425.1). Taxonomy (NCBI): domain Eukaryota; kingdom Metazoa; phylum Arthropoda; class Malacostraca; order Decapoda; family Palaemonidae; genus Macrobrachium; species Macrobrachium rosenbergii. The sequence goes on along the minus strand of NC_089762.1, from coordinate 9,147,156 downwards.
TGTTTAGGTGATTTTTGAAGTTCATCTTTTACTTAAATATTGAATGTTTTTTAACGGATATTTCTTTATATAATTCTGTTAAACTAAAATCAGTCATGAAAAGAAGCCAAAACTCTCAAAATATATTGAATTGAAATAGAATATTTTTGACACTTTTTACATTTTTCATTTATTTTCCTTTTCTTCATGATTTTTTAAATTGACTTTTGACTGAAATCTTGAATGTTTATGACAGTATTTTTATATACAAAATGTTTATGACCATTTAAGCCTTTAATTTTACCCTGATTGTTTTTGAACAGAGATTTTTTCATACAACTATGTTATGAGAATATACCGTAAACGGTAAACTAAAATCAATCATCAAAAAGAGGGCAAAACTACGAAAAATATCGTAATAAAAATGATTCATTCATTTTCTTTTTGATTAATGATTTTTAAGCTGATTTTTTTCTTAAATATTTCACGTTTTTTAGATGACTTTTGAAGTTGATTTTTAACTTAAATATTGATTGTTTTTTAACGGAGTTTTTTATACATAATTCTGTTAAAATAATATATCAGTCATCAAAAAGAGGGCAAAAATCCCGAAAAATATTGTATTCAAATTGAAATATATTTGAAACTTTTTACATATTTCATTTGTTTTCCTTTTATTTATGATTTTTAAATTGATTTTTGACTGAAATCTTGAATATTTTTATCAGTATTTTTATACGCAAAACGTATATTTCCATTTAGCCTTTAATTTTATCTTCATTGTTTTTTAACGGAGATTTTTTTCATAAAACTTTTTATAAAAATATACCCGTAAAAGGTAAACTAAAATCAGACATCAAAAAGAGGGCAAAACTATGAAAAATATCGTAATCAAATTGAAGTATTCTTTTTTACTTTTTACATATTTCACATATTTTCCTTTTTTAATGACTTTTCAGTAATTATTATTATTATTATTATTATTATTATTATTATTATTATTATTATTATTATTATTATTATTATTATTATTATTATTATTATTACAGTCTTAAAATTTTATATATCTTAAATTATATTTCTTGATATTTGGAATAATTGATTTTAATAGAATTTTATTCAGTAGAATTAAATTTAAAAATATACTTGATTTACTATGATAAAATAATGCTTCACGAATTCAGTACCTAAATTATGCAATAAAATAAAGTTAAAGATGATATAATTTTTCATATAAAAACACTGTTAAAAACATTCAAGATTTAAGAGAAAAATAATTTAAAAATCATTAAAAAAGGGAAATAAATTAAATATGTAAAAAATAAAAAAATTAATTTGATTACGATATTTTTCGTAGTTTTGCCCTCTTTTTGATGACTGATATTATTTTACCATTTACGGATATATTCTTATAACAATGTTTTATGAAAAAATCTAAGGTAAAAAACAATCAAGATAAAATTAAAGGCTAAATGGTCATATACGTTTTGTATATAAAAATGCTGTTAAAATCATTCAAGATTTCAGTCAAAAATCAATTTAAAAAATCATTAAGAAAAGAAAAATAAATAAAATATGTAAAATGTTTCAAAATTATTTCAATTTGAATACAATATTTTTGAGGAGTTTTGCCCTCTTTTTGATGACTGATTTTAGGTTAACGTTTTTTGATATATTATTATAACAGAATTATATATAAAAAACTCCGTTAAAAAACAATCAATATTTAAGTAAAAAAATCAAAATAAAAAATCACCCAAAAAAAGGAAAAAGAATGTAATAAAAGTTTTAGGAAAATATTTCAATTTTGATACAATATTTTTGGGAATTTTTCCCTCTTCATGATCAATGAATCTAGTTTAACTTTTACAGATATATTCTTATAACCGAGTTTTATTAAAAAAACGTTGAAAAAAGCAATTAATATTTAATGGAAAAATCAATTTCAAAAATCACCTAAAAATAGGAAAATGAATATAACATATAAAAGCCTAAAATAAAAACTTTTAAATTTGAATACAATATTTTTGGGAATTTTGCCTTCTTTTTGATGACTGATTTTAGTTCATCGTTTTTCGATATATTCTTATAACGTAGTTTTTTAAAATTAATTTTTATTTTTTTATTTATTTTTTTCTTATTTTTTTATTTATTTTTATCTATTTATATATTTTTATTTATTTCTATCTTCTTTTATTTATTTTATTTATTTATTTTTTATGTTTTTATTTAATTTTTATTTTATTTTTATTTATTTATTTTTATTTATTTTGATTTTTATGTTTCTATTTATTGATTTTTATATTTATTTTCATTTATTGATTTTTATTTATTTGTTAATTTTTATTTCTGGGTTTTATTTATTTTATTAATTTTCATTTATTTATTTTAATTTTTTTTGTTACTTTTATTTATTTTAGTTATATTTATTTATTTAATTTTATTTTTATATTTTTCAGTATTTTAATTTTTATATCTTTATTAGTATATTTTTATTTATTTTTATGTATTTAATTTATTTATCTTATTTCTTATTATTTTTTTTTATTTTTTTTATTTATTCATTATTTTTATTTATTTTATTGTTTTTTACTCTCATTCATTTTTTTTATATTTGTTTATTTATTTATTTTTTTATTTCATCATTATTTATTTTTTATTTAGTTTTATTTATTTTTATTTATTCATATTTATTAGCTTTAGTTTTTGTTCTTTTATTTATTTCTTTAATTTTTTAAATTTTATTTATTTATTATTATTTATTTTTTTATTTTATTTAAATTTTACCTATATTATTTATATTTATTTCTTTTTATTTATTTATGTATTTTTATTTATTTATTTTTGTATTTACTTTTTTATTTTTCATAATTTATTATTTATTTTTTTTATCTATTTTTTCATTATTTTTTATTTCATTTATTTGTTTTTTAGTTTTATTAGTTTCATTATTTTTATTTCTTTTATCATTTTTTATTTATTTTTTTATTTATATATTTTCATTTACTTTACTCAAATTTTATTTACTTATTTATCATTATTTAAATCCATTTTATATTTATATTTATTTTTCATTTATTTTTGTTTATTTATTATGTATTAATATTTATTTATTTATTTCTGTTTATTTTTTACATTTATTTTTATTTATTTATTTGGTTATTTTTAATAATACAAATAAATTAAGGAGAATAAATAAAAATAAATAAATATAAATAAAATAAATTATAATAAATAAAACAATTAAAAAATAAACAATGGTAAATTAAAAATGATAATAAATAAAAATATATAAATTATAAATAAATGAATAAATAAATAAATAATTAAATATAAATAAATAAAAATTAATAAATAATACATAAATAAATATAAATAATTACAAACAAATAAATATAAATAAATAAAATATTAAAATTAATAAATAAAGTTAACAAAAAATAAATGAAATGAATAATAATAAATAAATAAATAAAATTGAGTAAAAATAATAAACAAATTAAGAAAAAAATAAATGAAAGTATATAAATAAAAAATAAAAAAAATTATTAAAATAAATAAAATTAAAAAAATAGAAATACAAAAATAAATAACATAAAAAATAAATATATAGAAATAAATAAATAAAAATAAATAAATAAAAAAAAAATTATAAAATAAGAAAATAAAAATAAATAAATAAAAATACATAAATAAAAAATAAATAAATATAAATGACATAATCAAAACTAAATAAAATAAATAAATTGAAATTAAAAATCAAAATCAATAAAAATAAATAAAAAAAATAAAAGGAAAAATAAAATTAAATAAAAATAGATAAATGAAATAAATAAAACTAAATAAAAATAAATAATAATGAAATAAAAAATAAAGAACAAAAAATGAATAAATATAAAAGAATAAATAAAATATATAAATCAATAAAAAATAAATTAATTAAAAAATTAATGAATAAATAAAAAGAAAAAAATAAATAATGTAATAAAAAAAAGAAAAAATGAAATGAAAAATATAAGAGCAAACAAAAATATAAATATGATAAATTAAAATAAAGAATAAAAATAAATAAATGAAATTCACAAAGATAAAAAAATATCCTAATAAAGATATAAAAATTAAAATATGAAAAATATGAAAATAAAAATAAATAAATAAAAATAATAAATAAATATAAATGAAATAAAATAAAATAACAAATAAAATTAAAATAAATAAATGAACATAAATTAAATAAATAAAAATGAGTAAAAATAAATAAAGAAATAAATAAAAAAAAAATTAAATTAATAATAATAAACAAAATAAGAAATAACAAAATTACAAAGGTTAATAATAGAAATAAATAATAATAAATAAATAAATAAATAAATAAAAACAAAAGAAATAAAAATAAACACAAAATAAATAAAAAAATAAATAAAATAAAAAAAAACATATAAAAATATGTAAAAATAAATAAAAAGATAAATGGAAAATAAAAAATAAAAAAATAATAAACAATAAATGAAAAAAAATTAATGGGTAAAAAAATAAATAAAAAAAAAATAGATAAATCATAAATAAAATTTTAAAAATAAATAAATAAATAATAAATACATAAATAAATGATAAACAAATAAAAAATGATGAAAAATAATAAATAAATAGATTAATAATGGATAAACAAATAATAAATAAATAAATAAATAAAATAATTTAAGATATAAAAAATAATAAATATTATTTATTAAAAATAAATAAATTACTCAATCGATCAGTTTAAAATTGATAAATATATAAAAATAAAATATATATATAAAATAAATAAATAAATAAATACAAATAAATAAAAAAAAATAAATAAATAAATAAATAAAAATAAATAAAAAAAAATAAATATAAATAAATAAAATCAAATAAAATAATTAAAAATAAATAAGATTAATAAAAATACATAAATAAATAAAAATAAATAATAAAAAATGAAAACATAAATAAAAAGCAAAAATAACTAGAAATAAGTAAATAAATAAGAAGAAATAAAGATAGAAAAAATTGAGGGAATAAAAATAAGTAAAAATAATAAATATAAAAAATTGAATTAATAAGTAAATATAAATATAAATAAAAAAAAATGGATAAATATAAATAAATAAAAAATGAGAATAAAAAGAATAAATAATATACATAAATAAATATAATTAAATAAAAATAAATAAATAAAAAAATTAATAAAAACAAACAAAAATAAATTACTAAAAATAAAAAAAATATAAACAAATGAATAAATAATAATAAATAAGAAAATGAAAATAAAATAAATAAAAATATTAAAAAATGCAAAAAAATAATTAAATAAATAAATAAAATAAAATAAAATAAATAAAACTAAATGAATATTAAAAATAACAAACAAATAAATATAGATAAGCAAAAATAAATAAAAAATACATATGTAAATTAAAATAAAAACACAAATAAATACAAATAAATATATTAAAATGAGGAATAATAAATAAAATAAAATAAATAAAAGAAATAAATAAAAACAATATTGTAGTTAAATTGAACTATTTTTGAAACTTTTTACATATTTCATTTATTTTCCTTTTCTTAATGATTTTTTAATTGATTTTTGACTGAAATTTTGAATTTTTTATCAGTATTTTTATATGCAAACTGTATATGACCATTTAGCCTTGAATTTTATCTTTATTGTTCTTTAACGGAGATTTTTTTTCATAAAACTTTACTATGGAAAAAGAATGTAATGGTCACATTTCCTTTTTAGATGTTTTAGTCTCTCGTTCTGAGGGAAATTTTATGACTGGCATTTTTAGAAATAAAACGTTTACCGGCCTTGGGTTAAACTTTTTTAGTCATTGTTCCCTTGTTTTCAAGGCTAATTCGTGTAGAACTGTGATTCATCGAGTCTTTTCCCTTTGTTCCAACTGGAATAACTTTCACCTGGAAGTTAGGTTTTTAGAGACATATTTTAAGAATAATTACTCTCCCTTGAACATGTTCAGTAAAATCGTTAAAGAATTTTTAGCCAATATTTTTAAGCAAAAATCTGTAGTCTGCACCGTTCCCAAAAAGATAATGCATGTTTCTCTACCCTTCACTAACGATGCTGTCCTAATCAAACGAAAATTATTGTCACTCTTGAGCCATCTGTATCCGTATGTTGACTTCAGATTTACTTTTAATAACCCTCTTACAATTGGAAGACTGTTCACCGAGAAAGACACCTTCTCGGAGTTGATGCTTACCTGCATTGTTTACAAGTTTAATTGCCCTAAATGTAATTTTGGGACCTATGTGGGATGTACCAAGCACCTACTTAAGGTACAGTCAAGTTCAAAAGTCCGTCGACACTATCTGGTCATAATTTTAAGGGTACATAGATGTCGCTATCTCGCCACCACCAGGCTGAACTTAGAGTGGCCGTTCTTTGGTCTTCCCAGCTGAAATGGGTAAAGTAAGGAGAGGAGGAGAAGCCTCGTTTAACATACGATAATTATGATATTTTGTCCACTCCTGTATGAAAAATGCAATGATAATCATTACACACATATCTAGTGCTTGGATAGATTCATAGGGTTGATATATACAGCAGTTAGATGTAGTGCTTCAAACAGTATATAATCATATATATAATACTGACATAATGAAACGCTAATTTGGGATTAGGTAAAACAAGTGAAATGCAGATTTTCTTGCCGCATGTTAAATACGGCATCATCTAGTAAACTCTGTTATATTTTAAACCTATTAATTTTGGCTAAGATTTGTATTAGGAATGTAGTTTTGATCTTCTCCATTCTTGTCATTATTTTTATGTAAATGGTAATTTCTAGCACTGTAGCAGTAGCAGCCCTATCAGTAGGAGTAGGAGTAGGAGTAGGAGTAGGAGCAGGAGTAGGAGCAGGAAGAGGAGGAGTTGGAGTTGTAACTGTAGTAGTAGTAGTAGTAGTAGTAGTAGTATCTAGAAAGACCGATGCATGTAAAGAGAGAGAGAGAGAGAGAGAGAGAGAGAGAGAGAGAGAGAGATGATTGTGTGTGCGTGTGTGCGTGTTCGGTATAATTTCTTGTCTGTGGAGTGAAGCACAGTGGCCAGACTTCTGTCTATTCAGCGTGAAATAGGCCAAAGTCTGATCACCGTCGAGTGAAGTGGTTGAATCACCTATTAGAAATAGTTTGTTTCTTTATTAGAATTGCGTTGCATAATTATATATATTTTAAATTTCAGACGTCTCATAGGAAAACTAATACATTCATATAAGACAATGTTATATTCGATTATCTTTCACGTTTTTTTCTATTTTGAATATTATTTCAACTTTGAGGTTCTTTAAGTGATGATAATTATTGTTAAGCATCGTTCACCAGCATTTTCTGAACTACCGAGCTTACAAAGTGATCCACCAATGACCAAGGACCAGAGGTTACTTTCGAAAATGGAAAATTCATACGTCGATAGAAGCATCGCAACTCCCTTGTAAGTTGCTTACATTTCATATTATTGTGATTGAAGCACAAATGTAAATTGAAAGAACATTTGAAATAGTCAAAATTATATTTCATCCAACAATATCTACTCTTATAATTATATTTCACCTAACAATATCTTCTGTATGATTTTGATTTTATATGATTATGGGCAATTGTTATCATGCATTGCTCTTATCTACGACATTTATTTGTTTCAGAGAACGTGGCAGAGCAAAGGGCAAATTCCACCGCAGTCATAACTGATCTTGCAAGAATTATTGCTTTATGGGAGTGCAATTTGCCTGTCAGTGTTATTGCACATAGACCTGGGCTCCATCGATCAACGGTTCATAAGTGGATCAAACGATGGCAAGAAAAATGGTCAGTGCAAACCAGACCCCGCAGTGGACGGTCTAAAGTTACAACGCCTCAGCAAGATCAAGCCATCATAGAAACGTCGCAAGAAGTCCCTTTAAATCGGCCTTGAAGATAACACGGGACCTTGGACTACTCTGCAGTCCACTTACAACGAGACGCCGCCTCCAAGCAAATGGTATAATGTGTCGTGTCCCGGCATTGAAAGAAGCATTGAAACGCACCGCCCGAGAACATCTGCTGGGATTTGCACTTCAGTATTCTGCAGAGGATGCTACATTTTGGCAAAATGTTATTTTCACTGATGAAAAGTGTTTCTCGTCAGTGAAAGCAGGGTAAAGGATCTGCTGGAGGGTCTGCAACACAAGGTATAGCGAACAAAACATCAATGAAAGAGCAAGAAGTGGTAGAGTAAGCACTGCTATGTGGGGGTGGATATGGACTTTTAGACCTGGTGAGCTCTTACAGATCGTAGGCCGACTAACAAGCGAAAAATTCATCGGCATCCTTGAATCGCTATTACGGACTGTGCGAACTATGGCTATTCCAGCTCCCCAAACTATTATGGTTGTGCAGGACAGAGCCCAATCCACATCAGGCACAGGGTAAGAGAATGGGCCCAGTTACACCCATAGATTGAATTCTTGGGTTGGCCGACAAAAGGATGCGACATTGAACCCCATTGAAAATCTGTGGGGTATAATGGTTCAAGACTGGGATATTGGCCAAGAGCTCACCAAGGAAGCAATTGTAAGACATGCCCAGGATGTATGGGAGAGTATCCGCCACCGCCCCAACATCTGTCTGAATCTCGTCAATTCTATGCCAAAAAGACTTAATGAAGTTATTGAAGCTCATGGCGGATGGATCAAATATTGATGTTACTGGAAACAAATAAATTAAAAATAGTATATATTTTTTATTCTAGAACCTCTTGGAGGATGGACCCAATATTGATATAGTTGAAAATAGATTAGAATTTTGTTCTTGTTGTTGAAGCTCTTGGAGGGCTGACCAAATATTGATGTTATTTGAATATAAATAAATTTGAAATAGTTTTTCTATTTGTGGAAGCTATTGGAGGGTGGACGAAATATTGATGTTATTTGAAAATAAACAAATCAGAAATAGTATAGTTCTTCTTTGTTGAAGCTCTTGTAGGGTGGACTTAATACTGATGTTATTATTTGAATATGAATAAATTGAAAATTGTATTTGTTTTGCCATTATTGTGTAGAGAATTTCTCCAAATATTTCCAAGTCCATTTGATGTATTTACAGTTACAGTAGTGATGTGAATAAGGGTCTATCCACACCGTCGTGCATATGCCCGACTGGCAAAACTGTTACCATGTCAAAAATGGAGAATCAGGACGTCATATTCGAGGGAAGGAGTTCGATGGATCTGGCAACACTTTCTTACCAGAGCCATCGAAGTTTTTCCCTTGAGTCTAATGTGATTCTCCATTTTTGACATGGCAATTGTTTTGCCCGTCGGGCAAATGCACAACGGTGTGGATGGACCATGTAGCCCATTCATTGAAACAACAGCAAATTGATTGAAAATAAAAAAAAAAAACAGGATACAAATCACATCTCCATAAGATGAATTATTTTTCTTAATCACGCTTTCACAAGGGATTTAAATACCATTTAAATACTGGATCATATCTCCACATTTGTGAGCTTGAAAAGATTTAAGTACTGAATAAGTGTTACCAGTGATGAATGCAGACCACTACGATAGAACTCGAAAGGATACAACCTAAAAAAGCATTCAAGCAAAACAACATAAATGATAATCACTTCACAAATGGATGTGATCATATGTTCTATAGAAACTATGATTTATACCAAGTGTATTATGCATGACTTATGAAAGGAAGTTAAATGACAGGTGATTACATAATACACCTAGGTGCACTTCAATGTAGACAATTGTCTTCTTGACGATCTCTCTCTCTCTCTTCTCTCTCTCTCTCTCTCTCTCTCTCTCTCTCTCTCTCTAGATACCTAATAAGTTATTTTGTCTATGTCAAATAATGAAGAGAATGGAGAAGATAAAAATCAAAATCACGAAACAAAGGATAGTATGGTTATGGTAAATAGATTCAAGTATAACAGAGTTGACTAGACGATGCCATATTTAACATGCTCCAAGAAAATCTGAATTTCGCTTGTTTTACCTAATCCCAAATTACTGTTTCAATATGTTAGTATTATTTTATATATATATATATATATATATATATATATATATATATATATATATATATATATATATATATATATATATATATATGATTATATAGTGTTTGAAGCATTACATCTATCTGCTGTATATATCAACCCTACGAATCTACCCAAACACTAGAAATGTGTGTAATAATTATCATTGCATTTGTCAAACAGGAGTGGAAAAAATATCATAATTATCGTATGTTAAACGAGGCTTCTCCTCCTCTCCTTACTCTGCCCATTTCAACTTGGAAGACCAAAGAATGGCCACTCGAAGTTCAGCCTGGTGGTGGCGAGACTCTCGTCATCTATGTAAACTTAAAATTATGACCAGAGACTGTTGACGGACTTTTGAACTTGACTGTATGCATCGACTGATTTCACTTGACTCAGCGTTTCATGATAATCATTGAAAATTTCCTTGTGTATGGTAGTGATTTTCTAAGCAAGTTAAATGGAAAATATAACAAGACAGTGAACAAAATGAAAAAATATATATTTAATAATTAAAAAAATTTACATTTTTTTTCAAAATTCTAATTAATGAAAATTAAAGTCATTTTTTTTCAGAAAACCTTAGAATTAACTAAAAATTACAATAAATTTATTTCAAACTGCTTCAAGGACGAAGTTAAAAGAAAATAATCTTTGTTGTGTTGTTTCACATGGTGCCTGTAAAACGAGAAATGACCCATGGTTATTAACAAAGTGCATAAAATTATTCACCTATTCGCCAGTTCTTTACTTTCTACAAAGGTCTCACTAACAACGTTTAAAGGACCATTACATAAATACTTTTACAATACTGCAAATGAAATTAACTAATGTGGATTCTAAATTTGGAGCATCAAGATCAAAGTAAATTAATTACTTACTGAAAATAATGTTATGAAAACATGTAGCCTGGTTAGGCCTAGCCTAATCAGAATCCAGGAACTAAAATCATAAACATTTACGTTTTTTTTCTGGAAGTTAAGAAAAATATGTTTTAGTTCTTGAGTGAAACGACACGATCTTAGAAATTTTTATTAGCCTACTATACTTTCATGATTTGTGATATGATTTATTATATTGGTTTACTGGTGGCCTAAATGTTTCTGAACTGGCTTTATCCATACAAAATATGCTACACAAATCCAAGTTTGCTATGCTATACAAGATGAAAGCAAAGAAAAGTAGAGAGAGAGAGAGAGAGAGAGAGAGAGAGAGAGAGAGAGAGAGAGAGAGAGAGAGAGAGAGAGAGAGAATAGGAACTGGACGCAAAATTGGCTACTTGGCTATTACAACTCCTTTTTGCTTGTTTTATGCATATATGTCCTGAGTTTGTTTATATATATATATATATATATATATATATATATATATATATATATATATATATATATATATATATATATAAATATATAATATATATATATATATATATATATATATATATATATATATATATATATATATATATATATATATATATATATATATACGGTATATATATATATATATATATATATATATATCAAGTGAAGGGGCAGCATGTATTAGACTCACCTCTTTGAAATTTACTTCTCATTTAAATTTTCTAAGAACTGTTTTTGAAGATCCAATGCTTCCTTGTCATCGGCATTGGATTTCATTCTTGAATGCAGCTTAATCATCTCTTTTGAAGGGTCTAGATGGGCAGCCTGATTATCTCCTTTTGACTGAAATGAAAGTTTTGCGTGAAGGAGACCAAGTAGACTTTCTTGCTTCAGTGCAGTTCGAAGATCGTCTTTTATCAATTTCAGTTGACTAAATACCCAATAATTTCACAAGATGTGGGTATGAACGTCTTCCGGCAGAATTTCTGGCAGCAAAAACAGTTTTCCAATAATCACTAAAATTCATATTCACATGAAGGTTAGGGTTCATTACATGCTGCCTCCATTCTAAATCAACTTCTTGGACGTCGACCAAGTCATTTAGATATGGTAATTGTTTGAAGATAGGTGACAAGGATGGAAAGTTAGGCTATATGCGACATCTGGTGATAAACATGACAAAAAGTCAAAATGCTTAATTCCATCAAATCTTGTCAGAACTTTTGATCAACACATTCCATAAGAAATTTTTTGCACTGGGTGTAAAACAACTTAACATCCTTATGATTATTTCCTATATCTTTAGCAATGCTGCTAATGGTTTGATAGCAGCTAATCCAACATAAACCTTGTGTAAGGACGTGATTCAATTCATTTCTTGGATTGATATCTTCGAGGAGAAGTATCCTGTACATACTGAAGTGTCATGAAATCGAGCATAAATTCATAACAAGGTGGTAATTTCCTTATTAAGTTGATATAGGAGAGGAAGCTCACTTTGAAACAATGTATTAAAATGATACTAATCTTCCTAGGTTAAAAGAAAGGAATTTTCTAGATATGCTTGCGTGAACTTGATATGAAGATTTTCACGATGCTATCGAGTATGTGGGTCTTCAATGGCCACTTGTGTAAAATACAGTTTTAAGGGTTCGTACTGCTGTAATATTCGGTCCACACACATTTTCATTGATAGCCATCGTGTTCGTCCTGCATTTTGAAGAATGCTGTGTTTTCAACATGAAAAACTCCTGAAATTCGTGGAATTCTTCAAACCCTTTTGGATGACAAACTAAAATGAGAATAAACATTTTGCATAAATCTTCCAATGATTTTGGAAGCTTCAGTGAAGCATAAGACGCACATAAGTGTATTAAGTGACATGAGCATTTAACAGTTATAATCCATGTACAGTCTTTAGTCAATAGTTGTGATACTGAATGATGTTTTCCAAACATCACATTGCACGTATCAGCACAGAATCCTATCACGTTCTCCATAGGGATTTTTCTTTCATTCATGCAGTCTTGAATTTTACCATATATGGTATCAGCTTTACCATTGGGAATCTCACTAAGATCAATAAAGATGAAAATCATTTTAAACATCTCTATATCAAAGTATGTCCCCATCAGTGCCAGTTGAGATGTGGTGGATTTATCGGTTGTTTCATCGATAATGAGGGAAAAATTTTTTTGCTGTAATTGCTCTATTCCCTCTTGCATGAAGTAAAATCCAAGCACTTGCCGTATGGTATTAGTAGCTTTCTGTTTACCAAGTGTAATTTTCTTTAGGACATTATCTGTTGGAAACACACTTCGCAGGAATGGGATAAACTTTTCACATAAGCTTATGGGCAAGTTATTTTCTGCAATGAAACTACATTGACATCAGATTCTGACTGATGTCATACCATACGGTGAGCAATTACACGCTACGTCCTCAGTCCTGACGTACGACGGCCGTACGGCCAACTTTAGTACTGGCGAAAGTTTCCGGCCGGCCGTGGGTGAGCGTTCATACGGCCGATTTGCTATCACACGCTCCGGTTTGAACATATGCTAGCGTCGCGACCGACGGCGCCGTAGAAACCGGATACGTGTAATAGGGGCTTATAGGGGTGTCAGCCACCGTACAGGCTTAGCTTTAAGCAAAAAAGAAAATAGTGCCATTAGACTTCATGCCATATCTTGCCACCATCACATACAATACAGCGATTTTCAAATACGCAGATAAACAAAAAACAGCCATTCGCTTCCCTTTTTAGAGTCCCTCCATATTAAACACCAATCACCAACACTCAATAGCCAAACCACCTCTGCTCCATTATTCACTGCATAGTTTGCTTTTTTTCTTTTTGTTTTTTTCTCCACACCATTTCACCCTCTTCCATTCGCAGTCTTCTAACTCGCCCAGTTGTCATTTAACTACGACATGAACAGTAAGTTCTCCAGTATTTTGTACTACAATATCATTTTTATTATTCTGAATATTCATTTTCTTCTTCTCTCTCTCTCTCTCAGTCTCTCTCTACCTATCTACTCAGTGATTTTATCTGGCGATTTCTGTTTAGTACGTGATTTCTTATTACTTAGTCATTGCCCTTTTGCAGTTAACTTAGGTTTTTGTGTTCATTTTTTACTTTATATTATTATGTATTTTAAAGTTTTGTCAGTTATAACTGTTTTAATACGTTTAGATTTAGTCAATCAGTATAGTTTTCTTACTGTTTCTCTTTATTTTTTATGTCATTCTATAGATAAGTGACCCTGATGATGGGAAAAGTTATGTATTCCTGAAAGCTCAGCTGTGCCTCTGTTAATTTCTAAGAAATAATAATGTCTGCAATTTTACCACGTCTTCTGGCTATCCTGTTCCTCCTTAAATTGAAGTTTTCTAGAAACGACAACATAACCATATATATATATATATATATATATATATATATATATATATATATATATATATATATATATATATATATATATATATATATATATAAAAACACACATACACACACACACACACACACACACATATATATATATATATATATATATATATATATATATATATATATATATATATATATATATATATATCCAATTTAGTACGACTGAACCTGTGCTTGAGAATATCATAGAATCCACGTAAGAAGGTGAGTGAAAACCGGGACTTTGAATAAGTACTTTTGTAATTTATTCTTCATTTTCAAGTTCACACTGAATACAAACGTAGTTGACAGAGCTTTATATACAAATTGGGATGGGGACAGGGTTGCAGTTTGTTAATCTGGGCAGCATGTTCTTTAAACAGAAAAGGCAAGAACAAAAGATCCAGGGATAATTCAGGGTGGATATTAAAATTCCTGTGCATGTGGCTTCAATAAACACCGTTTCCAGCAGATTCCTTTTCCAATGTCGTTGACCTTGCAGATTATCGATGACTTATACCAGGTAATAGCATGGCTTGTCTTAAGCCTATGATCCAAAATGCCATTGTTTGTTAGGCCTCTTGATAAAGCATATTTTTGTTGGGAACATCTCACTTTTAGTCCTTTTGATGTTTGGCTGATATAAATCTTATTACATTCTTTGCAAGGGATACTAAATAAAATATTGTTTGAATTGTGGACCCAGAACAACTTAATTCTCAAAATGCTAATATTTGAATACTAAATTAATATCAATAGTTTTTAAAATGGGGATTGCTGGAATGAAATGGTAAACAAAGATTATCCTTAAGTTCTGTGTTAACCCCTCCTTGGATTGTAATCATGTCTTTGAACCTTTATTTTACAAGTTCCAAAAAATGAAGGATAAGATGAGCAATCTCCATTTTATCACCCGAATCCTCAATCATCTTCTGAAATTCAGGACTACAAATTCTAAGAGATCTAAGATACATACTCCAAAATGTTGAAACGTCATTTGTTTATCATGTTTAGAATGAACCTGAAAGATGACAAACCATTTGTGAGTTTCTTTATACTTTAAAACCAAAACCTGTTATTTGACATCTTAAGACGTCCAAATGGATTGCTATTATTTTCTTCATATTCTATTGTGAATTTATGGATGGTACAAGATTATTAATTGTATTCGAGAAATCAGGGATACTTACATTCTCTCTTACAAGAAATCTATTCTCTAAAGTATTCTGGGTTAGATATGTAGACGATGCGATTTATTTCTTGAATACAATTAATAATCTTGTACCATCCATAAAATTCACAATAGAATATGAAGAAAATAATCACATTCCATTTTTGGACATCTTAGTTATTAGAAATAACACCAATTTTTGTTTGAAAGTATATAAGAAACCCACAAATAATTTGTCATGTATTCATTTTAATTCTAACCATGCTAAACAAATTAAGGTTTCAACATTTTCCGGTATGTATCTTAGAGCTCCTAGAATTTGTAGTCCTGAATTTTTGGAAGTTGAGTTTAAAATTATTGTTAAAATAGGAGATTCATTATGTTATCCTTCATATTTTTTGGAACTTCATAAGAATAAAGCAAAAAAGACATATTACAATCCAACTAGAGTTAACACACAACTTAAGAATATTCTTTGTTTACCATTTCATCCTAATTTCATTTCTGCAATGCCCATTTTAAAAACTATTGATATTAATTTAGAATTCAAATATAATAACATTTTGAAAAGTAAGTTAATTAAGAAGAGTCTGCCCAGTTCAAACAATGTCGTATATAGTATCCCTTGTAAAGAATGTAATAAGATTTATATTGGCCAAGTACCAAAAGGACTAAAAGTGAGATGTTCCCCACACAAATATGCTCTTTTTTCAAGAGGCTAAACAAAAATTACATTTCGGATCATTGGCTTCAGATAAGTCATCGATAATCTGCAAGTTCAACGACCATCAGAAGAGGAATCTGCTGGAAACAGTTTTTATTGAAGCCACGTGCACCAGGAGTGTTAATCTCCACCTGGATTATCCCTGGATCCTTTGTTCTTGTCTTTTCTGTTTAAAGAACATGCCGCTCAGATTAAGAAACTGTAACCCCACCCCCTTTCTCATTTTGTATGTAAAGCTCTGTCAACTACATCTGTATTCGTCTTATGCAATCTCAAAACCCCCACTGGTTAGTGCTAATTCCTACACTGTTTTAGGCAGTTTCACGGTTTTATCACTCGCCCTTGGCAGCTGTTTTTTTTTTTGGATTATCCTCGACGTTTGGAAGTGTTTATCTTTGTGGAAGTCTATTGGATACCATGACTCGACATAAGAAGAAACGACCGCTGCCTTCTGGTACTTTACGGACGAAGCTAGCCCTCCTGCTTCGAAGAAGAGACCCAGAATCGACCAAGCATCACCTCAACAATCTACCCACCCATCTTCCCCTTCACCCTCCTCTTCCTTGCAAACCCTTCCTTTTCGTCCTCCGAGATCCTTGGACCCTCGTCCTCCTCCGCCTCCTCCTCCTTCCTACCCTAATCCCCCTCATAATTTACCCCCTTCCCCTCCAGTCTCCGACCCGAATGAGTACCCTCCATTACCGAAATTTCGAGTGCTTCCAGCTGAAGAAAGGACCTCGTATGCTGCAGTAGTGGCTCTTCAACAAAACAACCCTTTCATCAACATCTCAGCACGGCCGAATCACAGAGGAGAATTCACCATCACTCCAAAAGACTGAGCAACAGTCGACCTCCTGAAGAACAACACGGAATTTCAGTTGCTGAACCCAAATGAGAAGCTGAAGAAGGCCATCATTAGTAATTACCCAACAGAGCTCCCTCTGGATCCTCTCTGGAGCTCCCCATATTGTGAATGTTGAGAGGTGTTTAACCAGAGGCAAAGCACCTTCACGGAAGAGCCTCACCAACTTCAAAGGACCAGTCCTGAGATGTTGGCTTAGGATATAGGATACTTCCCACAGAGGAATCCTTTCCAGAGCCTCACAGGTGCTAAAATGCCAGCGCTTGGCCATCACCAGGACCGTTGCAGAGGCCCTGCCATCTGTGCCATCTGCAGCAAGGAGCATGAAACACAGCTATGTCTGGAAAAATTGAAAAAGGGTTCAAACGTTGCAGTGCCCGACTATTCTGCATTGCACAGTTGAAAGCAAAAGCCAATCCATCAAGACCAACTCCTACACCAGAACTGGCACCCAGAACAACGACACCCCCAGAGCAAAGGGCTACAACTACCAAACAAGTGGGTGAAAGCAGCGCCTGTTTTGTGTCACGAGAAAGGGACTCAAACTCAGCAACCAGCACCCCCGACTCCTCAATCACCTCTGACCTCTCCCCTTCCTCATCAACCTACTCCACACCCCGTCATCGAATCGTTTGGCAACCTGGAAGAACAAACACCAAAGTTGCTTTTAACTACAACAAACCTCTTTGACATCTTAACCAAAACCGCTTTCACTGTGAGATATGAGTGGGGATACAACCCTAAAAACGATTGGAAACATTTAAACGGCTATCTGAAAGAGATCCACAAACAGTATGGCATTTCCATGCCCGATGATTTCCTCAGACAGCAACTCCGTCACGATCTCTGATAGTAGTCAATCCATTGATTGGCGACTGACTCCTATCTTCCCCAAAAATCCTTTCTTTTCTCCTCTTTTCGGCCGCCTTGCGTCTAACGACCGAAAATTTTCAACTATCGCTCTAACTACCACTTAAGCTATTACTTCTATTTGAGTTTCTTTCTCTAAAGCTTAAAATTCTTCATTTTCCTCCATCGATCCCTACATTAAAAGAGCGATGCTCTTTTCTGTTTTTCAAAGTAAGTTAAATATGGTATTAAATCTAGATTTTCTGTTTTTCCGATTTTTCTCCGACGATTAATATTTCATTTTCCTTACTGACTATCTACCACTTGCCAGGACTAGCTACTATCGCTCTTTCTCTCCAGCTGACGGGTGCCTTAGGGCTCAAAGAGGTTTGCAACCTCGCCTGTTAGCCTTTCATTTCACATCATTTCACTGGCATGCCCATCAGTTAGAAGCAAAGCAATCACCTACATATCCTTAATTTCGCCTGCACATCAAAAAAATGACTTATGGGCTGCTCTATGAGCAAGAGCCCATGCTGGCATAAGGCCAGCTTAATAAAAAACAACAGCAACAACGTCTGTATTCAGTGTGGACTTGAAAATGTAGTATAAACTATGAAAGTACTTGTTCAAAGTCCCGGTTTTCACACACCTTCTTACGTGAATTTTATAATATATATATATATATATATAATTATTATATATATATATATATATATATATATATATATATATATATATATATATATATATATATATATATATATATATATATATATATATATATATACTATATATATATATATATATATATATATATATATATATATATATACATATATACTTAGATGCCTGCCCATATCTTAAAAGAATTCCGTTGGCTTGCAAAAAAGTAAAAGTAAATCAAATTTACATTTAACATTTTCTGAACTATCTCAGTTACCACTGCAAAATGATTTTCCTGTCATCAAAAGTGTGACCTGTCCTTGACTTTGAACAGGAATATAGTTGAGATTTGACTTATACTCTCTGTCCATTCAGAGCAATTCTCTCATCTAGACATATCAGAAACATATGAAATGAGCGGCTGCAAATGAAAGGTATGTTGTTTTTGTTATCTAAGATTAAGCTGGTTTTAGTCAGCATGGGCTCTTGCTCACGGAGCAGCCCGAAAATGAAAGGAGAAAAGTATAAAGTTAACCCATAAACAAATAGACTCTGGTAAGGAGAATGAAATAAGTATAAAGTTAATCCATAAACAAATAGAATCTGGAAATGGGGCTACTACTATAATTCATGTTTCTAAGAACAGAACAAGAAAGGGAAAAGACGGATAAAGCATTTATTAATTATCATATTTAATATGGAGTTGTCAAATACAAGGTGGTTTTTATTTTCTTTTCAAGGCGGATTATAATCGTCCTATCTTCTTAAATGACTGCATCGCTTACTAACAAAATTATAGATAAGAAAGATATGATAGGACTCCAATGCCCCAGGTCCCTTAGTGTTGCAAAGACCTTTAAAAGGAGTAAGAAAATAATAAATCATGTGACTTCGTTCCCGGAAATACTTGGCAAATTTTGCGATCTTGGTACCCGTCCCAGGACGAAACTTCTTTCGAATTTGTCAATAAAAGCGAAGCTACGCTGTGGTCAAAATTTTTATATACCTTAACGTTCCTTTTTACTTAGAAATGTTCTCTCTCTCTCTCTCTCTCTCTCTCTCTCTCTCTCTCTCTCTCTCTCTCTCTCTCTCTCTCTGATTAGATTTTATTGACATTTACCCCTCCAGTCTTATCAAAATTCAGAGGCTCACATATACATACTCACATTACATTTATTATTATTATTATTATTATTATTATTATTATTATTATTATTATTATTATTATTATTATTATTATTATTATTATTATTATTTGCTTTTATTGATATTTATTATTTTATATTTTGTCAATTAAGTTACAATTTTGTTTAAAATTCTGGTTGTGCATGTGTGTTTGTGTGTGTATGTAAAACTGGCCACATTCCTCGCCAAGAACATCACAGTTCCTTCCTTCTCAATCTCCTTGACGTGATTTCTACTGCAGCCTTGCGTTTAAGCAGCTTGTGGCAATTCTCGTCTGCAGTAAAGTCCAGTCAATGTATGAGAACTCAGTTCCCATGGGAAATCTTCTTCAAGAGTACGTTAATTCACTTTGTAAGAACGAGAAAAATTCTCAAGTCCTTCTCTCCTTCAATTTAGTCTTTTCTAGATCTTTCTTTCCTTTCTCTTGAGTGAGCATTCGTAGATCTTGTATTGCCTTGTTAAAAAAATCTTTATCTTTTATCGTTAAACATTTCCAATTCCCTACTCTTTCCCAATTATGCAAATGCACCTTATAATACATCATATGGAACGCTATAGAATAGAACATATTGATTTATTGATTTATTGTCACTAAAACTGGCGTCACAAAATGAAACAGAGATGACAAAACTGAATCATGTACCAAAAGTTAATCCGATAGGGTGGACATCGTGAATGACATGCTGATAGACAGCCGATATGAATATGACACATCACCGTTCCATGAAGAAGATAGTTCAAAACAGTTGTCAGACGAAGCCAATAGACAGATATTATTATTATTATTATTATTATTATTATTATTATTATTATTATTATTATTATTACTGGTGAGGAAATCCACAGTGGTATACATTTATACCACTGTGGATTTCTTCACCATTTTAGTGACTCCTGCTACTATGAGATTATTATTATTATTATTATTATTATTATTATTATTATTGAGAAGATGAAGAACCTTATTCCTATGGAACAAGCCCACAGGGGCCATTGACCTGAAATTCAAGCTTCCAAATAATATGGAATTTATTTGAAAGAGATAACAGAAGGTAATAGGAAATACAGAAAGAAGAGATCAGTTATAAGAAAAGAAAAAATAATTTAACAAATTATTCGAGGAGAATTGTTTTGGGTAGTAATGAACTACATCTTCGCTTGAACTTTCGAGGTTCTAATTGCACAACATCCTCAGGAAGGCTGTTCCACAGTCCAATGGTGTGAGGAATAAAAGACCCCTGGAACTGAGAAGTTCGACAGCGAGGCACATTTACTACATATTGGTGCTGCTGTTCAGCAAATCTGGTGCTCCCGGCAGGAAAAGGGAATCAGGGATTAATTGCGAATGTGAAAGATCTCTATTGAAATACAATCTATGAAAAATTTAATGAGATCAGAGAAAATGTGGTCTTGGAAAGACTACAACTGTCACGGGTTATTGCCTTGTGGTTCCCTTCTGCAGACGTGGAAATGGAAGACGGACGAGTGACCGGATAGTGCAAAGACTGGGGCGTTTAGTCTTTCTCTGTGTGTAATATTCACATCGATTAAGTTTTGGGAGATGCCAGGGAGAAGAAGCGAGAAGGAGGTACAAGTTTCTAAGATATATAAAAAAAACGGAGGTTATGAATGGATTTGATATATAGGCGGATATTTGAAAATTATACAACGCTACTTGGAAATAGATTGGTTAGAGGGTGAAAGTTATTGTAAGAAGAGAGATTTGCCCAGAAAAAGGTAATTATAGGAAGACCAAACGAGTAAAACTAAATCTCAATATGGATACTGGAGGAAGGGAAATGATTAACTCATATAAGTATTTTTATTGACATCTTGACGATGATCGTTAGAAAATGAAAAATGACGTGTTGCGGAAAAGATAAATCAGGGCGGGGGCGCATTGGAGAGACATCTAAAATTACTCAGTGGAAAAGATTAGCAGGAAGCAGAAGTCAGAATATATAAATACATTCCTCAGCCAAACTTTCTCAAAAGACATTTGATTCGATATGAGGTCAACCGTCCTGGCCCCAAAGAATTAGATACTTATCAAGAGCAGCGTTCAAAACTCTAGATCAATCTTTTGAGCTGTTCTTTTGATATCAGATTAGGTGACTTGAGAGCCGTCCCTTACGGAAGCCATCCTCTTTATGATGGACTAGATATCTATCAAGAGAAGCACTCAGACTCTAAATTAATCTTTGGACTTGTTCTTTTAAATTCAGATTGTGAGAGTTGAGAACAGTTCTATAAGGAAGCCATCCTCATTATGAAGGACAGAAACTTTTCATTACAAAATAATCATATAGCATTCAAAGTAACCTACGCTTCGATCTATATACAAAAATGACATCAACAGCACACGCTTTCCCATTTTCCAACTCTATAAATACTACAGACCTTTCTTCAGGCATATGCACATTTGGAACAAAGTAAAACGTTTTCAGACGAAGAAAGGCGTAAATTTAGATATACAAACAATAACTATACTTTATACAAATGAACAAATAGCAAAATTTTGGTGCTTTGGATTAAGGGTAATGTTTATCTTAAATTGACAGTTATGACACACCCAAGGATTAGCGTCGCGGAGTTTTACAGTAATGTTCCTGACGTCATCCTTTTTGTGATTCTGAGCTTTCAATCATGGTTGCAAGCTCCCAAATTTAACGAGATGTACTTCTAGTTTTCTTCGTTCATCAAATATTTACCAAACAAGTTTCCCCAAAGAATGCTCACCTTGACAATATCTTTATTCATTAAAAATAAAGTTTTCCTTTCTCTTAATTACTTTGCAACACTCTTTAGATAGTTAATTCTCCTTCATTTTGAGCATTATTCTTGATTTCTAAACCCACTTGAAAGTGTTAGCAGTTACAGTCAACTCCAAAATGCTTCAACTTTCTAACAGTTCTTATTAGATCTATGAGAATATCGATGAGGATTCCATTAATTCAAACACTTTATTTTTGCTGGAATTCTGCCAAAAAATTCGTGATAGCTCCACACTCATTATAGAATGGAATATGAAATTTTAACCAAAATCCAAACGCTGGGATCTATGTCATTCAGCTATGATAAGGAAACTGAGAATGCAAAGGTTTGAAAGGTGCAACAGGGGGAAATCCTTGCAGTTGCACTATGAAACAATTGTAAGGGGTGGAAAGTAAAAAGAAAGACATATATATATATAGATATATATATATATATATATATATATATATATATATATATATATATATATATATATATATATATATATATACATATATATATATTGTCACGAAGTGATCAAGTACCTGGTAATTACACAAACAATAAGACAAAAAAGTTGCCTCACTTCAACCAGACACTTGAAACCTCATAACAAAAATATTAAGACTAAATACTCTAAAGGTACAGTGATCCCTTAAAACTTGCTTAACACTGGAAAATTTAATCTAAATTTATCAAGTTATGGGTGAGGTAATAACCAATAAGCTATAAACAGACTAGGGGAAAGAGGGCATCACTTCAACAAATACTATAATTGTTTCCCTGGTTCTATTTCACTTTGATAAAGGAGAACTAGACAGATATATCACTTACCTTGTATACATTCATTAATTTCTCTAATCACTGGTGGTCAAAATGAAACACTGTACTTTTAAAACTTTAAACAGACAAATTTATTTTTAAGTTCAAAAGTTATAATCAGAGTTCACAATCTCAAAAAGATTTACTGTTATCTGACAACAGTGTAAGATTTAAGTATTTCTTAACCAAGATTAATTCACAAAATTTTAATTTATCAAGAAATCAATTTAGTTAAGTAAAATTCAAACTATTAACTCTCACTCAAGTTTTAAATAATATACCCAGTTAATTGAACCCAACACAAGTGCTCACTAAAATATTACTGATTGCAATCCACATAAGTATTCACTGAAATCTCAATAATAAGTGTGTAAATCAACACCAACAAAATGCTAAGTAATCACCAACACAAAACTTTGGAAAACACTGTTGTAATTATAAAATTAGAGTAATATGATAACATAGACATATAAGAATGAAATATGCAAAAATGGAAATATACCAACAGCAATTTCACTAAGACAAAAATATGTTTAAAGATTATACCAGTCTTTCAAAAGATTACCTTCACTTTAAAAATGAAAAGCTAAACTCATGTCTTTCTAAAACTTCCTCAAAGACAACATTGCCAAGTCACAATTATTTGCAATTAGTAAAATATAGTTAGCAGCAAGACACATTAGAACTCACTATAAGAGATATTATCCATATCCACCTCTTATCAAAATAATAATTCTTTATCACAATAAGAGTACAAAATATACCAAGTAAGAATCTTACCTTCTTCAACAGAAAATAGTAAAACACATTTTCACAATGCTTGCACAATATAAATACCTTAGATCATTCTTACAAAATGTATACACTTCGTGGGAGAATTTGACAACACTTATGTTTTTGTGGAAGGAGGATAACAAATATCTTACATACCCTTAGACACAATACTGACCCAGAGAGAGAGAGAGAGAGAGAGAGAGAGAGAGAGAGAGAGAGAGAGAGAGAGAGAGAGAGAGAGAGAGAGACAACTGCTATCTTTGAATTCCCCAAGGCATCTCCTGGCTCTCTCTGATTTCCCTTTGTATATATATGGTGGGTCATAAAGGGTTACTAACTAGTCCCTTCAGTCTTTGAATAACGGATTTCTCCTTCCACCTCTCAGTATACATGATACATAAAGTATACATATATTATACATACAGGTATACATGTATGGTATACATACAGGACTGGAGCTTCAAGTCCCTTATCTCAAGATTGACAGCATCCGCCCAATCAAAACACCTGGGTAAATAGAAAAGTATTTTGCGACTGATTTGGGTCGGCTGTCAGTGTGTCAACTTCATCTCTCTCACTTCCTCATTCCTTCACTCAGATTATGGAAAACATAATAGGCATAGAGAAAGATAATAATTTCAGAATGGGCACACAGAACAAACATGTAACAAGAGTTTGGCCGAGAACTGTCGTCTCGTCAAGATAAGCAAAGTGACCCTTCCAATACGACCTCCCTTTGGTCAGAACAGATGGGTACACAGGAAACAGTTATCTGATAATGTTTCCAGAATCTCTCTCTCTCTCTCTCTCTCTCTCTCTCTCTCTACAGCATTTAAACTTTAACTTTCACAAACACAGTGTGTTATAAACATGAATGATTACAGATTACAAGTCACCTCAAAACATATGAAATAAGCTGAAAATTATGTCAAAATACAGAACACAAGAGTCATCTGTAAGAAATAAAGACATCTAAAAATCATAGACATCAAATCAAAACAAACACATAATATCATATTATTTATATATATATATATATATATATATATATATATATATATATATATATATATATATATATATATATATGTGTGTGTGTGTGTGGTGTGTGTATGTATAAATTTATATATATATATATATATATATATATATATATATATATATATATATATATATATATATATATATATATATATATATATATATATATATATATATATATATATATATATATATATATATATATATATATATATATATATATATATATATATATATATATATATATATATATATATATATATATATATATACATATATATATATATATATATATATATATATATATATATATATATATATATATATATATATATATATATATATTATGAGGTGTTTTAATATATATAACCATTCTACAAGTGTAATATGTATCTGTGAAATTTTTTATGCTTTGCTTGCAGATTTGTCATTTATTGTAGTAATATGATTTTAAAATGTCTTTTCTTACATATAAATTGTGTATCATGTAATCTTAAAATGTTTTGATATGTTTTTTCCATTTGTTTAATATAATGTGCAGTATATTAAAATGAATTATTAGTGTGTTGTGGAGAGAGAAGGTAGAGCCTTATCGCTTAGCGTTTCCCACTATATTTACACAGTTGTTTGGGGGTCCAGGAAGTTGTATTTGGAGAAAGGCAAGGCCCTCTTGACTTATCTGATGACTTGACAGCTGTTGGCAAATTACCTGTTACATGTTTGTTCTCTATGCCTATTCTGAAATCATTATCTGTGCCTGTGCTTATTCTTTTTCATAATCTGAGAAAGAGAGAATGAGTGAGTGAGGTAGTTGAGAGAATGAGTGAGTGAGGTAGTTGAAGTTGACATGTTGACAGCCAGCCAGTTTTGGGTCCAAAATACCTTCCTTTTGTTTGTTCAAGTGCGTGAGTGTCCCAGGAAATGTTCATCACAGAGATAAGAGCTCTGGCATATTTCCTTCTGGGCCTTAGAGTTCCTTGTATGTATACTGCACATGTATACCTGTATGATAATGTAAGTACACTTTATGTATCATGTATTCTGGGAGGGTTTAGAGTTAAAAGTGCAGTGCTGATCCAGAGTCACTCAGTCAGAAAGAGGGGTCCCTGGGATAAGCATCTCTCTCTCTCTCTCTCTCTCTCTCTCTCTCTCTCTCTCTCTCTCTCTCTCTCTCTCTCTCTCTCTCTCTCTCTCTCTCTCAATAATACCATTCATGTATAAAGGTTACTGGCTGCTCACATATTTGTAAAAGTTTTGTTAAACTCCCCCAAGAAGTGAATTCATTTTGTAAGAGGTGATCTGAGATATTATTTTGTGCAAGCATTGTGTAAAGTGTGTAATGGTGTACCACCTAAAGAAAGGTAATATGATGATTACTGGTTTTATTATGTTAATAGTTAAAGTGATGTTCTAGGTGAAAGAGAATTATTATTTTGATAAGAGATGAACATATCTCTTACTGTGAGTTCTAATGTGTCTTGCTGCTAATTATATATCATTGTGTATGTCATTGTGACTTGGCAGTGTTGTCTTTGAGAAAGTCTTAGAAAGACGTGAGTTTAACCTTTTTTAAAAGTGAAGGTAATCTTTTGAAAGATTGATATAATTTTTAAACATATTTTTGTCTTAGAAATGGCTATTGGTATATTTTCCATTTTTGCATTTCATTCTTATATGTCTGTGCTATCACGTTACTCTAATTTTATAATTAGTGGTTTACAAAGTTTTGTGCTGGTGATTACTTAGCATTTTGTTAGTGCATACTTATTATTGAGATTTCTGAAAATATTTATGTGGATTCCAGTCAGCAATGTTTTGGTGAATATTCATGTTGAGTGTAATTAATCAGGCATATGTTTAAAACTTGAGTGATAGTTAATGGTTTGAATCTTACTTAACCAAATTGCTTTTTTTAATAAAGTAAGGTTTTGTGAATTAAACTTGATTAAGAAATACTTAAATCTTACACTGTTATCAACTAATAGTAAATCTTTTTGAGATTGTGAACTCTGCATATAACTTTTGAACTTAGAAATAAAAAAGTTTGTTTAAAGTTTAAAAAACACAGCGTTTCATTTTTACCACCAGTAATTAGAGAAATTAATGAATGTGTACAAGGTAAGTGATATATCTGTTTATTCACCTGAGACTTATCTAGGTAAAATAGAATCAGAGAAACAGTTATAGTGTTTGTTGAAGTGATACCCATTTTCCACTAGTCTGTTTATAGCTTGTTAATTGTTACCTCACCCATAACTTGATAAAGTTACATTGATTTTCTCAAGTGATAGTAAGTTTTATGGGATCACTGTATTCACTCTTAATATCTTTGTTATGAGGTTTCAAGTATCTGGTTGAAGTGAGATAACATTTTGTCTTATTTTTTTGTAATAACCAGGTGCTTGATCACTAATATGACAATACACACACACACATACACACACACACATATATATATATATATATATATATATATATATATATATATATATATATATATATATATATATATATATATATATATATACATTAATATATATATAATATTTATATATATATTATAATTCTCTTAATTCTCTTCCCAGTGTAAGTATATAGGTATAATGAATTCGGTATCAAACAATATTTGTTTAAAATTTATATTTACATCGTATAAAGCAAAAACATACATTCTGTCTAATTCCTCCTCATCAGCTTTAGGCTAAACAAAGAAAAAAAGGGGCTGCTCCTTCACAGATAAAAAATGGAGAAAAACAAGTTAAATGTCATTTGGAGTCGGAAAAGGAAGCGCCCTCACCCACCTCTTCACAAAAGAAGCCGGGAGGGAGTAAAACAGAGAAAACAAACGAGAGGGGGAATAATATCCACATAACCTCTCTTTCCCTCAGGGTAAACAAGGGTAGGGGAAGACAGGGTGAGACAGTAGGCCCTTAGAAACATTATTCCTTTTTGTATTCTTTGATGGAAAGAAAACATGAAGACCTCAGCAAGACTGCATTCATTCCTCGGGGAACTCAATTAAGGCAGCTGAATTTAGTTACCTCCATTGATAACAGTTTTGGCTGAGTTAGCTAATGCAATTTTCGAGGGAGAGGATATTCCTTTTACTTTGCTCTTTTTTGTCGCTTTTAGATATGGAAGCTTATTAGATACTCGGCAAAATCATATCTATTATGTGCTCAGTAACTACTTAAGCGCATCCATTATGTGCTCGGCAATAACTAAGGGTATCCATTATGTGCTTGACAATAACTAAGGGTATCCATTATGTGCTCGGCAGTAAATAAGGGTATCCATAATGTGTTTGGCAATAACTAAACATTTCCATTCTGTGCTCAGCAATAACTAAACGTATCCGATATATGCTCGGCAAGAAGTAAAAATATCCATTATGTGTATGGGAGTAACTAACCATATCCATTTTGTGTTCAGCAGTAACTGTGCATAACCATTATGTGGTCAGCAGTAACTATACAGTACATATGCATTATGTGCTCAGCAATAACTATGCATAACCATTGTGTGCTCAGCAATAACTATGTGTATCCATTATTTGCTCAGCAATAATTATGCATATCCATTATGTGCTTAGCAATAACTATGCATATCCATTATGTATATCCATTATATACTCGGCAATAACTAAGCATATCCATTATGTGTTTGGCAATAACTAAGCATTGCCATTATTTGTTTGCCAAGAACTAAGCGCATCCATTATGTGTTTGGCGATAACTATGCATATCCATTGTATGCTCAGCAAAAACAAAGTGTAACCATTATGTTTCGGCAATAACAAAGTTTACAGATTGACTTGTCAATAACTAAGCATATTCATTACATGTGCAATAACTATGGGTATCCATTATGTGCTATCAGCTAAACTTATCCATTATGTTCCTGACAATAACTAAGCGTATCTGTCAAGTGCTCAGCAATTACTAAGTGTATTTGTCAAGTGCTCAGCAATTACTAAGGACATCCATTATGTGTTCGGTAATAACTAAGCGTATTCACTATGTGTTTGGCAATAATGGAGCATATCCATTATGTGCTCAGGTATAACTAAGCATATCAATTAGCAGTTCACCGATAACTAAGCATATAGATTATATGCTTGTCAATAACTAAGCATATTCATTATGTGCTTGCTAATAACTAAGGGTATCCATTATGTGCTAGGGGATAGCTAAACTTATCCATTATGTGCTTGACAATAACTAATTGTATCTATCATGTGCTCAGCAATAACTATGCATATCCATTATGTGTTTGGCAACAACTAAGTGTATCCATTATGTGTTTGGCAATAACAAAGCATATCCATTATGTGTTAGGAAATAACTATGTGTATCCATTATGTGCTTAGCTGCCTCAGCAATAACTAAGCATACCCATTATATGTCCGGCAGCAACTATGCACATAGATTATATGCTTGTCAATAAATAAGCATATTCATTTTGTGCTTGTCCATAACTAAGCATATTCATTATGTGTTTGTCAATAACTATGGTATCCATTATGTGCTGGGGAACAGTTAAACCTATCCATTATGTGCTTGACAATAACCAAGCATATCTTTTATGTGCTCAGCAATAACTATCCATATCCATTATGTGCTCGGCAATAACTAAGCTTATCCATTATGTGTATGGTAATAACTAAACATGTTCATTATATGTTTGGCAATAACTAAGCATATCCATTATGTGTTCGGCAATAACTATGCATATCCATTATGTGCTCAGCAATAACTAAGGGTATCCATTATGTGTTCAGCAATAACCAAGAGTATAGATTATATGCTTGTCAATAACTAAGTGCATTCATTAAGTGCTTGGCAATAACTAAGGGTATCCACTATGTGCTAGGGAATATCTAAACTTCTCCATTATTTGCTTGACAATAACTAGGCGTATCTATCATGTGCTCAACAATAACAATGCATATCTATTATGTATTCAGCAATGACTAAGTGTATCCATTATGTGTTTGGCAATAACTATGCATACCATTACGTGCTTAGCAATAGCTAAACATATCCAGTTATGCATTTGGCAATAAATAAGCATATCCATTATGAGTTTGGCAATAATTATTCATACCCATCATGTGCTCAGCAATAACTAAGCGTATCCATTATGTGATGTGTTCAGCAATAACTAAGTGTATTGATTACATGCTTGCCAATAACTACGGTCATCTATTATGTGCTATGGAATAGCTAAACTTATCCATTATATGCTCGACAATAACTAAGCTTATCTATCATGTGCTCAGCAAATCTGTGTGTATTCATTATGTGGTCCGCCATAACTAAGAGTAGCATTTATGTGTTTGGTAATAACTTAGCATATCCATTATGTGTTTGGCAATAACAAAGCATATCCATTATGTGTTAGGCAATAACTATGCATATCCATTATGTGCTCAGCTATAACTAAGCGTACCAATCATGTGTTTGGCAACAACTAAGCATGTAGATGATTTGCTTGTCAGCAATGAAGCACATTCCTTATGTGCTTGGCAATAATTTCAGGGTATCCATTGTATGCTCGGCAATAACTAGAGTATCCAGTATGAGCTCTGCAATGATTATGCTTATCCATTATGTTCTTGGCAATAATTAAGCTTATGCACTATATGCTTGGCAATAACTATGTGCTTGGCAATAACTAAGTGTATCCATTATGTGCTTGGCAATAACTAAGGGTATCCATTATGCGTTTAGCAATAACTAAATGTATCTATTATGTGCTCGGGAGTAAATAAGAGTATCCATTGTGTGTTCGGCAATAACTAAGTGGTATAGATTATGTGCTTGCCAATAACTAAACTATGCATTATGTGCTCGGCAATAACTAAGCGCATTGATTATGTGCTTGGCAATAAGTAGGTGCATGACTTTTACCTGTAAATCACTCCAGTTATTTCAAAGGTAAAGTATATTTGGACATGTGAATGATATTCGTAAAGACGAAGAAAAATTGATTACATGATAACTTAAAAGGTACACATCTCTCGCTGAATAGTCTACATGTAACAAAAGCCAAATAAAAATGTTATGAAAAGTGTACATATTAAATATTTCGGCAAAAATAAAAGACAGTTACAAAGCATAGAGTCTGCAGAAAGGTACATCATGTTGAGTGAGTACCAAGAATTTGAAGAATATATGAAGATCGCAGGAGGAAACAATAAACTAGGTTTACTGAAGCTCTGTACAGCTCATAAATAATAATTTTAACAGATCCTTTCAAGTACATAAGAATACAACAGAGACCAACATTCATTTTGATGAGTGGAGTTTACTATTTTCCAGCTCATATGACCCCCATGTATTATATTATGTTGAAATTGTAACCTATTCGTTGGTCGGGACTTTAGTAGACAATGCATCCGTTCATTTCAGTTTTGAGCCGTAATTCACTTTCTCACTCTGGAAAGAAAATCAGAAAGAAACCCTCTTTAGACTGAAAAGAAAACCTCAAATCAAACTCACCCATAAGCAAATAAAGGAAAAAGGTATCCCCCTCTCGATTCCCTCTTAGGAACAATGCAACATTGACGTTTCTGCACTCTGCTGAAATCAAATACGTGAAGCCATGGAAGCAAATGGTCCATTCGGCCTTTCAAATGGTCCCATTAGAAACCTTTATTACGAACCAGTATCAACTGCATCTCTGGTTCACGACAAAAATATATGTACCCAATTCAGCGAAAATTTAATTCTCACTTGCAGATAGGAATAATCAATAATATTTTCGGTGCGTCATTTATTGAAAATTTAAAATATAGTATCCGCAGTGAGCAACAGGTTAACACAGTAAGAAGCAATTATTCTCGTGTTTTAAAATTACTTACATTTTATCTATGTATTTAATAAGTTACTCACTTCCTTTTTTCTCTTCTAATAATTGATCTCTTCTTCCTGTATTTTCTATCACCTTCCAATTACGTTTTTTCAATGAACGCCATATTCTTTGGAAGGTTGAATTTCAAGTCAGTGGTCCCTTGTGGGATTGTTCCATATGAATAGTGTTCATTTTCTGAATAATAATAATAATAATAATAATAATAATAATAATAATAATAATAATAATAATAATAATAATAATAATAATAATAATAATAATGGGGGGGGCGCGCCGTGGCAGAGGTGTTTAGCTTATCGATGGACTGGTTAAGCAACACGTTGGATGGGTGATCGCTTCTCTTGGCGTTGATTCCTTGGCAAAGGATCTTTACCACAATTTCCTCAGTCTACTCAGCTGTAAATGAGTACCTATTCCCGATGGGGTAGGGTCCAGCTATGGGTTAAATAGCAAAAGCCAGCAATGATGGAAAGAAATGAAAGAAGGAGCTTCGTCCGGCAGTCAGGTATACAACCCAGTCGACGGGGAGGACGATCAGGTACTTGGAGGTCGTTACCCAGCAACTGACCACCATAACGACAGTAACCAGCAACCAGAGACTGAAGCTGCAGATGCTAACCAGAAGAAGAAATGGACAAGAGAATAAAATAAGGAAAAATGGAGATGCTACATCAGAAGCAACCTGACAGAAAGAGGATACAGAAGAAGACTGGCCTACATCTGGAATGAGAGAAATAACACCCCTCAAAAAGAACAGAGGCTGACAGACCAAGTAAGGAACATAAAGAAAAAGAACTGGCTCTCCACAACAGAAAGAGACGAACTGGAAAGAAAAATAACACAGAAAATGACAGGAATGATGAGTACACGAAACAATGACACGAGGAAACACTGAACATGTAACAGAGAGGTCGGAATGGGTGGAAAAGATCAGACAATGGATGAGACTAGATACATAAAGAACAAAGATTCCCTCCTTTAAAGCTTGCAAAACAAAGAAGCTAAGGGAGAAAATAAGTAAAGGTAATGAAATAATGAGACTAATACACACCACCAGTATCACAGAAACAAATAACCAGGAGCAAGACTAGTAGTAGAACTCATGGGGATACTAATACAACACCACCATCACAAACAACCCAACAGAAACCAAAACAACTGCCTTGGAAAAGGAGTCTGGAAAAACAAATCATGGCAATGCGATCTGGCTTGAGTAAACTGAAAGAGATGGCAGAAAAGACTAAGAAGCAAGAAAACAAGAGAGGAACCGAATGAGAAATATAGAGTACAGGAGAAGGGACTAAATGACAAGATAGAAGATATAAAACGGAGGCTTAAAGCCAAAGCACATAAGATCCAACGGTGCATGAACAGGAATAAAAGATACTAACAGAACAAACTCTTTGGAATCAACCAGAAAAGACTATACAGCCAGCTAAGAGGGGAAGACAACCTCCAGGAAATTCCTGAAGCTGAACCAAGTAAGAGACTCTGGGGAAACATATGGAGCAATCAGGTATCACACAGGAAGTCAAGGCAGAAGAAATGAGATCACGACAGACATAGTAAGACACCAACTAAAGAAAATGCCCAACTGGAAAGCCCCAGGTCCCGATGAAGTCCATGGATATTGGCTCAAAGACTTCAAGGCCCTACACTCACGAATAGCCGAACAATTCCAGCATTGTTTCATGTGCCCAAATGGATGACCACAGGGAGAACATCTTTAGTGCAGAAAGAAAAGAATAAGGGAAATATAGCAAGTAACTACAGGCCTATCACCTGCCTACCAATAATGTGGAAGTTACTAGAGGATACCAACACTATCACTCACCAACAGAAAGGCTGCAGAAGGAAGTGTAGGGGCACAGAAGACCAGCTCCTGATAGACAAAATGGTAATGAAGAATAGTAAAAGAAGGAGAACCAACCTAAGCATGGCATGGATTGACTACAAGAAAGCCTTCGACATGATACCACACATGTGGCTAATAGAATGTCTGAATATATATGGGGCAGAGGAAAACACCATCAGTTTCCTAATAAATACAATGCACAAGTAGAATACAGTACTTACAAGCTCTGGGATAAGACTAGCAGAAGTTAACATCAGGAGAGGGATCTTTCTAAGGTGACTCACTGTCACCCACTACTCTTCGTAGTAGCCATGATTCCCATGACAAAAGTACTGCAGGAGATGGATGCTGGGTTCCAACTCAAGAAAGGAGGCACCAGAATTAACCATCTGATGTTCATGGACGACATCAAGCTGTATGGTAAGAGTATCAAGGAAATAGATACCCTAATCCAGACTGTAAGGATTGCATCTGGGGACATCAGGATGGAGTTTGGAATAGAAGAATGCGCCTTGGTCGCCATATAAAAAGGCAAAGTAACAAGGACTGAAGGGATAAAGCTAGCAGATGGGAATAGCATCAAACACCTGAGAACAATAGAAGGAGAGGATATAAAACACCAAGAGATGAAGGACATGATCAGGAAAGAATATATGCAGAGGCTTAAGGTGATACTCAAGTCAAAACTCAAGCACCAGAAACATGACGAAAGCCATAAACACATGGGCAGTACCAGTAGTCAGATACAGTGTAGGAGTAGTGGAGTGGATGAAGGCTGAACTCCACAGCATGGACCAAAAAACTAGGAAACACATGACAATGCACAAAGGACTACACCCAAGAGCAAATACAGAAAGACTACACATAACACGAAAGGAAGCGGGGAGAGGGCTATCAAGCATAGAGGACTGGTCAACATCGAGAGCAGAGCACTGGGGCAATATCTGGAAACCAGTGAAGACGAGTGGCTAAGGAGTACATGGGAAGGAGGACTGATAAACGTTGACAAAGACCCAGAAATATACAGAGACAGGAGAATGAAAAACAGAACAGAGGAATGGCACAACAAACCAATGCATTGACAGTCATGAGACAGACTAAAGAACTGGCCAGAGATGAAACATGGAAATGGCTACAGAGGGGAGAACTCAAGAAGGAAACAGAAGGAATGCTAACAGTGGCACACGATCAGGCCCTAAAAACCAGATATGTTCAAAGAACAATAGATGGAAATAACATCTCACCCATATGCAGGAAGTGCAATATGAAAGATGAGACCATAAACCATGGTTTATAGCAAGTCTGGCACTTGCACAGAACCAGTACAAAAAGAGTCATGATTCAGTAGCAAAAGCCTCCAACGGAGTGATAGAAAATGATCAGGCAAAGATCCTCAGGGACAATGGTATCAGAACAGACGTGACGTTGACTAACAAAATCAAAAAGAAAGTATCACTAACTGATGTGGCAATACCATGGGACACCAGAGCAGATGAGAAAGAAAGAGAAAAAATTGATAAGTATCAAGACATGAAAATCGAAATAAGAAGGATATGGGATATGCCAGTGGAAATTGTACCCATAATCATAGGAACACTAGGCACGGTCCCAAGATCCCTGAAAAGGAATCTGCAAAAACTAGATGCCGAAGTAGCTCCAGGACTCATGCAGAAGAATGTGCTACTAGTAACAGCGCACATAGTGAGAAAAGTGATGGACTGTGATAAAAGAAAATAATAGATTATTATTATTATTATTATTATTATTATTATTATTATTATTATTATTATTATTATTATTATTCAGAAAAGGAACACTATTCATATGGAACAAGCCAACAGGGACCAGTGACTTGAAATTCAACCTTCCAAAGAATATGGTGTTCTTTTGAAAAAAGTAACAGAAGGTGATGGGAAATGCAGAAAGAGAAATACGGAAAGAGTTCATGGAAATGCGAATGGCAGTAAAAACGTGCTTTCTGTTTCAAGCAACTGGTGATGATCGTAGGTTCTTAAAATATGAAATCAATACGCCATTTTACTCACAGAAGGATAAAAGTCCCAATAAAAACAGGTCGATGCTCAGTGCAGTATAAAACGACTATGAATTACCACGTGCATTTACACTAATCTTGTACCATATTTCTCAAATTAAAATATCACCAATGTCTTTTTATTAAGCGTAACGATTTTAGCCCGAGTTTCGAATGCCGGTATGGGACATATTCCATTTTGCGCGGTTTTATTCATCGGTTGATGCGAGACGCTTTGGAAAACTGGCGAGATGATTAACGTTTAGATAAATAATACTTTCTTCACGACCAGACACTAGGATTTATTACCTGTCGGTGAAAACTCACATCTTACCTTAAGAGCTACACTCTGGCCTCCTCTCCTACTTTTCTTCCCATATTTCTTGCCAACGGCCGTGTGGCCAGCTGTTTAATAACTGACTTCCTCGTCAGTGATGGATATAGCAAAAAAAAAAAAAAAAAAAAAAAAAAAAAAAAAAAAAAAAAAAGGTGTACATGGAGGAAAAGAAGCGAAAGATAGCACAGTGGGAAATGGAAAGAGATAAAAACAACAAAGATAAATATGTAACCTCAGAAAAATATAAGTTACACTGATACACAAACATATATAAATAACCAACAGATGCCCCGACAATAAAATAATGCCTGTGAAGGGAACAAACGAATAGGATTCCTTGAGAGACAGCTAGTCATATAGGAACAACACCTATGAAATAGGTCATATGCATGGGTGTGTGTGTGCGATATACCTCTAAAAGGCTGACACCTATATGGCTTAGGGGATCTGAAAGGAGGAAATATTTAAAAAAAAAAGAACATGAAAGAGATAAAGCTAGGAAAAAAATATTGCACTACTGATTGGTCCTCCAGCAAAGTCGTGGAAAGTGAAAGATTTAGTAACACAGATACTATAGTTAGAAGGGGAGAGGTGGGATGGAATGGAATGGAATGGAATGGAATATAAGACTTAGGCCAAAGGCCAAGCGCTAGGACCTATGAGGTTATTCAACATTGAAAGGTACTCTGAGAATAAAAGTTTCACAGTTGTAACTGGAGAAAACCTTGCAGTTGCACTGTACAACAACTGTTAGAGAGGGTTAAAGTAAGATAGAAGAAAGAGAATACGAACGAAAGGAGGGTAAAAGGAACGAAAGGGGTTGCAGCTAGGGGCCGAAGGGATTTGTGTGAAAGACAGATTAAGGAAACATATTAACAGAACTTCATTTAGTTCATTTTTAATAATTCACTGAACAAAGATTATGAAAAATTACGATGATAAAGATGCTGCAAATATGGTACTACGGCATATAGATGCTTAAAGTGCTTTATCAGACTCCAATAATAATCAGTCGGTCTCCTGTGATTTCCTTTATAAGAGAGAGAGAGAGAGAGAGAGAGAGAGAGAGAGAGAGAGAGAGAGAGAGAGAGAGAGATTGAAGGGTTAAGACATTAACTGGTGAACAATGAGAGAGAGAGAGAGAGAGAGAGAGAGAGAGAGAGAGAGAGAGAGAGAGAGAGAGAGAGAGAGAGAGAGGAGGATTAAGACATTAATTGATATATTTATGAGAGAGAGAGAGAGAGAGAGAGAGAGAGAGAGAGAGAGAGAGAGAGAGAGAGAGAGAGAGAATCATCCCAACTTGAGATGTAAGTTAGAGACTGCAAGTGTTTTTAATACTCGAGTGCCTTTTATTTTACTGTGAAACATAGACTTAGGGAGTAAACTTTACTGAAGTCAGAAGGGAATTCTATGTCCGTCCTAAATATTCTTTTTTACTGTTCACTATACTGTTTATTGAGCACAATATACGCTCAAGGAAAAAAGATGCTTAGATAGATATACGAGAAAAATATTATACTGGAAAGAATTTCCCAGTCAAAATAAACTAACGTTATATTCTTAATGCACGTTGCATGAATACAAACCGATATAAGAAGGAGATATCACACTTGGCTTCTTTAATGCGTATATACGCAACTCATATATCTATATTCATGGTTGCGCCTAGACTTTGATTACCATTTATGTTTTATGTATTTCCCATTGTCTTTTATAATTTCTTTTAAACGAACACCATACACTTTGGAAGCTTGAATTTCAATAGTAGTCTATCTTCTGAATAATAATAATAATAATAATAATAATAATAATAATAATAATAATAATAATAATAATAATAATAATAATCGGAGCACATGCTGAAAGTGTAAATATACACACAACAATGAGTAGCTTCTGCGAAGCAAGATTTTACCTTCGAACTTTTCCCGGAAGCTTCAGACTAATCCTCAAGAGTGGACTTTGGAACGAAGCTTAGCGAACAAGCTAAGAATTCTTTATTCATTTTTAGTTCTCTCTGTCACTCTCCACTTTTTAAATCCCTCCACATGCCATTTCACAAAAATTGAAATATAAGAAAAAATGTACCAAACTAATTTGTTGCTGCCTGGATGAAGGCTCTTTGCATAAGAGTATTCAAGACAGTACTGTAGCTTCTGGGTGCAGACGATTTGGATTAGAAGAAGAAAAAGTGATGTAATATATCTCGATAGATTTTCAAGAAACATTCTCTTTCCAGCAACAAGTAACGGCATTCTTTTGGTGAATGCATTCTGTCACTGAAAGACTCTTTCATCATTCACCTCTCAAGATTTGTATTGAATAGAATATAGAATTTAGGCCCAAGGCCACGCGCTGGGACCCATGAGGTCATTCAGCGCTGAAAGGGAAATTGACAGTAAAAACGTTTGAAAGGTGTAACAGGAGGAACCCTCGCAGCTGCATTATGAGGCAATTGTTAGGAGAGGGTTGAGGAAAGGATGGACGAACAAGGATATGAACGGAGGTACAGCAAAAGGAATGAAAGTGGTTGCAGCTAGGGGCCGGAGGGACGCTGCAAAGAACCTCAAGTAATGCCTACAGTGCACCGTGTGAAGTGAACTGACGGCACTTCCCTCCTACGGATTCAAGGTTCTATTAAAAAGTCACAAGCGGAAAATGCTGCACGGACGATACACAGCAACTGTTCATGAAAATAAACGTAAATAAACTCGTGTTTTTTTATATATATAACAACCACATTTGTAATAACCAAAATGACTTCTCAGTCTTAGATGCTGTTTCCACTGAAAGCCTGGAAATTTGAAGGCGGTGAGTGAAGAAATACCCATCCTAAATAAAGTTAGATTCATCATAAGAGGGAATCCCTCATCGGATGAACATTTTTAAGGGTTTCCATTGTTAAAAAGAAAACCCAGAATTATTGGAATAAACGAAATATTATCAGAATTTCCCACACAAGTTAAATCAAAACCTTAGGGCCCTTACACACGAGGACACTAGTGTCCGCCACCGGTGTCGGACACTAGTGTCCTTGCTCAAGACACCGCCTGGCAACTAGTGAGCCACTCACACACCTCAGTCGGAAGAATGGCGGGAAACGAAGAGCTTCTACTTGTTGCTTTGCTGGTGGTGACATGGTGTGGTGGTGTGGGTAGGTGGTGGTGACATGGTGTGGTGGTGTGTGTGTGGTTGGTGACAGGAATGGGGTAACTTTTGTGTGTAATAATGAATAAACTTGTATACGTAAGCACAGTAGATTCTTTACTTGCCTTGTGAACATGTAATGAAACAGAAAATAAAAATAAACATAAAGGACTTAGGTATTTCTTTCTTTTCTGAGAGGGTTTCTCTTCAAAATCAGGAATGAGTTTCACTATTATTGCATTCCAGCAGTGCTGTTTTCATCTTATTTGCATATCCCTCACAAGATGGGTCCCATAGTGCTGGTAGTTTTTCTGTTTCACAAATGAGGTCCTCCGTGTTCAGCTTCTCCTCCACCTTCTTCAGAAATTGTCCTTGATAGGCCGTCTCCTTCCATCATGGGATGATGGTGGGTGTCAAACTGAGCATGAGAAGCTGGCCAGTGGGCAGCGGTGGCGACACTGGTGGCTACGTGTGAAAGCTTCCATTTTAAAACAATGCTTTTTAGTGAGTGGCGGCAACCGTCAGTGTCCGCCACGTGTTGCGGGAGCGAGACACCGAAATATCTGTTGCCCGGAAGTTGTCTGCTTGGGACACTGCTGTTGCCTCGTGTGAAAGGCTCCATTTGATAATATGGGAGGCAACTAGTGTCCGACACCGGTGGCGGACACTAGTGTCCTCGTGTGTAAGGGCTCTTAAAGGTCGCTGAAAGATGAGCAAAGCCAGTCATCCGGAAAAAAAGTGACGTTTTCAAGTTCTAACAAAACAACTCTCGTTGCGGGGTAACGCCCGTTACATAAGGTTCTTTGCAGTGTCCTTTCGTCCCCTAGCCTTAACCCCTTCCATTCCAATTAGTATACATCCAGTCACATTCTCTTTCTTCTGTCGTACTTTCTTTAACACGTCTCCTGACAATTCTTTCATTGTGCAACTGCAAGGTTTCCCCTCCTGTTACACCTTTCAAACTTTTTTACTCAATATCCTTTTCAGCGCCGAATGACCTCATAGGTCTAGCGATTGGCTTTTGGCCTAAATTTTGTATTCCATTCCATTCCATTCCTAACAAAACAAACG
The DNA here is from genome assembly GCF_040412425.1 of Macrobrachium rosenbergii. Classification (NCBI taxonomy): domain Eukaryota; kingdom Metazoa; phylum Arthropoda; class Malacostraca; order Decapoda; family Palaemonidae; genus Macrobrachium; species Macrobrachium rosenbergii. The sequence goes on along the minus strand of NC_089762.1, from coordinate 9,106,632 downwards.
GGAATAGGGCGCGACCTGTTATCAGAGATGACTAAATGTGAATGACACCACTGGGCGCACTTTCGACTCTTATCTGATGGCTTAGTAGAAGCTCTGAATACATTTTGTGAGATCTCTGAGAATAACGTAACAAACAAACAAGGAAGGGCAGATAACTCCTTCCTTTCTTTCGAAGAACTGGTCAGAAATGTATAAATTTATACTTGCACGAGCTTGTTGGCGCGAGTAGGCACGCTGGAACCCTGCGTGGCTCTCTTCCCTACCATCCCGTTCCCCTTACCTACCCCGGTCCCACCCTGGGCGGACAAACCAGTCTGCAGGGGGAGGGTGGTTGTATCCAGGACCCACTCAGACAGGTCAGACGGACAGAGACCCGATTTACGATCCTCTGCGCAGTGATGTCAGCTGATCCGCAACTCACCTCTCTCTCTCTCTCTCTCTCTTCTCTCTCTCTCTCTCTCTCTCTCTCTCTCTCTCTCGATATTGATTTGGATATCCTAGATTAACTGACAGCATATTTATCATGTCTATAGTATATTTTTGAAAGAGGAATAAATATATAACTATTACATTACTGTAAAAGTTTATTTACACAGTTTATATATAAATGATGTGCGTGCACAGGTTAACATACAGTTATGTTTGTTTGCTGTGCATACCATTACCTTATCACTTTCATATGTTTTACTCTCACTTCTGCAAGTCCTGTCTTTTTCTTATTTATCGTAATATCATTATTTAACTTCCTTATTTTCAAGAACACTGATATTTTGGCAAAGAAGGCTATGGCATAATTTGATAAATAAACTCCCGCACATTTAATTTCAGATACAATATTTTTAAAGCATTCTTTTCCCTGCCTGCAGACTGACACCATGCACAATTTGAAATACTTCCCTCACTGTAGTTAACTGAAAATAAATGATTCTGAGGAATACTGTTCACCTCTGTTTACTTCATCTGTCCACCTCTTATCCTTGGCCACACATTCACACACACACACACACACACACACACACACACATCCTTACACTACGTAGACAGATAGATAAATAGATATAGACCGACAGATAGGTCGTTATTTGACCAGAGATTTGTACATGGACAAAGGTACAGTAGAATGCACTAAAATTTAACTTTAATGATCAAAACTGCATAAATGAAAGTCCTTCAACAATGGTTCAACAAAAAAAGTCGAAGCAATGACACTTTTGCATAAATACACAGTTCTAACAGTTCAACAAAACATACAAAAGTTGCTCTACATTGCTATAAATACATAACAATTCCTCAAACGCAACGCCTCCCTCCAAAAAAACTGTAACAACGCCATAACACACACACACACACACACACACACACACACACACACACTAATACATACTACTGCTTTATAGTTTTAATACCTTGAGGCATAACGAGAGATGGAATTGCATCATCCTTTAATGTTCGTTCTCGCTTAGATTATCGATTCCAAAGAGTCTGGATTTCATGTCATCTTTGTAGTCAGTGTCACCAAAATCCACAGAGCATACTACTGCATTTATCAGCGTTTATGCTATCAGTGCGACAACAGCAATGAGTCCATCGTTGTCTAAGTTCTTTTGCTCTTGGAAAACGGAAGTATTGTACAGTATGTCTGGTCCTGATGTTTTTCTTCTTGTATTATGGCACCCGTATGCTGAACAGTTGTTTGGCATATCTGCATCACTGAAGTATGTCTAGTGGAAAAAGATCACGATGAAAAGGTGTACACACGAGGGTGGCTTGGGTGAGACTGGTGCGCAGAATTGCATGTAAAGGTGCAGCTGACGTCATCACTCACTCCCGCCTCGAGCTCTGACCTGTCTGAGTTGGTCCTGGTTGTATCATGTCTCCCGTACAGTCACCGAGAGGGGAAAAACAAGATCCATTTTTTTTTATTATTATTATAGATGGAATGTACTTCCTAATGAATACTATATTCTTTGGAAGCTTGAGTTTCAAGTCATTGGCCGCTGCTGGGCTTGTTCCATGTGAATAGGGTTCATCTTCTGAATAATAATAATAATAATAATAATAATAATAATAATAATAATAATAATAATAATAATAATAATAATAATAATAATAATAATAATGTACGTGCTTTTAAAGACAAATATATTTTGTGATAAATTTTGGAATGCAACTTTTAAACAGAATATAACAAAAAACACCCAATGACAGATGTATCTTTCTTAGAATATTTTAACACAATGCAACAGAGGACCGATTTATTCATGAAGGTACCGTCTAACTGAATTGGACAAATTCATAGCTCTAAAAACAAGAGCCCTGACATGCCTACAGACTTTTCAAAATCACTGATAAAAAAGTAGCTCTAAATAGTTCTACGAGATATTTTTAGAAGAGAATTTTAACTGACATTTTTCATAAATGTATTTAGTATGGGAGCATTTATCACTCTAACGAATTTTAAAAAAAATATAATTTACTAAAACCAGGAATACACTGAAAAAATTACGTTCATACAGTCCTTCTGTCAACATTAGACACCCAAAAAGAGAAAACCTTGTTCATTTGTATTATTATTATTTTTCCATAAATACATGGGTTAAATACTAGCCACATCTACAGTGGGGACGAGTGACCCGTGAAAAATTCTTCTCGTAATCGAATTATTTATTCGATGTTCTCACTTACACATTAACTTTCATATTAGCAGAGAGAGAGAGAGAGAGAGAGAGAGAGAGAGAGAGAGAGAGAGAGAGAGAGAGAGAGAGAGAGTGGAATGGAAAGGAGTTTAAAATTTGGGCCAAAGGCCAAGCACTAAGACCTGGAAGATAGTTCAGCGCTAAAAGGTTAAATTGAGAGCAAAAGGTCTAAAAGGTGTAACAGAAGGAAAACTTCGCAGTTGCACTATGAAGCAATTGTTAGGAGAGGGCGGCATTATAC
>NC_089762.1:9085173-9103195 GCF_040412425.1 Macrobrachium rosenbergii | reverse complement strand
TATATATATATATATATATATATATATAATATATATATATATATATATATATATATATATATATATATATATATATATATATATATATATATATATATATATATGTACATATATATATATATATATATATATATATATATATATATATATATATATATATATATATATATATATATATATATATATATATATATATATATATATATATATATATATATATATATATATATGTACATATACATATATATATATATATATATATATATATATATATATATATATATATATATATATATATATATATATATATATATATATATATTATATATATATATATATATATATATATATATATATATATATATATATATATATATATATATATATATATATATATATATATATATATATATATATATATATATATATATATATATATATATATATATATATATATATATATATATATATATATATATATATATATATATATATATATATATATATATATATACATATATATATATATATATATATATATATATATATATATATATATATATATATATATATATATATATATATATATATATATATATATATATATATATATATATATATATATATACAATATACTCATCACTTTTACCAGATACATAAGTAATTGTAATAGTTAGATTGTTGTGTTCTTCGAATTTTTGTTTTTTGATATGCTTGTAACTACTAAAACCCTAAGATCCAAAGGCAAGAAATTGAAGAGATGGTGATGCCCTGGTCACATAACCTCCTTGTGATTATGGTGACGAGATTATTTCAAGCGACTGGCATCACAGTCTTCTTCATTTTCAGCATTAGATCTCACGGCGAGTAGTGACAAGCATATCCAAAAAAAGCCCAGAAGATACCGAGAAGTTAAGAGATGTTGTGTCTTCTTACAATACATACAAACACACTCATATATATATATGTATGCCCATTATATATATAATATATATATATAGCTTAGTATTTAAATATAATAATATTTTGAAGAAATAAACTGATTAAGAATATATTACAATTCAAAACATGTGTATACATTATTCCTTGGAAAGAATGTAATAAGATTTTATTAGTCATACATCAAATGGATTAAAGAGTAAACTCCTATACAAAAATGAATTTGGAAAATGGATAACTTACCTTGATATTGCCATTAGTTAATCAGGGGGTTGGAAAAGCCACATTAAATTGAATTCATTTTACAGAAGAAGCAGTCAAGAAGGGTTATTCATATCTAAGACCGTGAAAGAGACAGAGAGAATGTGTGAGCAAACATTTTCCCATAGGGACCCTTCATTTCCTTGTTTTCCTGGTTTTCTTCTACGGTAAACCACCAGCGTCACAAAATATGCGCAGTGACGCCGCAACGTTCAACCCTGGAACTCTATTAACCCTGATGCCGGCAAGGTAACTCCTTAGATCTTAGCAGGCCACGTCCACTGTGTTATCTGACCTCTACAGAAGTCGCTAAGACTCGATACGTAACGATGTTAGCGCCTTTCTAGAAGTCCTTAAGAAGGTTTTATCTCTTCACTCTCGGAAGGTTATGACAAGATGACTTGAAAAACTCCATCTTCAGACTAACGGCTAATATATAGAGAGGATTATATATATATATATATATATGTATATATATATATATATATATATATATATATATATATATATATATATATATATATATATATATATATATATATATATATATATATATATATATATATACATACCTCTTTCATACTTTTTGTCTAATATTTACATGGAATTCTTAGAGTCTAAGACTTATTCCAAAAAAAAATCTATTCTCTAAGGTGTTTTAGATTAGATATGTAGACGATTGTTTTTGTATTGTTCTTGCAAACAATTGATAATCTTGTACCATCCATAAAATTCACAATATAACATGAAGAAATTAATTGTGTACCATTTTCTGGATGTCTTAGTTATTAGAAATCCTTGCAAAGAATGTAATAAGATTTATATCAGCCAAACATCAAAAGGACTGTTCCCAACAAAATATGCTTTTTCAAGAGGCCTAACAAACAATGGCATTTTGGATCATTGGCTTAAGACAGACCATACTATTAAACTGGGACAAGTCATCGATAATCTGCAAGGTGAACGACCATCGGAAACAAATCTGCTGTTTACGGTGTTTATTGAAGCCATATGCACCAGGAATTTTAATCTTCACCCTGGATTATCTCTGGATCTTTTTGTTCTTGACTTTTCTGTTTAAAGAACATGCTGCCCAGATTAACAAACTGCAACCCTGTCCCCTTCTCATTTGTATATAAAGCTCTGTCAACTATTTTTGTATTCAGTGTGAACCTTGAAAATGTAGAATAAATTACAAAGTACTTGTTCCAAGTCCGGTTTTCACTCACCTTCTTACATGGATTCTATGATATTCTCAAGCACAGGTTCAATCATGCTACATTGATATATGGGTACCATATATATATATTTATACTATGTTATATATATATAGATGTTATCTTCAATTCCAAAGGACATTATATAAATTACAAAATTCGGCTTTAAGAAATGTGTGAAAATCTACAAGAACAGGTTATTACAAAGTATTTTTTACTACATTTTTCAAGTCCAGACGAATACAAGTGGACAGTGAATCCTTCAGTGAATTGTGTGTTATGCCCTCATGGGTTATAGAAACACAAGAAGGCTTGAATTCATTTTTTGAGAAACTGAGAAATTAAAGATTTAATAGGTGATTGATTTGCTTCTGACTGATACCATGCCAGTGAAATTTGAAAATAGGCTAACAGGCAGGTTGCAAACAAATTAGTTCACCACCGTTGATCATAAAGTGAAAGGACTCATCGAGATAAGTGATTGGAATCAGTACAAATATAAAGATGATTGTGTAAAAATCCTCCCAAACAAAAAATCTGAAGATTTTTTACCATATTTAACTTTTTGCTATCGTTTATCATATTCTTTTTATGAGGGATCGATGGAGGAAAATCTCAGAGATTTTTAAGCTTGGAAAGAAACTCAAATAGACGTCACATTCATTGAAGTGGTAGTTAGAGCGATCTTTAGAAAATTTTCGGTCGTTAAAATAGTGAATTCGGCCAAAGAGGAAAAAGACGCAATTCAGAAACGAAATCAATAAAATTGACATTATTAAAGCCGACAGATACAAATGTTTGTAATATTGGCATGGAAACCATACTGTTTGTAAAAAAATGGAAATTTTATTATCTGATTAAAGTACTTTCAATCGTTTTTAGGGTTGTATCCCCATTAGCTGAGGTCAAAAAATTTTGGTTAAGATAAAAGGTTTGCTTCGGCTCAATAAAGCAACTTTCAACGATTAGCCTAGGTTACAAACGATTCGATGACGGGGTAATCGGAAGGTTGATGAGGAAGAGAGATCAGAGGTGATTTTTGGTGCTGACTTTCTCATATTGAATTATCCAGTACTGAAAAAGGTTAACCAGTTTTTTGCATCTTTATTTGGGAGGAGGAGGGGTTAGGGTGTTGGCTCCTCAATCTGAGTACCTTTTTGCATGACATGCTTTTCACCACTTGTTTAAATTTGATTTTATAATCTCGTTGTTCTGGGTGCCAATTCAAATTATTAATCTGACATCCCTTTGTGTAATAAGATTATATCATTCCAAACCAATGGTAATTTTAAATATGTAACAATCAGGCCTGAAGGTGACCATTTTGGAATCATTGGATGATCTGCCATGCTATTACCTGGCTATAAGTCGATGATACTGGTGACAAGGAATGACATCAGAAATGGTTTTGCTGGAAAAATGTTTGTATGAAGTTCGTTCACTGAACCGATAATTGGAAATCTCCACCCTGGACATGCGTATGGATTTCCCATGTTCTTGCCTTTTCTGTTTAGGAGAACATGTGCCCAGATTAAAAACTGCAACTAGAATTTCGGAGATGTTTGTTATACCTGCTCTGTCAACTAGAACAGTGTGAAAGTAATGAAGAATAAATTACAATTTATGTTATTCAAAGTCCCAGTACCAAACTCATGAACACGTTTTTCCAGACTTTGTATAGTGCTGCAGTGAAATGATCGATGTCTACATAATGAACTTGCCCATTTTCTGTTTTGATTATATATTAATTTCAGGTTTTAATGTAAGGTTATGTTATTATACAGGAATTTATATCCTGGATATAATATGATATATAAAGTGGTCACTCTAAGAAGGTATGACATTTATTGGGGTCTTTGAACAATTACTTTGTTTTGTGATTACATTTTCAATCACTGGAATTGGCTTAAATGTCATTTTATTAAGCTGGTTTATGAATCATATGTTCTTCTAGTTAGGCAGCCTGAAGTCATTTTGAATCACTCCATTTCATAAGTGATTGCTTTGCTTCTGAGCTACATGCCGTGAAATGGTGTTAATGAAAGGCTAACTAGTTTTGCAATCTGTATCTTTGAGTAAGGCCCGTTAGCTGTAATGAAAGGTTTAGGATAGTAGCTATGACGGCAAGAAGGGTGGTGATAGTCAGTAAGGGAAAATCGATACCATCGTAACAAAATCGAAAACAGAAAATCTAGATTTAATACCATATTTAACTTACTTAAAAAGACTGAAAACAGCATCGCTCTTAACATATACAAATATTTAGGGATCGATGGATGGGAAATGAAGAATTTTAAGCTTTAGGGAGAAACTCAAAAATAATACTTAAGTGGTAGTTCGAGCGAGACTTATTAGAAAATTTTCGGTCTTTAGAGTATTTCGGTTAGAAAATATGGAGAACAATTGGATTTTTTGTAGATAGGAGTCAGTCGCCAATCAATGGATTGACTACTATCAAGATCGTAATCTGCTGTCTGAAATCATCGGGCATGGAAACAAGAATACTGTTTGTGGATCTCTTTCATTTAGCCGTTTTGTTTCCAATCGTCTTTTAGGGTTTAGAATAATATATCTCACAGTTTTTTTAGTTAAGATGTCAAATAGGTTTGTTGTAGTAATAAAAGCAACTTTGGTGTTTTTAACCAGGTAAACAAAACAATTTCGATGCAGGGTGTGGTAGGTTGATTGAAGGGGAGAGGTTAAAGGTGATTGATAAAGTAGGGTGCTGGTTGCTTCAGTTTGTTCTCTTTTAAGAATGACACAAAAGACAGGTTACAGGTTTGAGGTGGAACTGGGAGGAGGGTTATTCTTTGCTTACCATTTCAGGTCCCTTTCATTCCTGTCATGCCCATTTAAAAATATGTTTATTAATTTAGCATTCAAATAAGTTAATCGTTGAATAGTATGCCCAATTCAAACAATATTTGATTTAGTATCCCTTGCAAGAATGTAATAAGATTTATATCAGCCAAACATCAAAAGGACTGTTCCCAACAAAAATATGCTTTTTCAAGAGGCCTAACAAACAATGGCATTTTGGATCATTGGCTTAAGACAAGCCATGCTATTACCTGGTATAAGTCATCGATAATCTGCAAGGTCAACGACATCGGAAAAGGAATCTGCTGGAAACGGTGTTTATTGAAGCCATATGCACAGGAATTTTAATCTCCACCCTGGATTATCCCTGGATCTTTTGTTCTTGCCTTTTCTGTTTAAAGAACATGCTGCCCAGATTAACAAACTGCAAGTGTATCCCTTCCCAATTTGTATATAAAGCTCTGTCAAGCATGTTTTGTATTCAGTGTGAACTTGAAAATGAAGAATAAATTACAAAAGTACTTATTCAAAGTCCGGTTTTCACTCACCTTCTTTCGTGGATTCTATGATATTCTCAAGCACAGGTTCAATTGTACTACATTGGAGATATATAACTATATATATATATATATATTATATATATATATATTATAAAATTTACTTATAAGAAGGTGTACGTAAGAAAACCGGGACTTTGAACAAAAATTCACAGTTTATACTACATTTTCAAGTCCACACTGAATACAGACGTTGTTGTTTATTTATTGCTGGCCTTATGCCAGCATGGGTTCTTGCTCATAGAGCAGCCTGTAAGTCATTTTTTTGATGTGCAGGCGAAATTAAGGATATGTAGGTGATTGCTTTGCTTCTGACTGATGGGCATGCCAGTGAAATGGTGTGAAATGAAAGGCTAACAGGCGAGGTTGCAAACCTCTTTGAGCCCTAAGGCACCCGTTAGCTGGAGAGAAAGAGCGATAGTAGCTAGTCCTGGCAAGTGGTAGATAGTCAGTAAGGAAAATGAAATATTAATTGTCAGAAAAATCGGAAAAACAGAAAATCTAGATTTAATACTCATATTTAACTTACTTTGAAACTTAGAAAACAGCATCGCTCTGTTTAATGTAGGGATCGATGGAGGAAAATGAAGAATTTTAAGCTTTAGAAAAGAAACTCAAATAGAAGTAATAGCTTAAGTGGTAGTTAGAGCGATAGTAGAAAATTTTCGGTCGTTAGACGCAAGGTGAAAAAGAGGAGAAAAAGAAAGGATTTTTGGGAAGATAGGAGTCAGTCGCCAATCAATGGATTGTTACTATCAGAGATAATGACGGAGTTGCTGTCTGAGGAAATCATCGGGCATGGAATGCCATACTGTTTGTGGATCTCTTTCAGATAGCCGTTTAAATGTTTCCAATCGTTTTTAGGTTGTATCCCCACTCATATCTCACAGTGAAAGCGGTTTTGTTAAGATGTCAAAGAGGTTTGTTGTAGTTAAAAGCAACTTTTTGGTCTTTGTTCTTCCAGGTTGCCAAACGATTCGATGACGGGGTGTGGAGTAGGTTGATGAGGAAGGGGAGAGGTCAGAGGTGATTGAGGAGTCGGGGGTGATGGTTGCTCAGTTTGAGTCTCTTTTTCGTGACACAAAACAGGTTCAAGGTTTGAGGTGGCTTGGGGAGGAGGGGTTAGGGGTGTTGGCTGCTCAGTCTGAGTCCCTTTCTCGTGACACAAAACAGGCGCTGCTTTCACCACTTGTTTGGTAGTTGTAGCCCTTTGCTCTGGGGGTGTCGTTGTTCTGGGTGCCAATTCAAACAATATTTGATTTAGTATCCCTTGCAAAGAATGTAATAAGATTTATATCAGCCAAACATCAAAAGGACTGTTCCCAACAAAAAATATGCTTTTTCAAGAGGCCTAACAAACAATGGCATTTTGGATCATTGGCTTAAGACAAGCCATGCTATTACCTGGTATAAGTCATCGATAATCTGCAAGGTCAACGACATCGGAAAAGGAATCTGCTGGAAACGGTGTTTATTGAAGCCATATGCACAGGAATTTTAATCTCCACCCTGGATTATCCCTGGATCTTTTGTTCTTGCCTTTTCTGTTTAAAGAACATGCTGCCCAGATTAACAAACTGCAACCCTGTCCCCTTCCCAATTTGTATATAAAGCTCTGTCAACTACGTTTGTATTCAGTGTGAACTTGAAAATGAAGAATAAATTACAAAAGTACTTATTCAAAGTCCCGGTTTTCACTACCTTCTTCAAACTATGTTATTCTTCACAGGTTCATCACTATACATTGGATACTATATATATATATATTCTCATATATATACAGGTTCAATATATATATATATATATTATATATATATATATATATATATATATATATATATATATATATATATATATATATATATATATATATATATATATTGTATATATATATTATATATATATATATATATATCAAGTACCTGGTTATTACACAACTAATCTCAAGATTCAAAATATACCTCACTTCAGCCAGATACTTGAACTCTCATAACATTAATTGTTACGACTGAGTACTCTAAAGGTAACAGTGATCCCTTAAGAAAAACTTGTTTATCAATCACTTGAAAAATCAAACTAAGTTCATCAGAATATGTGTGAGGTATCAAAAATTAAACTAGAAATCTTCTAGAGTAAATGGGCATCACTCCATCAAAAACTCTAACTGTTTCCTGGTCTTAATTCACTTTAGCAAAACTAAAAGAACAAAACATGTTTATCACTTTGCCTTATGCACACACAATCAATCCTATTCACTAGTGATCAACAAATGAAACAATGTTTTTCTAATCATTAAATACAAAAATTTATTTTCAGATTCAAAGTTTATAACTAGAATTCACAATTAATTAGAATTCACAATCTGAAAAATTTACTATTAGTTGAAATAACACAAAACTCAATGAATTCTTGAATTAAGTTATGAAACAAAACTAATTCACAAAAACTTTATCAGGAATTTAAATTAATCAAGTAAAATTTAAACTATCAAGAATTACTCAAGATTTAGAAGAAAATCTCAATAAATGAAATCAAGTATGCAATGTTAAATTAAGTATGCAATGTTAAATTAAGTATGCAATGTTAAATTAAGTATGCAATGTTAAATTACCAAGAAATATTTACAATGCTATGTAAATAAATGTTACATCACAAACATAAAAATGTGAAAATATAAAAGAAATTGTAAATGAAAAACACACAAAAATACACATAAGATTTATCAATAATGATTTCACTTGTTCAAAATTCCCTAACTTATCATACCACAACTTCCTAACTTATCATACCATGGTATCATTAAGTAAAATTTCACGTTACCTTACACAACTTGTGAAAACCTCTGTAAATCACTTGCTGCAGCTGACGTTACACAATGCACACTTTTTACCAGGCGCCGTTACGAACTAAATAACTTTGCTAAATTCAGATTTCAAAAGTTAATGTTAAAAGTGACCACAAAAATTATGTTAAAAGTAATCTCTTCCTAATTAGGAATGAGAGAGAGAGAGAGATGGAACCAACTCGACTGGTCTCAGAAATCAGAATGAAACAAATTTTAGGATTCCAGTAACAGTGAAACAATTACGTGATGTCATTAAAGCATTTTGGGTGCGAGATACTAAAGAAGCTTCTAGAAGGAAGTAACGTCATCCCAGCAAAACGTTTTGAATGCAATCTTACAAAACATGGACGTAATTGATCAGGACACGTATTCTTTCTCAAAGTAGCATACGTGACTTGAACATGCAACAACGTGAAATCACTCTTTCTCTCTCGAGCCCGTATGGGACGAATATATATATATATATATATATATATTTGTTTTCAAAAGCTGTCATCATTAACCCAAAACAAAGCATTCCCTCTTATCTCAACTGATGACAACTAAATATGACACTTCAACGATCATTATCATTAAACATAACACATGAAAAAAGTAAATACGTCAAAATTATAGGAGGATATCGTATTACAAGGCAACATCATGAAATTCCTCCCCCGAGAAGATTACTTATCCTGGGTTTGAATCCAACGATTCACTGCGGGATAAATAATCTGCTATGACATTATCTTTCCTGAAATGTGTTTAACATTTACATTAAAAGGTTGCAGGCATAAAGACCACCTGGTCAGTCTCATATTATTATTTTTCATCTTATTGATGAATGAGATTGGGTTGTGATCCGACAATACTAAAATTTCTTCATTCCAGGTCGGTTCATACACTTCAAACTTTTTTCAATGCTGTGATTAATGCTAATGTTTCTTTTTCGATTATTGAGTAAGTTTTCTGGTGCTTTTTCAACTTTGAAGACATGAAACATACTGGATGGAAGATTCTGTTGTCATCTTCTTGAAGTAGAACAGCTCCAATTCCACAGTCGGATGCATCAACTTGTATCACGAACTTTTTATTGAAGTCTGGAGCTTGAAGCACTGGTCTTGAAGTTAATATGGCTTTAACCTTCTCAAATGATTCTTGACATTCTGGAGTCCAATCAAACTTTCTTTTAAGACTGGTTAAGTCAGTTAAAGGGAGCTACTATGGCTGAGAAATTTGGACAGAATCGGCGATAAAATCCAGCCATGCCCAAAATCTTTGTAGCTGTTTCCTTGTAGTAGGAGGAAGCCTTACGGATACCTTCTACATTAGCGTCAATAGAATGAGAAGGCCTTTTCCAACTTCAAATCCTAGATACTGTACAGTTGCCTTTCCAAACTCAGTTTTTTGTAAGTTGATTGTTAGTCCTGCTTCCCGTAGCCTTCTATTGATCCTAGTAGTTGATCCATCACTCGCTGGAATGTTGCAGGTGCATTCATCAGACCAAACGGCAAAACAGTGTATTGATACAGTCCAAAAGGAGTAATAAAAAGCTGATAGCAACTTAGCATTCTCATCTAAGGGAATTTGATAATATCCTTTCAACAAGTCTATCTTGAAACAAATTTGGCTTGCCCAATATTATCAAGTAATTGATCAATAAGAGGCAAAGGATAATTGTCAGCCACACTGATGGAATTCAGTTTCCCTATAATCAGTACACATCCTAAATGAGCCATCTGGTTTCTTCACTAACACACAAGGAGAACTATAATGACTTGAACTGGGTTCTGCTAATCCATGCTGCAACAAATATTCAACTTCTTCCTTCAAAACATCTCGATGAAAAGGTGATAAGCGATAAGCTCTCATTTTAAAAGGTTTTCCATCTTCTCTGATCTTTATCTCATGCTTTGTTAGAATCTAGGTACATCTGCAAAAATTTCAGGGAAACTTTGAATAACTTCACTTAATTCACTACTTTGCTCAACACTCAGATGTTTTAGTTTATCTTCCAAATTTTCTAATATTGAAGCATTGTTCATCTTGTTTTCAGCTCCCAACCTGCAGCCATCATCGTCCTCTGTAGATGAAGTTGTCTGTGTTATTGACACTGTTTCAATTTTTTAGTCTCTGAGAAGTAAGGTTTCAAAGATTCACATGTATCTTCCTCTGTCGTTTTCTTCTTCCTGGTTTTAATCACATAGTTCGAACACTTAACTTCTCTATTATCCTATAAGGACCTTGAAACTTATTGTAAGGGAAATCTTTTCACTGGTAAGAACACTAGAACTTGCTGTCCAATACTAAAAATTTCTTAGCTTAGTTTTAGCATCATATTCCTTTTCATTTTCTCTTGACTTATTTTCAAATTTTCTAAAGAGAATTTTCTAATTTCTCTTAACCTTTTCCCTCAAGTTCTTCACATATTCTCCTTGGATTTCCTCTTGATTTTCTTCCCAATTCTCTGCAAGAATCTTCAATGGACCTCTAATGTCTCGACCAAAAATCATTTCATTTGGTGAACATCCCATGCTTTCTTGATAAGCATTCTAACTTCAAATAACATCAAAAGGTAAACCAGCATCCCATTCTCTTCCTGATTCATCAAAATACTTAGTTAACATACTTTTCAATGTCTGATGGAACCTTTCCAAGGCTCCTTGAGTCTCTGATGATAAGCAGTTGATAACTGTTGTTTTACTCTAACAAGTTCATCACATTCTGGAATAATTTTGAAGTTCGTTTCCTCTATCACTTTGCACAATTTCTGGTATTCCAAACTTGAGAAAAACTCCACCAACTTCTCAGCAATTACCTTTGTGCACTTATACTCTTACAGGAATCGCCTCAGGATACCTAGTCACTGGACACATTAATGTTTAATAGATATTCATTTCCTTTCTTTGTTTCTTTGAAGTGGCCCAACCACATCTATAATTACCTTGCTAAAGGGTTCTCCTCTAACTTCTATGGGTTGTAGGGGTGCTTTCTGAATGGTTTCATTCGGTTTTCCAGCTATCTGGCATGTGTGACACACTCTGCAAAATTTGCTAACGTCCTTGTGAAGTCCAGGCCAGAAAAATACATCATAACCTTCTCAACAGTCTTCCTGATTCCCATATGTCCAGACTCATGCGCTACTGCTACAACTTGTTTCCTCAATGGATATGGAATCAAATTTGATGATATTCACCCCATTCAGCATTTCCTGGTATATCTGCAGGTCGATGCTTCCTCATTTAGCAATCCTTCCTTTAGATAATAACAGGTGCAGAGGTTTGTTGCATCTCTCTTCTTGATCAACAACTCTGAAGAACAGATCAGCCTACGTTGTATCCCTCTTCTGCAGTTTCATTAGCTTCTCTCTAGTCACTTGACCAACTTCAAGGGCTGAACTCTCCATATCTGCTAACTCTGCTTCTGTAGTTTCACTACTATCTTCAGGAACACTTTGACTGCTCGAGTCTCTTCAGTAACAACAGGAACCTCTTCTTCTTGGGAAATCTCTTCATTACTAACACTAGGGGAAACTTCACTTTCCTGGAACAGTTCTTCTAATCTTAAAAGATCCTTCACTTGATTCTTCTAGTGCAGGTAAATCCTCAGTATTTTCACTTGCAGACATAGTCTCTTTCATACTCTGGTAGTTACACAACTTGAAACAGGTGGGGGTTTTCTTCTCTAAAGCTACTGTAGGACTAACCCTTAACGGTTTGTCTGTCACTATAGGACAAGGAACAAATGGTACACCACCAACTTCATTACCCAGTAAAACATGTAGACCTTCAACAGCTAGTGAGTCCTTTACAGCAAAAATCAACATTTCCTGTCACCAATTCACAGGACAAATGCAAAGCGGGGCATATAGGAGTTACCTCTTTTCCTATACCCTTCAAAATAACTGAATCTCCGTGATTCTTCTCCAACTGTGGTGAGCACCACGAACTACCCACTATGGTTACTCCGTATCACGTAATACCTTGACTGGTACTGCACACTTCCTCCTTGAGTTGTCAGCGTTGCACCTTCATAGATATCGGTTTAAAAGCCTCCAAGCTGCTCAGCCACTCACTGCTTGAAGTTACATTTCCACTGGTTGCTAAACACTCTGCTTGTTTAGTCTCAGTCGTTCCCACACTGCTCTTCGTAGTTTGCTTCACCTGGTTGCTCTTTAACCACTTGACCAACTGGTTTGGTCTGCTGATGTGTCTGATAACAATCTGACTGTAGTGTCCTACTCTTCCACACTTGTAGCAGACAACATTAGTCTTCCGTATCTGTCTTGAGAACAGACTGGATGATGAGGATTTAACATTTAATTGCTGAGGGATGTTACCTGACTTTGTATTGGCATAGCCACTAGAAGGATTTCAGTTGTAATGTTCCTGAAATTTGGATGAGATCTGAAACCTGTGCATTGTTGGTTCTGGTACTTGACATTATAATTTCTTTTGCTAGAAATTATATTAAAATCTTCTGCTCAATGTAGCAGCTTTGTCAAGTTTCTTAACTCTCTCTCTTAAATAGGCTCTATGTGTTCAGGAATTCCTCTAAGATATTGTTCTAGGACTACTAACTCCTCAAGTTCGTCCATAGGTTTAACTTTAGCAGCCTCCAACCATCGTTTAAAACATCTTCTTACTTTGTAAGCATAATCCAAGAAAGTTATCTTGTCATCCTTTCTCAAAGATCTGAATCTTTCATTATAATATTCAGGGTCATCTGGTAAACTTGTAGCACATTATGCTTAAGTACTTTGTACTTTTACACTGATCAGCTGATAAGGCTAAATAGGCACTTCTTCCTTTACCAATGAGAACACTCTGTAACAAGACAGACCATTTATCCTCAGGCCATCCCATACCTGAAACCACTTTTTCAAAGTGATCAAAACTCATCTGGGGCTTCTTCTGTAAATTTTTGAATTAACTTCTGCACTCTTATTACATCAAATACAGGGTCTGAATTACCTTGAGTAGGGTTAGACAGTGTTACAGGTAATATGGATCGAGCTTTATTAACTCCCATCTCCCTTTCATGTCTTGCTCTTTCCCTCCTCTTTGCTCTTTCTCTTTCTTCTTCTGCTGCTTTTCTTCTTCTTTCCTTTCTTTCTCTTTTCTCTCTATCTTCTTTCTTTCTCTTTGCTTGCATTTTCTCTCTCAGCCTGTATCCTCAGCTTAATCAAATTTTTCTTCTGCTTCTATACGTCTAAGTTCTGCTTCTGCATCACTTTTCTCTTTCTTTTGCTGCTGTTTATCTGTAAATTCTGCCTCAGCTGCATTCAACAATTCCTGTGCCTCTCCTAACTCTTCATCTACTTTACCAGAGTCCATCAATGCTTGGATTTGCAATATATTTGATTTGTGCTTTAATCATACCACTAGACACATTACCCCACATGCACAGGGCTGCACTTAAAGCAATCCACTGTGCCTTAGTTAGGTTGGATTCAGATAACTCTTGGATGGAAGGAGTTGCTAAAAACCTCTGAACATTGAACAGAGCCATATTCTCTAAGTTACTCAACTAAATAATTCACAATACAAAGCAAAAATAACTATGTGGTCACTCTCCCTATCAAAATATATCCCTAACACCACCAGTATAAACCATAAACCAGAGTGATATTTTGTTTTGTTCCACGGGTCTCTGGGCACCTAAACTATATAATGTCACGATGCGTATCCAGTACCTGGTTATTACACAACTAATCTCAAGATTCAAAAATATACCTCACTTCAGCCAGATACCTGAACTCTCATAACATTAATTGTTACGACTGAGTACTCTAAAGGTAACAGTGATCCCTTACAAAAAACTTATTTATCAATCACTTGAAAAATCAAACTAAGTTCATCATAATATGTGTGAGGTATCAAAAATTAAAATAGAAATCTTCTAGAGTAAAGGGCATCACTCCATCAAAAAAACTCTAACTGTTTCCCTGGTCTTAATTCACTTTAGCAAAACTAAAAGAACAAAACATGTTTATCACTTTGCCTTATGCACACACAATCAGTCCTATTCACTGGTGATCAATAAATGAAACACTGTTTTTCTAAAAATGTTAAATACAAAAATTTATTTTTAGATTCAAAGTTTATAACTAAAATTCACAATTAATTAAATTCACAATCTGACAAATTTACTATTAGTTGAAAATAACACAAAACTCAATGAATTCTTGAATTAAATTATGAAACAAACTAATTCACAAAAACTTTATCAGGAATTTTAAACCAAGTAAAATTTAAACTATCAAGAATTACTCAAGATTTAAAAAGAAAATCTCAATAAATGAAATCAAGTATGCAATGTTAAATTAAGTATGCAATGTTAAATTAAGTATGCAATGTTAAATTACTAAGAAATATTTACAATGCTATGTAAATAAATGTTACATCACAAACATAAAAAAAGTGAAAATATAAAGAAATTGTAAATAGAAAAACACACAAAATACACATAAGATTTATCAATAATGATTTCACTTGTTCAAAATTTCCTAACTTATCACCACAACTTCCTAACTTATCATACCATGGTATCAATAAGTAAAATTTCGTTACCATGGTGAAAACCTCTGTAAAATTCTGTTGTTACACAAAACACTTTTTACCAGGCGCCGTTACGAACTAAATAACTTTGCTAAATTCAGATTTCAGGAAGTTAATGTTAAGTGACCACAAAAATTACGTTAAAAGTAATCTCTTCCTAATTAGGAATGAGAGAGAGAGAGAGAGAGAGAGAGATGGAACCAAATCGACTGGTCTCAGAAATCAGAATGAAACAAATTTTAGGATTCCAGTAACAGTGAAACAATTACGTGATGTCATTAAAGCATTTTGGGTGCGAGATATAAAAGAAGCTTCTAGAAGGAAGTAACGTCATAAAACGTTTTTGAATGCAATCACAAAACATGACGTAATTGATCAGGACACGTATTCTTTCCTAATCAGAATGAGAGAGAGAGAGAGAGAGAGAGAGAGAGAGAGATGGAACCAAATCGACTGGTCTCAGAAATCAGAATGAAACAAATTTTGAGGATTCATTAATACATGAAACAATTGCATGATGTCATTAAACATTTTAGATGCGAGATACAAAAGTTCTACCGACAGGGAGGTGGCGTCACTAAAGCGTTTTTGGGTGCGAGAGACGTGGAAGCTTCTAGAAAATTCGTCATCCCAGCAAAACGTTTTGAGCGCCAATCTTACAAACATGGCGTGGTGATCGGACGTATTCTCTCAAGTGGCATCATTGTTTCGAACAACGCTATGTAACAACATGAAATCACCGTCCTCGAGCCCGCTATCTGGGAGCCAGAATCAACTCTTGGACCGTTTATTTGAAAAAACAAAACACCTGTCGTTCAGTCAAGGCTAGCAAGCATGAAAAAGCGTGTCCTTCTAAGTTTATAGGCAACTCATTACAGTCGGCGTCATGGTATGGCTCGTTATCTGAATAACTAAAAAGGTGCCTGGGATGTTATTGACAACATTTCAAATGAAGTTTCATGTAATAAGCCTGGTAAATCACTACTGTGTTTATGTTAGTTATTGTTACATTTTAGGCCATAACTAAATACGAGTTTCCAAATTAAGTTACTACTAAAATTGCAAATCAAATTTCTAAATTAGTTTGTTAGTGGCCTCTCAAGTTATCATTAGTTCTTTTGAGATCTGATACGAAACTAAATATGACACTTCAACAATCATTATCATTGAACATAACATGAAAAAATAAATATGTCAAAAAATATAGGAGGATATATTATTACAAAAGGCAATATCATGAAATTCCTCCCCATAAGATTACTTATTCCGGGTTTGAATCCAGCGATTCTCTGGGATAAATAATCTGCTATGTTTTATTATCTTTTTCTGAAATGTGTTTAACTCTTGTTATCACGGTTGCAGGCATAAAGACCACCTGGTCAGTCTCATATTATTTTCATCTTATTGATGAATGAGATTGAGTTGTGATCCGACAACACTAAATTTCTTCATTCCTAGTGGTTCCTCCTTCAAACTTTTTCAATGCTGTGATTAATGCTAATGTTTCTTTTTCGATTGTTGAGTAAGTTTTCTGGTGCTTTTTCAACTTTGAAGACATGAAACATACTGGATGGAAGACATTATTATCGAGAGTAATGTCAGCCCTGTTGCCTCCAACAAAAATATGCATCTGGTTGTATATTACCAGAGCAAAAAGACGAGCAGCCTGGTTATGCGTAATAATCCAGCCCCCTCGCTTGGGACCCTTGAAGAAACCAACGCGGTATACCGGGTACCCATGCCCCGTCCAAGGATGCCTGTTCTACTGGGTATGACCACCATGCATTATCTCCAAGAGGATTTCTGCCACGCCCAAGAGGGGCCATCTTTCTTAACCATGCTTAGGACTGTCCATAACCAGAGAATAGCAAGAAAAGACATAATCACAAAACATCGAAATAATTGACCGAACTACTGACCACCACCGCTTGTGCTCTTGGAAGCATTGCACATTGGGAAGGAGAAACCAACCCTCAACATTATGCAGGAAACCTTTCTCCTCCCCACAGCCGCCAGGAGATCTGCACTGAGCGACCCCCAGAGCGGACGAGTGAATCAAAATTCTGCATCTGAGGATTGAAATTCTCCCATTCATCCCCAGCAATACAATGCTGCTCGCACGCAAGACGAGTCCCGAACATCAACTTGGGAGAAAAGGCTCCACCCGAGATTACCTGTCCCGGGCAGTCAATCATAATTCAGCACCGATCAAGACCCCCCTATAAATACCAACCTAAGCACCTCGTTTCTTCAGACCTTCTGCAACCACGTCCAAAGGACGACCAGCGAGCTGGTCGAAACATGTCCACGGTACCTGAAATAGAACCAGAAATAGAACCTGAATGCAGATGACGAACGATTTCTGATTGGATATTTTAATAAAGACTTCCCAAGATACGCATTAATTATCCTTTTCCAACATGAATATCAGCCAGTTGCTGACTAACATCACTGAGCCTGAAAAGCGAATCATAAGGAAGATAGAAAAGACACTATATAAGATAAATTTGCATAATACAGCCATCCTTTTTAATAAGACCTGTTTAAAAGAGGGTCTACTCTCTTCATATATTATTGTTATTATTATTATTTATTTTATTGTTATACCTTTGCTGAAGAAAATAACATGCATGTAAAAAGAAATTATGTAGTAGGTAAAAGGTGCCATTCGGTGTCCTGGCGGTCTGGACATTTGGCATCCTCAAGAAAGGGTATCATTGGGCATCCTCAATTATTATTATTATTATTATTATTATTATTATTATTATTATTATTATTATTATTACGTTATTATTACTATTATATTTTGCTGAAGAAAATATGCATATATAAAAATTATGTAAC
>NC_089762.1:9075962-9084673 GCF_040412425.1 Macrobrachium rosenbergii | reverse complement strand
ATAAATAATAAAAGGAACAATAAGAATGGTAGTAAATATCTTAAACAAGGAAAAGTGCAGCACGTCTGTGATTTCATGCATTAGGTTTTTTTTATGATTTAATTAAAATGTAGTTAAACATTTCTCTTTGCAATCGTTTTCAGGGTGATTAAACTATCGCATTTGGACATGTTCCCTTTGCAAAACGAACTAAAAACTCATGTGAGGTAAAAAAAGAAAAACACAGTTACAGGTTTTCTTTGTAAGGGATACAACTAAAACACGCGATGTAGCACAACAAATGACATAAACTGACAACTCCATATGTACACAATGTAAACAGCTGCCTAAAAAAAAAAAAAAAAAAAGTTTGAAGTTCCCCTCCCAGTACTTTGCGTAACTGGCGAAGCGAGTCATTTTTCCCCTTGTCCACGAACTCTTTCTGTTTTAGTGAAAGAGCCGTTGAAAGAAAGGGGAAGATAAATTGGCCTATCCAACCTGGTTAGGTACAACACACAATTCAAGACATTTCTCTTTTATAGAGCAGGAAAATTAAATATTTTCTCTTTTTTAGATGGCAGGAAAAATACTATATATTCTGTAAAAAATGCAGACTCAAATACGATAATTGTAGTTACTACATCCTCATAGCTTTGTGACTGACAGACACTCGTTTAATGTACACTGACAATACGATAAAAACAATAAAAATTTTTCTTGGACAAACTTTTGCTTATTCCTGAAATGTGTTCAAATATCCAGCCATGCGATAACTTTTCAAATCGATTTTACATTAATCTCACAAATGTTCATTTAGCTAAGAATAGTTCACAATACAAAAATTACAGTTTTTCTTGGGTCAACTTTTAGCTTATTTTTGAAACCGGTTTAAATACTCAGCCATGCGCTAACTTTTCATTTAAATTTCCTATGCCATCTCCCAAGCATTCTTATTGTTAAGGATAGTAAATATCCGGAAAAGCTACTCGTTACAATGTAACAAGATGCTTCGGGGATTCCAGTACCCAAATAGGCAAACTATCTCTAAGGCAAATTCTGCTGGATTTTGCTCGAAGTGAATGAGTTAAGATTTTGGATGGTAGAATATTATGTATGCGAGTCGTTATTATTATTATTATTATTATTATTATTATTATTATTATTATTATTATTATTATTATTATTATTATTATTATTATTATACATGTCAGAAATAAATTATATCCTGATTTACGGCTATTCCTCCCAGAAATGACAAGTATCGAAGAGTTACTGGCACAATGCAGAAACCAGTTAAGCAGAATGGAGAAAACTCTTTAAAATTGAATGCAGTTGACGCAGCAATTGTCTTCAACAATAACTATTTGAAAGAAGGTCTAGAATGTCAGAAATAAAAAATGACAAGTATCTTTATAAAAGTCAGAATGGAGAAAACTCTTTATAAATTGAATGCAGCTGACGCAGCAATTGTCTTCAACAATAACTATTTGAAAGAAGGTCTACTACCCACATATATTATTATTATTATTATTATTATTATTATTATTATTATTATTATTATTATTATTATTATTATTATTATACATGTCAGAAATAAATTATATCCTGATTTACGGCTATTCCCCTCCCCAGAAATGACAAGTATCGAAGAGTTACTGGCACAATGCAGAAACCAAGAAAAGTCAGTTATTAGCAGAATGGAGAAAACTCTTTATAAATTGAATGCAGCTGACGCAGCAATTGTCTTCAACAATAACTATTTGAAAGAAGGTCTACTACCCACATATATTATTATTATTATTATTATTATTATTATTATTATTATTATTATTATTATTATTATTATTATTATTATTATTATTCCAAAATGTGTTAATGTGAAGCTGACTGCCAGATATCTGAAGAAGAGTTCATTTTATACTTTTGCGTAAGACATAAACATGACCTTGTTTTTGCTCCAGTTCGCCTTATAAGACCGATGCTGACTTCGCTACAGAAAGTGAAATTGAATAACAAAAGCAAAGGTTACGCAATTTCCAGTTGACGCAATATTCAGGCCAACAGTAATTCCACGTATAGAAGAAAAATGTGGCAGAATATTGCCTATAGAAGTACTAGACAAAATATGTATTCAGTGCACCTCATGTGGTGCACTGTAGGCATTACTTAAGGTTCTTTGCGGCGTCCCTTCGGTCCCAAGCTGCAACCCCTTTCATTCCTTTTGGTGTACTCCCGTTCATATTACCTTGCTCTCATCTTACTCTCCTCAACCCTCTGCTAACACTTTTTTCACAGCGCAATTGCAAAGTGTTTTCCTCCTGCCCCACCTTTTATACCTTTTTGCTCTCAATTTCCGCTTCAGCGCTGATTGACTTCTTAAGTCCGTGAGGGTGACTGGCCAATTGCAACGATAAGAACGATGCAGTGAAGTCCATACTCAAATCCTCTATTATTTTGGTTGACGGTCCTATAATTCCATTTTATTTTTATACATGCATAATGGATATCGAGAATCGTGTTTATTTTTTAAAAGCACCCTTTCTGAAATGTTCGTGAACCATAGAGGAATACTTCCCTACAATTACTGTAATCTGGAGAATATTTCATTATAACAGACGAAGCTTTGGGCAATTAGTTCCGTTCACTTTGAAAGTACTTAATTGTCAAACTAAAGAAACTATTGACATCTTGTGTCATTTAAAATTTGTTTTTAATCTTTTACTGAAAAAGTATACAATGGGGCATATTTACGAAGATCATGTTATTCAAATTTTTACAATATCAATTTCATACAAGCAGCTCATATTCTCATAAACAGAAAATGTTTTACAAGTAATTACGCAAGATTTAATCGAGACGTGATGCATCTATTATTGAAGACACTAAACAATAGAAAACACTAAGTGTAATTTAGTATTTTTTCAACAGATATTCTTGTGCTTTTCTCTATCTATCTATCTATCTATCTATCTATCTATCTATCATACATTGTTCTTACAGAATTCTCACCTTCTGTTCCTAGAGTAATTTTTTCTTTTGAATTCTACACCATACCTTAACAAAAGCATATAAATGAGAATTAGCCAAGCTTCTCGTCTTCGATGATAATTACACAAAGTAATAACAATGTACACCGCCATAGAAGCTGAGAGAGAGAGAGAGAGAGAGAGAGAGAGAGAGAGAGAGAGAGAGAACGATACTGAACGTCAACAGAAAGAATCAAATTATCCCAGAATCTAAAATTTTGCACTGGGACTGCCACAACAAGTTTCGACTACCAAAGCTGAGGATAAAAAAAAAAAAAAATACGGAGAATATTCCATTCGAAAAAAAGGGAGAAGGAATTTGTACTGGCAGCAAAAATAAAAAAAAAGGAAAGATTGGCTTTGTGGAAAGTGGACTATTTCACGAAAAGTGGAAGAAAAAACTGAAGATGACTACCGCGGCCTGGTTCCCCCCAGTCGCTGTCCGGAATATTTACCGCTTTGTGTTTTTGTTTATATTTATGATATATTTACCATCTTTTGTTTGTATTTTTTGTTTAAATCTATGATATTTACAATCTTTTGTTTATGTTTTTCTTAAATTTACCGTCTTTTTTTGTTTTTGTTCATATTTATATTTACCGTCTTTTGATTATGTTTTTCCTTATATTTACGATACTGACCGACTTTTATGTTTTTGTTTATATCTATATTTACTGCCTTTTGTTTATGTTTTTGTTTATATTCATGATATTGACTGTCTTCTGTGTATAATTTTACGGTCACCCAAATGGACTGGTAATAAACACGACCCCCATTTTGCATGGAAAGTGGTAGTCACTGAACCAGAGGGGAGCGGTAGAAGTCTTCAGTTTTACCTACTAGACAGCAATGAAGCTTTTATGCACATGGCGCTGGAAATTAGTTAACAGAACAATTAGTTAACAGAGTAAATTAGTTAATAAGAGTAAATATTGTAATCGTACTTTCTCATTTGATCAAAGTTTTTCCCGTAGATAAGTAGTATACTGGCTATTTTCTAATCTGTAGAAGACATCATTACTTTTTATCTTCCATGGCTGGACAATTAGTTAACAGAGTAAATATTATGCAATTATAATCGTACTTATTCATTTAACCCATGTTATTCTTGCAGATAGGTGGTGTATATACTTTGTATAGTCGAAACTAGCTATTTTTTTTTTAATCTGTGGAAGACATTTTACTACCTGTAATCTTCCGTAGAGAATATCGGGTTTAGAGTTCTAACCAACCACATCTTGTATGCAACAGTAACTCTGACAGTTATTCACTAGTTCACATTCACAATTGATCCCTGATCCCCCTTTCCCTGCCGAGAGAACCAGATTCGCTGAACAGCAGCACCAATATGCAGTAGATGTGCCTAGTTGTCGAACCTCTCAGTTCCAGAGGTCCTTAATTCCTCAAACCGCTGGACTGTGGAACAGTCTCCCAGAGGATGGCGTGCAATTGGAACTTCAGAAGTTCAAGCGAAGATGCAATGCACTACTACCCTAATATTCTTCTCCTTGCATTTTAATATATTTTATCTATTTATTAATTTATTTTTTCTTGTTTAATAAGCGAGATCTCTTTTCTGCATTTCCCCTCACCTCCTCTTACTTCTTCCTAATGAAGACTATAATATTCTTTGGAAGCTTGAATTTCAAGTCAATGGCCCCTGTGGTTTTGCCCCATATGAATAGGTTTCATCTTAATAATAATAATAATAATAATAATAATAATAATAATAATAATAATAATAATAATAATAATAATAATAATAATAATTCACAACAAACACTTGTTCCTCACGAACTGTTTAACCTGGACTGAAATGTAAAACTGCCTCACTCATTTCACTGTACGCTGAAATATGCTTTCACTGTTACTGTACGTTATATTAATTAGTTACTGAACACAGCGTAACAGTCACCTACAGTAATATGAACAATTCCCATACACAGGTAAGCTAGTGCTCGTTGTATTAAAACTTCTTGTCAACTGACAATAGGAGAGTCCGTGTGGGAGACTGTATACCTGGTGGTTTTCTTATGGAGACTGCTGAAGGAATTCTCGTACACAAGCAGGCCGGTACTTGGAGTATCAAAACTTCTGGTCAACTGACGGTAAAAGCGCTCGTATGGGAGCCTTCTAGCCGATGGGTGTCTTAAAGGAGGATGCTAAATACCTCTTGACGTTATTGTTCTCTGTCCTGTGCTGGAGGTGACGATACTGAATGGGAACACTGACAATTAATTGAGCATGGCCCACTTGCCCTTATTATTACTAATCGTAGCGACTAATTTCCATACATCATCAGTCCTCACGAAATTTGCCGAGACAGCAACGACAGTCACTGCTCAACAGGAACTCAAGACAATTCTAACTCTAGAAAAACGAGGCAAACAAGCAAATAAACACACGACCCGACTGGCAGAGATGAACTGAGGTCCCAGCTCAACCGAATTCAGCTCCGTTTGAGATCGTATACATTTGGGAATAATCAGGAAGGAGCAGCAGCTGTCGAAATGCACAGGAAAAGGACTTATTCACAGCCTAGTGATACTTTCTGCTCTTTAGGAACTGTTGGCTTTATGCTGATCTCGCGAAGAGATGGATTTTAGCAAAATGATTTGGACTCTTTGCAAGTCTTTTTTCTTTTCTATACTGGTAACGTTGTCCTCTCCTTTTTCATGACTCTCTCTTGTTCGGTAAATGCTTTCACTTACTCCCTCTAGATATCTGCCTGGTATATGTATATGTATGTATGTATATATATAACTCCAGCAATGCCTAATCTATACTTATCTTCATGTAAAAATGTTCTTAAAGAGATTTTTGTGTAATTTATATGTATTTACAATTCACAACATTCATTCTTTTATTGCTGCCTTGAAAATGAGACTAGTTGTCTTGCAACGTCGGCACAAATGAATATGATTTTATGTACCAGTCTATTTCCACTGCCCTCATTTCTTGATATGTCTGACTGATTAGCTGTCCTACCTGTATCCTATATGTTTGGATACGTTGTCACCACAAAGCTTTATATATATATATATATATATATATATATATATATATATATATATATATATATATATATATATATATATATATATATATATATATATATATATATATATATATATATATATATATATATATATATATATATGTATGTATGTATGTATACGTGCTTAAAAACTCACAGTAGATGCACGTGACTTTAGTGTATAAGCGAATCCCACAGGGAAATGACAGGCAGAAGTTTATTAACGCATCGTGAAAGCGCTTGGTACTGAACCTCTGCCTGTCATTTTCCTGTGGGATTCGCTTATATGTATACATATGTATGCATATACATATATACATATATATATATATATATATATATATATATATATATATATATATATATATATATATATATATATATATATATATATAAGACAAAATCCACGAAGGAAAAAGAGAAACAATGGAGTTCTGCAAGGCCTTTCGACTTATAGCCCTTTACTTAGCAGACTGAAGAAATATATAAAATAAGTTTACAAAGAAAGCTCATATAAATGACAGATGGGGATTACAAAGGAAAAAATATGTACCTGGAATACAACACAACTGAAGAATTAGCAGGACTGCCAAAAGCAAGGTTAAATATTTAAGAGGTTTTTACAAAGGATTAACCTTGTTTTGGCAGTTGCACTAATTCTTCAATAGTAATCCCAATCTGTCACTTATATGAGCTTTCTTTGTAAACTTCTTTTTATATTCCTTCTGTCTGCTAAGTAAAGGACTATAAGTCGAAAGACCTTGAAGCACTCCATTGTTACTCTTTCCTTCGTGGATTTTGTCTTTATTTATATATACATCATGTTCCATATTTTCGTGATCAGTTATACACACACACATACATACACATATATATTTTTATAAATATTCTGCTATTCACCCTCTGTGCAGTTTTATTGTAGAGAAAATACACGAACAACTACAGGGAGATGTCTCTGTCCTAGCAGGGTAGACCAGGCTTTTCAAAAAATAAACGTCCATAGCAGAACTCGGTAGCATTAGGGGCCTAAACCCATAGGGAAAGTTTTACCAAGTAACCTCCATTGACGGTGGTCTTAAGCTTCCTTTTCCCTGTTCTGCGTTCGGCGAATGTTTTGACAAAATTTCAGACCCCGAGGCATAAAGCCATACGTGGGGCGCCCCCAGCCGCCTTGGTTTGACTGGAGACGGGTCAGAGGGCAGAGAAAAGATAACTGTCGCGAGAAGAACACATCTGCTCTTCCGACTCCTCGTCCCTTTGTCTGTCTGTCTTTATTTACTAAGTGAAGTGGAAAAATAATCCCAGAACGTCCGATCATCCGTTGTAATCGCAGCAACCCACGTCTAACGGTAAGTCTGGAATTTTTCAAAGTTTCGTCGATTTGCTAATATTTCTTCCTGTATTTTAACCTTTCTATTGTTCATTCTTCGCCACCATCTACGAACAGTGGTATAAACAATTTATTTTTATGAAGTCTAGTTTAAGAATAATTTATGTTGCTTAGTGACATTCAACTATTCCCGTCAAGTAACTAGGAATTAGGAAAGGTTAAATAAGTAAGT
This sequence comes from Macrobrachium rosenbergii, assembly GCF_040412425.1. NCBI lineage: Eukaryota > Metazoa > Arthropoda > Malacostraca > Decapoda > Palaemonidae > Macrobrachium > Macrobrachium rosenbergii. Next base: position 9,077,069 of record NC_089762.1, on the reverse strand, counting down.
TACAGCATTTAGGCAGCCTTGTGTCTCGATCCCATTGTTCGGAAGAGGAACAGCCTTTTACCAGTGCTAACTGTGTATGATATAAACCATTGTGTTAAAAACCTCACTGAAGCAAAGGGAAAATTGACTACGTCTGAATTTGGGTGATTGTTCATGTAATTTTCTAGCTAACTGTATATTCTTTGTGTCGGGGCTCCTTCTCAACTGGCGACCTTATTTCATTAATAAACTTCTGTCTTTGAGGTTAATTTGTAGCTTCAATTGACAGGTTATGTGTGTCCTTGGCACTCAGGGCCTCGTACAGTATATTACGTTAATCAAGTAATAAACTCATCAGCCAAGCCCCCATACGTAACAATATATATATATATATATATATATATATATATATATATATATATATATATATATATATATATATATATATATATATATATATATATATATATATATATATATATATATATATATATATATATATATATATATATATTAAACTTTATAACTTACGCAAATTGTTCAGTGCATTAATATAGTTACTGACAGGACCTCATTAAGACTGGATGGTATCTAGCGGAGATATTTATTCAGGAAAAGTTATAAGCTTTCCAGGACTAACAATCCTCGTCGTCAAGTATCCGTAGAATGACCGGACAAGTAGTCCAGCTGGATTACGTGTCTGGCCATTCTAAGGATACTTGACAATGAGGACTGTTAGTCCTAGAAAGCTTGTAACTTTTCCTTACTAAATATCTCCGCTAGTTACCTTCCAGTTTTAATTATATATACATACATACATACATACATACATACATATATATATATATATATATATATATATATATATATATATATATATATATATATATATATATATATATATATATATATATATATATATATATATATGTGTGTGTGTGTGTGTGTGTGTGTGTGTGTGTGTGTGTGTGTGTGTGAGTAGGTGAAATAGAAAGAAAGACACACAGGGATAGAAAGTTTTCAATTGCGATTCCATCTTGGTAGAAACATCCGATGTTTTGAGCGCCGGAAATGAACTACAGTACATCTGTGAGGAGTCGTAATTTCCTACCAAGATAATTTCCTCCC
>NC_089762.1:9058462-9070962 GCF_040412425.1 Macrobrachium rosenbergii | reverse complement strand
TATATATATATATATATATATATATATATATATATATATATACGACGTCCATTCAAAAGTATCCGACCTTGGTCCATAAAGAGAAAAATTTGCACATTTGAAAAAAATTTATTCAATCACCTTCAAAGTACTTTGCTTAGGAGTGCAACTACACTTTTCCCACCGGTGCAGCCACTGCTGGTAACATCTCTGGAATCTCGACATTGGGATGCTGTAAAGCTCTGCTGTCGTTTTTCTCATAATTTCTCTCTCGACTCAAAACGCTTCCCTTTCAGAGTTGTTTTCAGTTTAGGGAACAGCCAGAAGTCACAAGGTGCCATGTCTGGAGAGTAGGGAGGATGACGAGCAAGTGGAGTGTTGTTTTTGGCCAGATAAGCGTGGATCAGGTGGGCAGAATGAGCAGGTGCATTGTCATGGTGAAGTTGCCAGTTTCGCGCCGCCCACATTTCCAGTCGTTTTCATCGTACTGCATCTCGAAGATGTCGCATAACCTCAAGGTAATACTCCTTATTAACTGTTTGTCCTGCTGGTGCGTATTCATGATGCACAATACCATTGGAGTCAAAAAAACATGTCAACATTACCTTGACATTGCTACGAACCTGTCGTGCTTTTTTGGGTCTTGGTGATGTCTGGTGCTTCCATTGTGATGACTGAAATTTAGTTTCCGGGCCATATCCGTACACCCATGTCTCATCACCAGTGATGAAGTCTTCATGAAGTCAGAGTCACTGTTAGCACAGTCAAGCAGGTCTTGTGCAATTTCCAGGCGGAGTTGTTTCTGCTGTTCCAACAGCAACTTGGGAATGAATTTAGCAGACACTCGTCACATGGCCAAATCTTCCGTTAAAATTGTATGAACTGATCCTGTGCTTATTCCTACTTCTTCAGTAATTTCGTTGATGGTTATAAAATAAAAAGGCCTCCACTATTCGACGAACATTTTCAATGATTTCTTCGTTTCTGCTGGTGGATGGCCTGCCTGACCGTGGCTTGCTCTCAACTGAGCTTTGTCCTTGCTTGAAGCGATTATACCACTCCTTTATTTGTGTTACTTCCATGGCTTCATCGCCACAGGCTTGCTGAATCTTCTGGATAGTTTGCACTTGTGTATCGCCAAGCTTGTAGCAGAACTTAATGCAGTAGCGCTGCTTGATGCGCTCCGACATGTTGTGTAACGATGATAATCCGACGAGCTTGTACTGGACGTCTGCACTCTGGCCCTCACAGGCGGGTACTGCCACACACTAGAGCTTTTAAAATTTACACGCATGCACAGTAAGAGTGCTGTCAACTCCAACAAAACTAAGTTGCTGATTGGTGAATCATTTGTCCTTTTTATGGACAAAGGTCGGATACTTTTTTTAATGTACAGCTGAAATTATTCTATATATATATATATATATATATATATATATATATATATATATATATATATATATATATATATATATATATATATATATATATCATATTCAGTAAAGTAGGATAAATGAGATACACTGGGTAACTGTAATTTGTTGAAGTAAATACATGTAATTGATAAGCTTTTGTAATTTCAAGGAGCAAAACCATTTGCAGTGCAGATAACTAAATTAGTACACATTTCAACAGCTTTCCCTCTCGTGGGTTTTAACAAATCATGCTTCTCTCCCGTTAAGACAGATAGGAAAAAAATAGATAATCCGAAGGTCCTTAGTCTCGAATTTGCATTCTGCTCTCCTCACGTTCTCCTCGTTTGTAGTAGTAGTAGTAGTAGTAGTAGTAGTAGTAGTAGTAGTAGTAGTAGTAGTAGTAGTCGAGATTTGCCTTTCAAACGGCACCCCTCTCTTCACTACCTTTGTGCAGCAGCCGTCCCCTCTGCGTTCTTTTGTTTTTCCTTTCCTTCTCCTTCCTCCGTCGTCTCTCTTCCGAGTTCCTTTTGTGAATTAACTGGAAAGAGACGTTTTCTCATCTTATCCAGAGTCACACCTGGCTTATTGTCTCTGTGAGAGCGATACCACTCTTTTTGTTTTTATTTTTTTATCTATGGTATCATTGGGTAGGTTACCATTCGGTTTACTTGTTTCGTCTACTGGGAAGGAGAAATTGCTTTCGTTGGCTTGCTGAAGATTTCGTTCTTTGCTCCTTAATTCTGCATAAATATTTCCATATATGTACACACACATACACACACATATATATGTATATATATACACACACACACACACACACACACACACACACACACACATATATATATATATATATATATATATATATATATATATATATATATATATATATATATATATATATAAAAAAGGATGGAAAATAGCCATCGTAGCATCATAAGTTTATTGGCCAGATTTTCGAGACTTTAAGTCTTATCATCAGGCCTGTAAAATGACAATTACAAAAGTTAAAATCACAAAAACGCCAAAGAATTTGTATTAAAAGGAGGTAAAAAAAAGTTAAATAAAAAAATAAAAAGTAAAGAGAATTCTAAGAATAGTACCTATCTCTGGGAAGCTAAAAACTGAGTGGCATTCTCAATTTCTCCTTCTTGGAAGGCCGGACGTCAACTAGGCTATGAACAAAACAGTGGAGGAGGCCTGACTATTTAACGAGGGCAGAAGTTGTTTAATTGTTAGAGATTCCAAAATAGAGAGAGAATAGTCATTGGGTACTTGGGCCACGACACGAAAATCATCATTTTGTAAATAAAGTTCTACATTTTTGGAAACGGGAACGAAGATGTAAATAACTTTTTTGCCAAGTTAAATCAATTAGTACCATCAATTAAATTCACTATGGAAATGGAAAATGATGGATGCTTACCCTTTTTGGATGTCCTCATACGAAGAAATAGTAGTGGGTTTAAATATAGTGTGTATAGAAAACCCACTATTATTTCTTCCTAAGTGTATTTCTATTCCGGACAATGTAATAAGTTTAAAAAATCAGTGTTTTCATCCATGTTTTTTAAGAGCATTACGTGTATGTAGCCCTGAATATATTGATAAGGAAATAGATAAGATTAGGAATGGAGGCAAGAAATTGAAATATCCTGACAGTGTATTAAACAGTGCACTAGAAGCGGCAAAAAAGTCTAAGTATCAAAACCAAAAAGAACCTTACAACACAAAAAATTTGCCAGTATTGCCTTACAATAATAATATGAAAGATATCCCCCTCTTCTTAAGAATTTTGGTGTTAATGTCGCATTTAAGGACAATAAAACATGCACTTATCAAGAACTCCCCAGACAATACTAAAGGGTGTGTATATAAAATTCCATGTAAGTCTTGTGACAACTTTTATATTGGCTAAACGGGTAAAACTCTGGAAAAGAGAATAGAACAGCATAAAAAATGTGTGAGATATACACAGGGGAACAGTGGTATTTTTGTACATGTCAGTGAGAACAATCATACTATCAACTGGGAAGGGGCAAAAAGGATTGTATATTCTAATAACACACTGGAAAGGAATATCATTGAATCTAGCTTTATAAGAGAAAGTGACAGCCATAATATGAATGTCAGTCAAGGGATGTATAAACTTGATCCTTTAATATCAAAAGAAATGTGTAAATTGTTTAAATTTTAAGGTAGGCAGTAGAGATGTATGAAAATAAGATTATCATATTTGTAAACACAGTACGAGGGCAGCAGTGCTAATGAGTTTCCAAACTCCGCCTCCCTGACACCTGTCGGTTGTTTATCAGTATTGTCCCCTGAGAGTATATTGTGATTTTTAACCAAATGAGTTTTGAAGCCACTCCTACCTTGACAGGGGCCTGTGGGTGGATATGCAGTCTCCAACGGTTGTGTATGTTCGCCAGTATTGCTCCTGTAGTGTATATATTTGTGACTTCTAAAACACTGTATCTGTCCTTCGTCAATGGTTTGGAAATAAAGTCGAAATCGGTCAGAACCTACACCCTCCATCTCTTATTTTTCACTTATGGTAATATGTGATAAATGAATTATATATATATATATATATATATATATATATATATATATATATATATATATATATATATATATATATATATAAATATATATATATATATATATATATATATATATATATATATATATATATATATATATATATATATATATATATATATATATATATATATATATATATATATATATATATATATATATATATATATATATATATGGCAATGGTTAACTTATACCTCTCTTGGTGGCTCAATGGTTTGACCTCCGAATGGAGTTGCTGGAAGTTACCGTGTCGAGGGATCGAGACCCGGCGGTTCCGGTCCATCTATCACTTTAAAAATTCCCCTTCGGTGATAATTCCCCATCGGGGATATTCCCGAAGTAGCGTGAATTTTATATTAAGCAACATTTGTAGCTTCATGAATGTATATAAATCACGGTGTGATTAAAATTTCATATATATATATATATATATATATATATATATATATATATATATATATATATATATATATATATATATATATATATATATATATATATATATATATATATATATATATATATATATATATATATATATATATATATATATGTATATATATATATGTATATATTATCCTTTGGTTATTAAGCTAATTTTACGGTGCAAGTTCTTATATTATGCATGTATTAGAATTCGATTATAAATTTTTCTCATGTATCTTGAGGTAGGGAAATAAGATCACAGATCTATCTTTTATACACTGCGGGAGATGAAATCGTGACAATTTTATACAGGAAAGAGAGAGAGAGAGAGAGAGAGAGAGAGAGAGAGAGAGAGAGAGAGAGAGAGAGAGAGAGAGAGAGGGCGAGTACTGTCACAGTGCATGTATGCTGTTACTGTTGATAGCCTCTGATATCATACATTAATTAAAAAATTATTGACAACAAACATATTACCACACGCGTAAACAAACAACTATAGAGCTGATTCAGGCAGTAAAAAATCCGCATTATTATTATTATTATTATTATTATTATTATTATTATTATTATTATTATTATTATTATTATTATTATTATTATTATTATTATTATTATTATTCGGAAGATGAACCCAATTTTACGGTGTTTGGTGTTCGCTTGAAAGAAGTAACAGATGGTAATAGGTAATACAGAAAGAGGAGATCAGTTACAACAATTATTATATAAAAATAGATAACAATGTATGTAAATTATCAAAATACTATACAAAGGGAATTGTTTCAGGGAGTAATGAATTGCATCTTCGCTTGAACGTTTGATGTTCCAGTTGCAAATCCTCATAAAATAGCAATGAAACAGGCAACAAATGAACGCATATGTCTGACATATCGAAAACAATTTTAAAAACATCCATGAAAAACTATGCAATGCTATATCGTTCACATTGTTCCCACTGACAAAACCCATCATTATTCAACTAAAATAAAACTGTGATTTATCCTTTTCAAAAGGGTATATGGGGTAGTGAATCCGAATAGCGGTTAATAATCTTTCAAATAAAAGTATTCATGCACACACACACAGTATAATTTTCATTGGAGTTGTGACGGAAGAGATCCTTTTATAGATCTGTGTTCTCTTCCAGCTGACTGTTAAATATTTTCTGCAGCTGTTTGTACTGATTATCTGTATCATAAACTCGAAAAGGGTTTGCAGAGAGCCTCCATTGCAATATGGTTACGCTGGGATGAATGCCATCGGAATGAATTTAGATGTTTAAAGATATTATCATAAGCAATATATATACTGTATATATACATACATACATACATATATATATATATATATATATATATATATATATATATATATATATATATATATATATATATATATATATATATATATAAATAAATAAATAATCAACACACAGTCACGTGTGGAACAGAAATAAATTTCTGACTCACATTGGGATCGAACCCAGTTCTTTCAATTGAAAGGCAAGGGCGCTGCCCACCAGGCCATACAAGTCATAAAAGAAGTTGAAACCTGAGACCAATTGCACCCAAGGAATTACCTGGGCAAGCTAACTGCTTGCATACCAGCGTGTTTTCCCCAACTTTCCGACTCAGCAATGACCCAATTGACAGCATTTCATTCGAATTATCCCTTCTGAGTGAATAAGATAGAAATAATCAACACACAATCACGTTTATGGCTTAGTGGGCAGCGCCCATGCCTTTCAATTGAAGGTCCTGGGTTCGATCCTGATGTGAGTCAAAAATTTATTTCTGTTCCACATGTGATTGTGTGTTGATTATTGCTATCTTATTCACTCAGAAGAGATAATTCGAATGAAATCCTGTCAACTGGGTCATTGCTGAGTCGGGAAGTTGGGGAAAACACGCTGGTATGCAAGCAGTTAGCTTGCCCAGGTAATTCCTGGTGTGCAGTGGCACTCAGGTTCCAACTTCTTTTATGACTTGTATGGTCTTGCAGGCAGCGCCCTTTCCTTTCAATTGAAAGACCTGGGTTCGAGCCTGATGTGAGTCAGATATTTATATGTATGTATATATATATATATATATATATATATATATATATATATATATATATATATATATATATATATATATATATATATATATATAAATATATATTTATAAATATTTCTAACAGCAAACAAATCCCCTTCTTAACTGAGTTGCCTTCTAGAGTTGAGTAGGATATAATGTATGAATTGTAATAAAAAGAAAATGACTACATAAAAAAAAGTTCCGTTTATTTTGGGTGAGAAATACAACTGAATTCTCAAAATAAAATGCGGAACAATACTTCTAAATCATCAAAGTAAATTTCAACAACTTTTTGAAAAATAAGTGTAAATGACTAAAATAAATTCCTTAAAAATACTTCTAAATCAACAAAGTAAATTTCAAAAACTTATTGAAAAATATGTAAATGACTAAAATAAATTCCTTAAAAATAACTCTAAATCAACAAAGAAAATTTCAAAAACTTTTTGAAAAATAACTGTAAACCACCAAAATAAATTCCTGAACAATACCTCAAAAAATTTTTGAAAAATAACTGTAAATCACCAAAATAAATTCTTGCAAAATACCTTTAATTCAACAAAGTAAATTTCAACAGGTTTTTGAAAAATAATTGTAAATCACCAAAAAATTCAATTTTTATGGGTGAAAAATGCCTTAAATCATCAAAAATTCCTGAAAAATGTACCCAAATCAGTGGAAAATAAATTACAATTATTCTTTTTATAAAAAATTCCTCCAAGTCACAAAAATAAATCCCATTCATTTTATTGAAAAAATTACTTTAAATCTCCTAAAAACGTTTTTCATTTTTTTTGTGAAAAATTCCTCTAAGTAAGTAAAATATATTCCATTAATTTTGGTAAAAATATCTCTAATTCACGAAAATAAATTCCATTTATATTGATGAAAAATTCCTCTAAATCATCAAAACAAATTCCATTAATTTCTGTGAAAATATCTATTTCACGGAAGTACATTTAATTTATTTTTGTGAAAAATTCCTTTAAATCTTGAAAATAATTTCCATGATTTTTGCTGAAAATATTTTTAATTCACGAAAATAAATTTCACTTATTTTTGTGAAAAGTACATTTAAATCACCAAAATTAATGCTATTCATTTTGTTGAATAACTTCCATAAATTACAAAAAATTCCTAAAATTGCAAAATCATACTTGAATACCCAGTATTTAAGATTTTTTCAGGCCAATGTGAATCATCTGAGGCAAATAGGAAATCTCTATTATTTCGGGTGTGGCTTCCATTCATTCTCTTCCCGTACTGAGAAAATTTGGGAAGTACTACAACCAAAATCTGGAAAGTATTCCAAGTAAAATTTGGGAAGTTCCAACTAAATTTGGTAAGCACTCTAACTAAATTTGGGAAGTGCTCCAACTAAAGTTTGGGAAGCTCCAAATAAATATTTGGGGAGTACTCCAACTAAAATTTGGGAAGTACTCAAACTAAAATTTGGGAAGTGCTCCAACTAAAATTTGGGACATGCTCATACAAAAATTTGGGAAGTATTAAAACTAAGATTTGAGAAGTGCCCCAACTAGAATTTGGGAAGTGCTCCAGCTAAAATTTGGGAAGTACTCCAACTTAAATGTGGGAAGCACTCAAACTAAAATTTGGGAAGTGCCCCAACTAAAATTTGGGAATTGCTCCAACTATAATTGGGAAGCATTCTAACTAAAATTTGGGAAGCACTCCAACTAAAACGTGGGAAGTGACCCAACAAAAATTTGGGAAGTACTCCAGCTCAAATTTGCGAAGCATTCTAACTAAAATTAGGGAAGTACTGTGACTAAAATTTGGGAAGTACTGCAACTAAAATTTGGGAAGCACTCCAACTCAAATTTGGGAAGCACTCTAACTAAAATTTGGGAATCACTCCAACAAAAATCTCGGAAGTGCTCCAACTAAAATCTGTTAAGTACTCTAATTAAAATTTGGTGGGCACCCCAACAAAATTTGGGAAGCACTCCAACTCAAATTCAGGAAGTATTCCAACTAAAATTTGGGAGGAACTCAAACTCAAATCTGGGAAGTGCTCTAACTAAAATTTGGGAAGCTCTCCAACCCAAATTTGGGAAGTGATCCAACTAAATTTTGGGAAGCACTCCGACTCAAATTTAGGAAGTACTCCAACTAAAATTTGGGAAGTACTCCAACTAAAATCTGGGAAGTACTCCAACAAAAATTTGGAAGCACCCCAACTCAAATTTGGTTAGTACTCCAACCAAAATTTGGGAAGCACTCCAACTAAAATTTGGAAAGTACCCAAATAAATTTTGGGAAGCACTCCAACTAAAATTTGGGAAGTGCTCCAACTAAAATTTGGGAAACACTCCAGCTCTAATTTAGGAAATACTCCAATTAAAATTTAGGAAGTACTCCAACTAAAATCTGGGAAGTACTCCAGCTAAAAATTAGAAGCACTCCAACTAAAATTTGGGAAGTGCTCCAACTAAAATTTGGGCAGCACTCCAACTAAAATTTGGAAGTGTCCAACTAAAATTTGGGAAGCACTCCGACTAAAATTTGGGAAGTACCCCCACTAAAATTTGGGAAACACTCCAACTAAAATTTGGGAGTGCTCCAACTAAAATTTGGGAAGCAATCGATCTAAAATTTTGGAAGTAACCCAACTAAAATCTGGCAAGTACTCCAACTAAAATCTGGCAAGTACTCCAACTCAAATTTGGGAAGTACTCCAACTTAAATTAGAGATGTGCTCCAACTAAACTTTGGGAAGCAATCCAACTAAAATTTGGGACATGCTCCAACTAAAATTTTGGAAGCACGCCAACTAAAATCTGGGAAGCATACCAACTAAAATTTGGGAAGCATTCCAACTAAAATTTGGGAAGCAATCCAACTAAAATCTGGGAAGTACTCCAACTAAAATTTGGGAATTTCTCCAACTAAAATTTGGGAAGTGCTCCAAATAATATTTGGGAAGCACTCCAACTAAAATCTGGGAAGTACTCCAACTGAGATTTGGGTAGCATACCAACTAAAATTGGAAAGCACTCCAACTAAAATTTGGGAAGCACTCTAACTAAAATCTGAGAAGTACTCCAACTAAAATATGGGAAGTACTCCAACTGAAATTTGGGAAGCACTCCAAATAAAATTTGGAAAGCACTCCAACTAAAATTTGGGAGGCATTCCAACTAAAATTTGGGAAGCACTCCAACTGAAATTTGGGAAGCACTCCAACTAAAATCTGGGAAGTACTCCAACAAAAATTTGGGAAGCACTCCAACTAAAATTTGAAAAGCACTCCAGCCAAAATTTGTGAAGCATTGACTAAAGTTTGGGAAGTACTCCAACTAAATTCTGGGAAGCACTCCAACTAAAATTGAATGAGAACCAAATGAACAATGTAGGCAGCACCATGAAGTCTAGGTGACCACTTATTTGAATAAGAATGCTACTGTTATGTCCACAAACATGAATAGCAGGATGAATAAAGGAATAGATAATTGCTTGAAGAAAAGCTGGTATGAAATAAGAGGCAGTCAAGGAAGAAGAAGGAGAAAGTGGATGACCAAATAAAAGGAAATAAAACTTACAAGAAAACTAAATATCCTAAAAGAATCCCCAAAAAGAAACAAAAGATAAAGTAACTGGCAGACTCTAAGACTCGCCTTTCCATCAGCCGACTTCTCAACCTATCAGAGCCCTTGACTTGTCCTAGGGAAATCCTACCTGTAAGGTAGGATTCCTTTTTATCTTTATTTCTTTCTTTATCTTGCCGTTTATGAAGAGCATGAAGACGGTTAAATAGTATAGGAGGAGCATGGTTAATGTTTAAGGTCTGAGAGATACCTTTAAAATTTTTTTTTATTTATACCCTTTATATGGAATGGAACTGAATATAGAATTTAGGCCAAAGGCCAAGCGCTGGGACCTATGATGAAGTCATTCAGTGCTGAAAGGGAAATTCGGAGTAGAAAGGTTTGACAGGTCCTGAACAGGTGTAAGAGGAGGAAAACCTCGCAGTTGCACCGTGAAGCAATAATTGTTAGGAGAGGGTGGAAAGTAAGGTGGAAAAAGAGAATATGAACGGAGGTACAGTAAAAGGAATCATAGGGTTTGCAGCTAGGCGCCGAAGGGGGGCTGCAAAGATCCTTAAGTAATGCCTACAGTGCACAGCATGAGGTGCACTGATGGCGCTACCCCTCCTATGGGTGTACCCTTTATATGCCTCGAGTGAATGAGGTAAAGTTACATATTCAGAGGAAGCTGAATGTTAAAATGGATGAGGAAAATAGGAAGCACAGTGAAAGTGATAAAATATTCTTCCTTCAGTTAGAATTCGAAAAATGATTCGAATGTTGAATAGTAAAGCAAAAGTGAGAGGAAAATGAATGTGACCTTGTTCAGGTACTCTGGATGCGGGTTCGAATCCCGCTAAGGACATCATAGTTATTTCATATTCTTGCTTTTGGATCTAAGGCTTTGTAGTGACAAGCGTATCCAAAAAGTATGAAGAATTTGACAACTTAGACTGAAGAGGGCACTGTGATTCTTACAATTGCATACATATCTGGTAAAATGAGACCGGTGGATTCTACATTGTCATATGGATATGCTGAGATGAATGCTATGTATATATACTTTTATACACACACACACACACACACACACACACACATATATATATATATATATATATATATATATATATATATATATATATATATATATATATATATATATATATATATATATATATATATATATATATATATATATATATATATATATATATATATATATATATATATATATATATATATATATATATATATATATATATATATATATATATATATATATATATATATATATATATATATATATATATATATATATATATATATATATATATATATATATATATATATATATATATATATATATATATATATATATATATATATATATATATATATATATACATATATATATGGAGCCTCGATGGCACAGTCGGTTACAGCAGCAGCTTCGGACTTCGTAGAGGTCTGTGGCGCGGGTTCAAATCCCCAGCCGACTGATCAGAGGCGGACACTTTGCTATCCGTGTAGACACCCCGGGATTATGCATGTAATCAATGGATAGGCTTGCTTAAAAAGCATATGGGTGTTACAGAATAAATACACACACAAAACAAAGCCACTACAACATCTAAAAACATAACAACATCTCACACGTCTCGAACTCTCTACCTACCCGTGCAACAACTTCTCACTGCTGGGAGAAAGGGCGTTGGGTCTGGTATGATACATGTAACATACGCTACCGGGGTCTAAGCGATGTCAGGCAGGGCAGCCGATCGAGACTACGGTCTACCCCAAAGCCAAATCAAAAGTCCTTCAAAAGAAGGCATCGTGCTTACCCCATACAAAAATGGGAAAAAGCACGTCAAAAGAAGAAGATATATATATATATATATATATATATATATATATATATATATATATATATATATATATATATATATATATATATATATATATATATATATATATATATATATATATATATATATATATATACTGTATACACACACACACACACATATATATATAGTTATATATATATATGTGTTAATGGCCCTCCCGGGTCAAACAGGGCCACCTTTTATTGGTGTATCTGTTTTAAGAACAGAACTAGTTATCTTACCTCTTTAAGATGTCTGTGGTAGCCGTGGCTCATCTCTGGGTCAGCAAATCCCTTCTCCTTTGTCACACTTCTCTCACTAAACTCATCTTGACACAAAGGCCTACTGGAATGAGACACTGATATACAAAAATAGACCTTATTTGCAAATTTAACGAAAGTAACTCAGCAAAAGCTACGGTCATGAAATGGAGTGATTCACACCACCTATCAATGGAGAACATAACTGGAGGAAATACTGCTTCACACGCAAGCATATTTTTTCTTCTATACCGAGCAATACGAGTGAATAACACCCTGGTCTTCAAAGTAAAATGGTCAT
>NC_089762.1:9035962-9055962 GCF_040412425.1 Macrobrachium rosenbergii | reverse complement strand
TGATATTTACAATGTATTTACAATTACTGGCCTACCTTGTGGAATAATGAAAAACAATTTCTCACATCATTGAGGCACAATGCAACCTTGCACTCTTTGCACACCCAAAGGGATCTGTGAATGTGGTCCTTCCCTGAACAAAACTTACATGTTTGCCTTTAGTCCACATGCTTTGGCATATGCAGAAAGGTGGCATCCTGGCGGGACTCTATGGAAGGCACGATTGCACGTTGGCCCCGCTTAGGTTTAGGCACATCTCTTGTTCCAAGGGAAGCCCTGGTTACCTTGTTGATGGGGGCCTTGAAGCTGACCAGCCAAAAACAGATTTCAAGGTGGAACTCCTTGAGGGGCATAGGCTTGCACTGCAATGCCAGACAGTCTCTCTTGTAAAGTATCCAGGCATTGCAGATAATCAAGTCCAGTATGTAAGCAAACAGCCTCATGTAGTACCGCTTTGCTTTGAACGGGGTCTTGTAGAGGTGGACCAACATGTCGCTCTTGTCAATGCCACCCATGCGACTGTTGTACTTGTTGATAACATTTGGACATTGCACAGGAACCTTCTTCTTCACTTCCTTGTCATACCTCTCCACTTCACAAACAGGTTCCACACCAACATCAGTGGATAAGATTGTGACAATGCTGTTGTCCTTCCACCTGGTGACAAGGATGCCATCAGAAGAAATGTAGTCAAGTGTGCCCCTGGGTACCGAGTTCTTGGTCATGTCCTTGACAGACTGCAGGGGTGGATAGCCAACTCTGTTGTCCCTGGCAGTGCCCACATACCAGCAACTATACTGTGACCTCAAGTACTCAACCAACGCTATACTTGTGAAGTAGTTGTCGGCATACACAGTGGAGTTCTCTGGGTCCTTGAGGGTCTTGACCAAGGCAATAACAAACTTGTTAGTGACTGGCAACTTCTCCTCCTCTTCAGACAGTGATGTGTGGTGGCTATGAAACGTAGTGGCCCCCTGGTACATGAGAATGTCATGGATAAATCCATCCACACTGGAATGGCAGAAGAGTTTGAAGCCCCACTTGTCCAGTTTCTTGGCTACATATTGACGAAGGTTACCAGCCATGGTGCCCTTGTATGCAACCATAACCTCATCTATGGATTGCATAGGAGTCTCTGCAACATTCAAGAATTTCCTGGTAACCTTAGTGAAGAGGGAACGCACCTTCAAGAACCGGTCCTGTGATCCTGCTGCCTGGTCGTTGTCACTGAAGTGGAAGTTTGACCGGATTGCCTTGAAGCAGTTCCTGGACATATACTCAGCAACTTGAGGCACCCTCGTCTTGACAGCCCAGTAGTCCACTATGCTGGGCAAAGGCATAAGTCCCATGTACATGATGACACCCAGGAAAACCATGAACTCGAATTCGGAGAGGAAGTTACTGACCACATCCCTCTGCTTCGAGTACAGGTTACTCTGAAAGACGATGTGGGACCTCACGTCAGGTGTAAAAACCTGTGTGAAGTACTCAGAAAGTCAGGACGGGGGTGAATATGCTCCTGCCGGGGCTGGTTAGTGATGTCTTCCTTCTTCCACTGTCGAACCCAAGGTCTCTTAGTGGAAGGCCGGGCCGCATCACCATCCTCCTCTGGCATCTACTGAGGAACAACAACACAGACCTTGCCACCTGAAATAAAAAGAAAGTATTATTAGTAAAACAGTAAATGAATCATGAGTGTGTATGTGTATGCATGTGTGGGCAGTGAGTATGTTTGTATGTATATGTATGTGTGGGCACTGAGTATGTTTGTATGTGTGGGCAGTGAGGGTGTGTGTGTGTATGTGTGAGCAGTGAGTATGTTTGTGTATGTGTGGGCAGTGAGTGTAGCAAATGTACACATTTTCATACACAAACCATCAATATAAAAATGGTATGACTTTTAAAAAACTCATGGCAATAACTGGTTATATATGCGTCATACTAACCTGGCCTAGATCTCGAGGTGGAAGGCACATCCTCGTCGAGGCCGAGTTCGTCAAAGTCACTGTCCTCCTCGAGTGATGCCACGTCCATGTCACTGCCTGCAGCATCATCAGGGGCTATCCAAGAACGTTGGCTATCATCCTCATGCTCCAATGCAGCATTCCTGCGCCCATAAAACATCGAACTTTTAATCTGCAAAGAAAAAAAAATTAAAATTCATGTAATAATTCTCTCTCTCTCTCTGTCTCTGCACATAAGCCTAACAACTGCAAACTAAATTAAAATGCATGCAAATGAGCCTAATATCACTATAATTACTAGAAATGACACTAACAGCACTCACTTTTGTAAACTAACAATCAATCTCTCTCTCTCTCTCTCTCTCTCTCTCTCTCTGTGCACATAAGCCTAACAACTGCAAACTAAATCAAAATGCATGCAAATGAGCCTGACATCACTATAATTACTAGAAATGACACTAACAGCACTCACTTTTGTAAACAAACAATCAATATAACATACAATAACAACTTGTGGGTGACGCCGTATCTTACCGGATTTTTTTTACCGTTACGGACCAAAGTGGCCCAGAATGGATTAGGTACTCCACCTAAACTCGCCCAAAGTGGCCCATATTGGATATTTACTTTTTCCGTCACTATTTCACCACTTCAGTAAAATCACAGCACCATCACACTTAGTTCAGAATGAAGGCAAAACATTCAACTACAACATATAAAATCACTATGTACTCACCATGATTATAGCGGGGGGGGGGGCGATTCCGTCGGAAGAATTGTGTGGCAGCTTCAAAGTTTCACGTCTTGAGTGTGACTGAGGTTCCTTTGGTGCTCTGGGGTTTTTCGCTGGAGGGCTGTATTCGCTTCTGATTGGTTGATTTCAAGAGCCAAGGAGTGCTGCTATGAGTTGCCATAGCGTCAATTTCTTACATGCTCTAGCTTGTTGGTGACGAATGCACCAAAATGTAGCCATTTTAAGTGGCTCATATGGGCCACTTGGACCGTTGAAGGGATATACATATATACTGTATATATGGTATATATATATATATATATATATATATATATATATATATATATATATATATATATATATATATATATATATATATATATATATATATATATATATATATATATATATATATATATATATATATATATATATATATATATATATATATATATATATATATATATATATATATATATATATATTTTTATTGTAATAAGTTTTGAGGTATAAAACCTCATCATCATGCTGAAAAACCGACAAGGATGAGAATCAATAAAATTACAATAAAATGAATTGTCATAATAAATCTTCAGCAAAAATACTAACGAAATATATAAAATGAACAAGTAAATACAAACATTCTGCAATAAATGAGACGTAAAATAACGAAAATTAAAAACACAAACATAAAAATATGAAAATAAAACTAAAGTGAAATATAAACAAACTACCACTCACAAAGTAAAAATATTTAATGACCTAATTGAGTACCTACTATGAAATTACACGATAGCTAGTTGAATACCAGACGAGTTGTTGTTCAATTCCGGCTTCATCTTTTTAATAGTCAGCGACTTGAAATTAAAAGGTCCAGTCTATTTGAACAAAAAGACAGTACCCGAAAATCCAGGTCAGTGAAAGGATGGTCTTGTGTTAAACTGTGTTCTCTAATGGCAGAAAAGGGTTGTTTGGAAAGGGGAAACCTAGTTCTAATAGAAAGACCTCTGTGTTCCAAAATTCTGTGTCTGAGCCATTGCAGGAACTAGATCCCACGTATCGCAGACCACACTGTGAACAAGTGAACAAGTAAACGACACAGGAATTAAGGTCCACAGGCAGAGTAGGCTTCTCATCTCAAAAGTGATCTTATTGTAAAAGGATTACAGAAAACAAACTGAAAACTGATTTGAGGG
Source organism: Macrobrachium rosenbergii (assembly GCF_040412425.1). Taxonomy (NCBI): domain Eukaryota; kingdom Metazoa; phylum Arthropoda; class Malacostraca; order Decapoda; family Palaemonidae; genus Macrobrachium; species Macrobrachium rosenbergii. The sequence goes on along the minus strand of NC_089762.1, from coordinate 9,052,069 downwards.
AAACAATGCTTAAGTATTTTTGTAACTTTTTCGGACCATATAGCTACTATGACCAAGGTAAGGCAATTTAATGTACTTTACATCTTTACTAGCAGTACTTGTACACTTGGTCTGGGACAAAACTTTTAATTTAAAAATTTTTCAGAACTTTGTAAAATACAAAAATGGGATATGAGTTTTCAGAAAAATAATTCTGGAGGAAAACCATATCTTGATGAAATAAATTAAAATCACAACAAACATTGTAGGCTCTATTAATCAAAGTGCGTATTGAGTTCATCTTATACAACTTTGGCGAAAAACTGAGGTAATTCAATCCCAAGCCAGTAAAAGTACTTTTCCTATAAACAGAGGTCTCAAATTTGCCACTATTTCTGTATACCTGTACATCTAAAAATGACAACTTATTATCCTGTTCCGTCTCACAAGTAAAAGAAATGTTAGGGTGACGAGAATTAAAATATTCAAAAAACAAATTAACATGTGATAATTCCTTAAACACAAAGAAAGTATCATCTACATACCTACGGTAATACAAAGGTTTAAATATTTTACTTTGTGAGTGGTAGTTTGTTTATATTTCACTCTAGTTTTATTTTCATATTTTTATGTTTGTGTTTTTAATTTTTCGTTATTTTACGTCTCACCCTTTTAGTTTGTATTTACTTGTTCATTTTATATATTTCGTTAGTATTTTTGCTGAAGATTTATTATGACAATTCATTTTATTGTAATTTTATTGATTCTCATCCTTGTCGGTTTTTTCAGCCTGATGATGAGGTTTTATACTCTCGAAAGTTGTAAATAAAGAATGTTCTTCCTGGTCTTGGCAATATTATTTATCATTAAGCTAAGATTTCCAAGTAGCCGCCCAATTACCGAGACTATTTTGAGACGTTATGGCTGCTCGACAACAGCTGTTTAGACGGACTGAGAAGGTTCGTTATAGATCCAAGAAGATTGAGGAAGACATACGATTTCTGAATACTTGCAAGGATTACCGTGTTATTCCTAATTTCATCAAATTTAAGGTTTATTCCAGGGATTTCCACAACACGAGAAAACTTATCTCTCATGGCAGTTTAAACTTTTAGACTTTGAGGTTAGAGCACAAAAACGAAAGAAAGAGGTAGTTTTAACAGATTTGTCTTCACTAGATAGGGATTTAAAGAACAACCTTTCTTTTTTTGGATTTTAAGTGTTTGTCGTCGATTTTAGATTCCAACGTTGAGAAAAAATTGGCTGATGTTAGGCTTACACACAATAGAAAGTTAAGAAATCTCGGTGTTGACGTTAATAAGAAAATAGATAGTAGTAAAGTTATTTTTAATTTTTCTAACAGAAATTTAACAACAGATGAAAAGGAAGTTCTTTCTCTTGGTCTTGATTTTGCTTTGATCCCCATGAAATTCAATTTCTTTAAGTATTTTTTAAGTTTTGAAAACTATGTTCTACTTTGAGAGGCTGTGATTTTTTGGCAGTGAAACCCTTACTTCACTTTTTTAGCAAAATTTCCGTAATTGCAAACGATACCTTCAAAAATTTTAATCGAAAAAGGAGGGTGACAATCAGTTAAATAAAGACAGAATCAATATTTTACGTAACCTTAAGAACGATAATATTATAGTTATTACCAAGCCAGATAAAGGTAGGGTGTTGTATTAATGAATAGGTCTGATTATTTAGATAAAATTAATGAAATACTCTCTGACAATACAAAATTTAGGATTTTAAATGTAGATATTGCAAGTCACATTTTGAAATTAGAAGACAAACTAAAAGGTTGTTTAGAGGTCTGAGAGATAAGATTGGGGAAGCTACATATAGCTCTTTATTTGCTTCAGGGTCTAAGCCTGGTTATTTGTACGGTCTGCCTAAGGTACATAAAATAGGAAACCCTTTAAGACCTATTATTTCCTCAATTGGTACTTTTAGTTATAACCTGTCCAAGTTTTTGGTTCCAATTTTAAACCCTCTAACTTTAGGTGAATTTAACATATCTAATTCTTCCAAATTTGTTAAAGAATTATGCTCTTTCAATTTTAACCAAGATGTTGTAATGGCTAGTTTCGATGTAACCTCTCTTTTCACCAATATCCCATTGAAAGAAACAACCGACATTATTCTTAATAATATATGTGAAACCATTTATCAGTGTTTGGACTTAATAAAATAGACTTGCAAAATTATTACATTTAGCAACTGCTGATGGCATTTTTACTTTTGATGGTAAATTATACAATCAAATAGATGGAGTAGCTATGGGAAATTCCTTGGACCTGTATATGCGGATTGCTTCATGGGTTATTGTGAAAGGATTTGGATGTCTGAATGCCCTAGTGCTTTCAAACCTTTGTATTACTGTAGGTATGTAGATGATACTTTCCTTGTGTTTAAGGAATTATCACATGTTGATTTGTTTTTTGAATATTTTAATTCTCGTCACCCTAACATTTCTTTTACTTGTGAGACGGAACAGGATAATAAGTTGTCATTTTTAGATGTACAGGTATACAGAAATAGTGGCAAATTTGAGACCTCTGTTTATAGGAAAAGTACTTTTACTGGCTTGGGATTGAATTACCTCAGTTTTTCGCCAAAGTTGTATAAGATGAACTCAATACGCACTTTGATTAATAGAGCCTACAATGTTTGTTGTGATTTTAATTTATTTCATCAAGATATGGTTTTCCTCCAGAATTATTTTTCTGAAAACTCATATCCCATTTTTTGTATTTTACAAAGTTCTGAAAAATTTTTTCAATGAAAAGTTTTGTCCCAGACCGGTGTACAGTACTGCTAGTAAAGATGTAAAGTACATTCAATTGCCTTACCTTGGTCATAGTAGCTATATGGTCCGAAAAAGTTACAAGAAATACTTAAGCATTGTTTCCTCAAATTAGTTTCCGGTTTGTTTTCTGTAATCCTTTTACAATAAGATCACTTTTGAGAGAGAAGCCTACTGGCCTGTGGACCTTAATTCCTGTGTCGTTTACTTGTTCACTTGTTCGCAGTGTGGTCTGCAATACGTGGGATCTAGTTCCCGCTGGCTCAGACACAGAATTTTGGAACACAGAGGTCTTTCTATTAGAACTAGGTTTCCCCTTTCCAAACCACCCTTTTCTGCCATTAGAGAACACAGTTTAACACAAGACCATCCTTTCACTGACCTGGATTTTCGGGTACTGTCTTTTGTTCAAATAGACTGACCTTTTAATTTCAGAGTCGCTGACTATTAAAAAGATGAAGCCGGAATTGAACAACAACTCGTCTGGTATTCAACTAGCTATCGTGTAATTTCATAGTAGGTACTCAATTAGGTCGTTAAATATTTTACTTTGTGAGTGGTAGTTTGTTTATATTTCACTTTTAGTTTTATTTTCATATTTTTATGTTTGTGTTTTTAATTTTTCGTTATTTTACGTCTCACCCTTTTAGTTTGTATTTACTTGTTCATTTTATATATTTCGTTAGTATTTTTGCTGAAGATTTATTATGACAATTCATTTTATTGTAATTTTATTGATTCTCATCCTTGTCGGTTTTTTCAGCCTGATGATGAGGTTTTATACCTCGAAAGCTTGTACAATAAAGAATGTTCTTCCTGGTCTTGGCAATATTATTTGTTATATATATATATATATATATATATATATATATATATATATATATATATATATATATATATATATATATATATATATATATATATATATAGCATTCATCCCAGCATACCCATATAACAATGTAGAATCTACTGGTCACATTTTTACCTGATATATGCGTATATATATATACACATGCACACACATATATACATGTTCATTAAGTAAAATTCATGAATCTTATTGAAACGGAAAATGTTTACTATACATAAAATACTAAGAGAAGTGAATGAGTGAAAATACTCTCGTGGGTAAATATAATAAAAGATTAAGCAGCTGCCGATTAAACCAATGCAAAATTAGGGGACTTCTCAGGTAACACAGCAGCCACTCCTGTAGATCTTGGAATCTGGGAATGAATAGATTTGCACATTGGAGAGAGAGAGAGAGAGAGAGAGAGAGAGAGAGAGAGAGAGAGAGAGAGAGAGAGTTATCTGTATAATTATTCCATCACTTCTGGTGTTGGAATAATGTATAATGTAGAAGCCACTTTGGAGAAACTTGGAATTTGGCGACAGGAGTGGATTTGCAAATTTGAGAGAGAGAGAGAGAGAGAGAGAGAGAGAGAGAGAGAGAGAGAGAGAGTCCACCATTCCTGTTGTTGGGAAAATGTATAACTTGAATATAATATCATTTTGTGAAATGCTTTAGGAGCGAAGCCACAATTTGTGTCGATAAACAAGCCTCCTGAAGATTAGTGGGCGAAGGAAAGTCGTAATATGTTGGCCTTTATTTTCGAGGATATAAGAAGAGTTTACAATGTGGGAATAACTCATTGGGACAAATTTTCACAGCTGTATTTGGTAAGAAACCGCCTACGGGAGATGCAGTTTCCTAAAACATGAGAGGGGAAAGGCAATGGGAAAACAGAGAGAGAGAGAGAGAGACTGTCCTCGGCGCAGGAAGGAGTAGCTTTCTCAGTTTCTCAGAGAGAGAGAGAGAGAGAGAGAGAGAGAGAGAGAGAGAGAGAGAGAGAATCCGTCTTTGGCGCAGGAAGGAGCAGCTTTCTCACACACACGCACACACACATAGGGAGAGAGAGAGAGAGAATCCGTCTTTGGCGCAGGAAGGAGCAGCTTTCTCACACACACACACACACACACAGAGAGAGAGAGAGAGAGAGAGAGAGAGAGAGAGAGAGAGAGAGAGAGAGAGAGAGAGAGAGACATTTATTAAAAGGCGAAGCTGCACAACAGGAGGTAATAACCAACTGCACATGCAAAGGTATAAGGAAATCACCGACACAAAATAGGTTAAGGTTTTTGGAAGAGAAGCAACTGTTGAAACTAGACTTTCCATAAACGTCTCACCATCACCGAGAAGGGCCTTCCTTTACCTGAGACTTATCTGGTTTAAACAGCCACTAACACGAATCCACCCCACGCCACTCGTCAGACACTGCTGTCTATTAACTTCAAAAGTTCAAGCGAAGATGCAATGCATTACTAACCTAATACAATTCACTTGTAGTTTGGTATTTTAGTTACTTTCTTTATTTCTTTATTTGTTAATTTATCTTTTCTAATAACTGATTTCCTCTTCCTGTATTTTCCATTACCTTCTGTTACTGCTTTCGAATGAACACCATATTCTTTGGAAGCTTGAATTTCAAGTCAACGGCCACTGTGGGCTGCTTGTTCCATATGAATAGGGCTCACCTTCTGAATAATAATAATAATAATAATAATAATAATAATAATAATAATAATAATAATAATAATAATAATAATAATAATAATAATAATAATAATATATTACTCAGGTTACGGCTCTCGAAATCTTAATTTCAAGCAGCCACTTCTTCAGAAAAGATGGGTGTGAGTCTCCCTACCTCCTCTCTAAAAGACTTTCTAAGAAAAGAAATATTAATACTTCACAAGCCACTTTTATGGTTTGAATAACAACCACAGAGACCCAAAAAAGTGTGTTTCATACCCACTTTTACACGCAACCAGTCACTCTCCCTCCCCTCTTCAGCATTACACTAAAGCCATGATATGAACAGAAACTCGAGAATAAACCACTTTGATAGGAACCAATCGCTTCTTGCATATGGAACTCTCTTCTTTCCTCTATGCTTTGTAAATAATTTAACCTGTCTATCACTATTAGTAAGGACTGTCATGGCTACAGTTCAATATCAAAATTGTGTTGCAGTGATGGAATGCAGATTGGACAAACAGGTCTTGAAAAAAATATCCTTATTCATGTTATGGTATATTAAGGACTACCAAAATTCAACGTAATTTAAAAGTAGGAGACATTTTGCCTCTACATTTGTTGAAACCTAACCTACCTAACCTAACATTGCACATGTCTCTTGAACTAAGCGTCCATAATATTTAAGTTGCTCTTGTAAAATTTCCACATGGAGTCTGTTATCTGTCTAAATCTTTGCAGAGATGCATCCAGGTCGGTTCTGAGCACAAATGACTGAACAGACAACCCATGTGGCGTATAAATCCTCAAGGTGCTGAAATTCAGTGCAGAATATAAATTTAAAAATTATTTCGGTAGAGCTGCAAGGGGATTTGTGGCTCACACACATCAATTTTTAGCAAAGGGTCGTTATCTCGAAACGCGCATCACAAATGATGGATATTCTCGGCTTTCAGTTCCACTGAGAGATGGAACCTTTATCGGTTTTGCAAAGGATCTTCGTATGTTACCCCTGACGCCTTCATGGGTAAGGGATTTCTCATTTGTTTTGATTGGATGGACACTGGAAATGGTATAAATAGACTATATAATTTCAACTGAAGTATGGGAATGTCTGCAATAGTTTGGTTTCTCACACACACACACATACATATACACACACGCACACACATACACACACACACACACACACACACACACATATATATATATATATATATATATATATATATATATATATATATATATATATATATATATATATATATATATATATATATATATATATATATATATATATATATATATATATAGTATATATAAACATACATAAATGTATATATATTAGAAATAATGAACACACAATCACGTATGGAACAGAAATAAATTTCTGACAGAAATTTATATGTATATATATATATATATATATATATATATATATATATATATATATATATATATATATATATATATATATATATATATATATATATGTATATACATACACACACACACATACACATATACACACACACACACACATATATATATATATATATATATATATATATATATATATATATATATATATATATATATATATATATATATATATATATCTGTGTTTGTAATTTCCAAGTGGATCAATAGGCTAACCACTAGAAGCATATGAAGAAACTATATCTCCACGAAGGATATAAATCCATTTCAGCTTATGTATATATTGGCACATATTCCTTGAGCTGGTATGCTCTCAACTTCAACAGATTTTGTTGTTTATTGTTTTTAGGTACATATATATTTATTCAGTAAAAGAGCCAATGATCATTCATAATTGCCAATGAATGACCAGATGAAGCATTGGTATATCTGGGAAGGTCAGCCCTTGACCTCTGTGGGAATGCCACTCTCAAGTGGACAAGGTTACGTCTAAAGTCGAAGGTCACAAAAACATATTTTTGAGATTTTCAAGAAAAACTTCTCAGCCAAATGTATTATCCAATGTATGTGAGATACAGTCAAACAATTAAGCAAATTAATGCAATATATAACTTCCCGTTTTCATTGATTATAGAGACATGTAAGACATAAGACATATATGACTTTATCTCCCTTCTTTATTGACCTCCTGAAATTGAGGTGTTATTCAGTTATTCAAAATCTGGCTAAAATGAGCAGCAAGAATTACGCGAGATTTTGTTGAATCTTGACGTAGAAAGGTATCCATTTCATTCTATGTCGCATCAATACCTGAACACCAGCTCGTAACTCGGGGCAAGGTCAAAGGTTAAAAACTGGGGAAAATGAGGCTAACATGGCCAAAGTGTTGCTTGGAATGAAAATGTTCGCAGTAATTCTGAGCAGTTTAAGAATCCATGGGAGTGGTCACATTGCTGCCAATTCCTTCGCTAAGCAAAGGCAAGACCCTGTGACTTTCTAATCAAATAAGTAAACTACATATCAATAACTCTCTGAGTTTGGAGCGGAACTCTAGATTTGCACTGTTGCGATTCTGGATTTCTTGGTGAGACAGGTAAATGTCCCTCGTTTTCTCTGCTTTAAGAATCTGTATGCCCTACAGAGGGAGGACAGCCTATTGGACCGAATAAAATCTGCAGAAGCAGACATGTCCAGCAACAGAATATAAAAAGGAAATATCATGTTGTAAAGCTATGAGAAACTGAACTGCCATGACAGCGAGTAATTTCAGATATCAACTAAGGCCTTTGAATGGGAGACTACAGACAACAACTTTCAGGAGACTGCCCGATTCCAGGGCCTTCGAAGCTCGAGTAAACTAGGCACAACTGGACTCTTGCTCAGGCGGAACCTACTAGAAACTTTTATCAGATATGTATGGATTTGTCTTTACCACAACCACGTTTAACCTTCTCGATTTTTATCACTTTTTGCGGGATACATACCAGAATAATTTAAGTTATGTACAATCGAGAGCACACTGCAATAACTGACCTCTTCCTGCATTTCCTATTACCTACTGTTTCTTCGTCAAATGAACACCATATTCTTTGGAAGCTTGAATTTCAGGTCAGTGGCCCCTGTGGTGGGCTTGTTCCATATGAATAAGGTTCCTCTTCTGAATAATAATAATAATAATAATAATAATAATAATAATAATAATAATAATAATAATAATAATAATAATAATAATAATAATAATAATAATAAATTGTTCTTGTTAACATGTTGCAACCAACTACATCCAATAAATGGCTCCTCAGAGGTAGGCTTGTTCCATATGAATAGGGCTAATCTATTAATTCTACATTGTTCTTTTTAACAAGTCACAATTAACTACATCATTCGTGCCTGTCTCTCTGCTTGTCAAAAAGCCTCTCTATCTCTTTATTCACCCGTGTCCCTTAGCTATCCGTGCCTTTCAGCTAACCCTTTTCAATCAGTGAAAGCGTTACTTGCTGGATGCAACACGTAATCCGTGCTCCCTCCTGTCCGACAAAAAGGGGAAGATAAATTCTCGAATCTTTTAAACCCTTCTTTTTTGCGAAACGGCTGGCCATATATCGCAATGCAATCAACACGGCAAAGGACAACTTTTCCTATGGAACGATTTGTGAGTTGTTCTTTCAGTTTCAAATATAACTAGAGTTTTGTATGCTTTCTGTTTTTTATAATCACACCCATTTGTTCCGAAGTCCTCAGAGAGAGAGAGAGAGAGAGAGAGAGAGAGAGAGAGAGAGAGAGAGAGAGAGAGAGAGATCGTTTTAAATCTCTTCATATTTGCATGAGAGAGAGAGAGAGAGAGAGAGAGAGAGAGAGAGAGAGAGAGAGAGAGATGCTTTCTCTCTAGATGCTCTCTTTCGTGGAACCTCAGCCATAATGACATTCAAAGACTGAACTTTTCCGGTCCCATCTCTCGAAATAGATACGATGTAAGGAAACCAAAATATTAACAGAATTCCTATAATAACATATTTCCTAGATAACCTTCCACCAATAATCTGGATCTGTTAAACTGCTGAGAAATAATCTCAAACAATGAACTCTTCCTTGTCCTTAAAATGTGACATGGCTGCGTAGTCTTTAGTCTGCTGTGCAAACTTCTGGTCAGAAGCAAAAATGTTAGAAGTCAACTGTTCAAGACAAAGGCAGGAAAACATGTACTTCTTATCATGCTGGCCTGGAATGGCATAGGACTTTGGCCAAAGGCCAAGCGCTGCGACCTATGAGGTTATCCGGCGCTGAAAGGAAAATTGAGATGAGAAACGATTAAAAGGTGTAACAAAAGAAAAAACCTCGCAGTTGCACTATGAATTAATCATGAGGAGAGGGTGGAAAATAAGACGGAAGAGCACGAATATGAACGGAGGTACAAAAAGAGGAATGAAAGGGGTCGCAGCTAGGGGATGAAGGGACGCTGCATAGAACTTAAAATAAAGCCTACAGTGCATCGCATGAGGTGTACTGACGGCACTAGCCACCTACGTGGATCAAGCAGGCATGTGAGTTCTATTTCTGTCTATTTTCTATCTTTCTAGATTTAGCCAGCCTTGTGCTGCACGGGCTTTGCACTTCAGCAGCCCGTAATCCTGTGAGTGAAGTTACAAAAGCCTGGATGGATACGGGTCAGGTATGTAAAATTCGTTATCTAAGCACTGGAGGCTGAGTGCTCCTTTTAAATCACGATTTTTGAGTGACCGCCTGCACAGATTTGCTGTTTCTATATTGACATAGCGCACAGATGGAAAGCAGATTATCTAGCTCTCTTTCTCTATAAGGGATTTTAAAGCAATACACAGAAAACTAGTTTGTAAGACTGACTTTCCTTTCTGTTATTTTTATACCATTTCTTTGCCTACCCAGCCCTGATTCTATTCGTATTTTGTATTTAAATCACTTGCAGTCCGCCGGTATCTATTCCAGTTGAAGTAATAATCCTATAGAGACTGACGCACGGTAAAAGCAATCATTTTTAAATGAACTGGCCTGGAAACATCAATATCTTGGCAGTTTCACTGTTTGCTTCTGATACACAAACACACATAAGTTCATTTTCAAGTCTCAAGAACTTCGTAGACACAGTGTGCTCATGGACAAGTTCTTCTTTATCTGTTTGTTTAATCCGATTGAAAAACAATTTTAGGAATTTGATACATTGAAGATGTAGGTAACTGCAGTTACTGAAAACAAAAAGAAATTACAAATCTGGATAAGACTGAATGTTGTCTGTAAAGCAAACTGATGACAGGAAAAATTTGGTTATAAATGCTCCTTTCATCTCCTTAGTGACGAGGATTAAGTATTAATGATTAAATATTTCCAAGAGGTAATGAAAATATTGTAGGTATCAGGCTTATAAACAGCTGACGCAAAACCCATTTTTGAAAACGAACTAAAGACTAAAGTAATGTTGGCGCTTGATTCGACTTATCTGTATCATATTGCCAACGCACAATAAGTGAAAAACAAATTTATTCTCTAGTAAACATAGAAAAATTCATGCAAAAATAAAAAAAATCAATAAATTAACCTTAATATCATTAAAATGATTTTCTCATAAAGTATCAAAATGACCTTTCACACTCTCATCAGTGTTATTTTCACCAGACTTCAAATTCATTTCACCAATCAGGTAATTTTAGTTCACTTAGTCCAAAGGGTTCATTTGCAATCTATCTGAAAATAAAGACTTCAAATACAATTTAAGAACAGGCTAGAGGATTTAGGCAAAAGTCCAAGCGTTGGGACCTATGACGTCATTCAGCGCTGAAACGGAAATTACAGTGAAAAGGTTTTTAAGGTGTAACTGTTTCACAGTTGCACTATGAAACAGTTGTTAGGAGAAGGTGGAAGGTAAGATGGAAAAAAGAGAATATGAACAGGGGTACAGTAAAAGGAATAAAAGGGGTTGCAGCTAGGGGCCGAAGGGACGCTGCAAGGAACCTTAATAATACCTACAGTGCACTGCATGAGGTGCACTGACGGCACTACTCCTATACGGGAAAACACAATTTAAGGTAAAAGATTTCTTCATTGAGTGACGTATAACCAGAAATTTTGAAGATGAGAAACAGAAGCAGCGGCCTTAAATCACACACGTAGCAAGGGCAGTAGAAGAGGGTGTGTAGAACTGTAAAGGTCACTAGATATAAGGATCAGTTATTTAAATACATTATTCCACACAAAATGTTTCCTAGTTGTTTTTTACTCCGAGTTTTTTGATAAGTATTGCGTCAAAAGAAATTTAATTTGACAAGAAATCGTAATTACGTAATTTTGTTCCAGGATGGAAAATGTATCTCAAATTGTCCACGATTTCATTCTCTACTGTCTGTCTGTCTGTCTGTCTGTCTTATTATTTTTATTCATTAGATGGACCCTATTCATATGGAACGAGGCCAGGGGGGCCATTGACTTGAAATTCAAGCTTACGTCGATGGTCCAAGTCATAACTGCCACTATTATGAAACATAAACCCACTACCAAGAGCCACTCTTTCTACAGGAGTTAATCTCTGGCAGAAGCAGACACACATAGATAGATAATTAGGCAGATATGCTAATTACTTGAGGCAATAGTGCAACAATATTGACTCCCAGCAAAACTTTTTTTGAGTGAAACTGTGTCATTCCCATTTCTCAGTGTAAGAGACGATCTATGCACATGAGGGCAAATTCTTTCCGATTTTGCATATTCGTTCATTCCTACCCAGAAAATCTCTCTCTCTCTCTCTCTCTCTCTCTCTCTCTCTCTCTCTCTCTCTCTCTCTCTCTCTCTCAATTCTTTTCTTTACCATGAAACATGCAACTAGAGAGGTTTCTGAGATTTCGTTCACTGGCACAAACCCATACAAACAACTGCACCGCATATATATCCTTTCTCTATCTCTCTCTTTCACTCGCACTTGCCACCCCCCCTCTCTCTCTCTCTCTCTCTCTCTCTCTCTCCAAATTCTTTTCTTCGCCATGAAACATGCAACTTGCGAGGTTTCTGATATTTCTTCCATTAGCACAAACCCATACAAACAACTGCTCTGCGTATATATCCTTTCTCTATCTCGCTCTTTCACTCGCACTTGCCATCTCTCTCTCTCTCTCTCTCTCTCTCTCTCTCTCTCTCTCTCTCTCTCTCTCTTGTGAAATAAAGTTCACATTCACACTCGTTGATCCATGATGCTAAAACTGATTAATCTCGAGAAAGGATGTGCCAGACTCCCCGACTGAAATGTCATGAATGTTACTGAAAAAGCGCCCTATAAACTCAGGCATCAGTTTGTTTTTGTTCTAAATTTATGCTGAAAACCGAACAACGGAAGGTTATAGAATGGTGAAAATTAAACAGACCATAGGATCTTGGGTGTCCAGTCATTTATTTAAAGTTTAAAAAAAAGTGATCCATGTTTTACTAACAAAGTCTTCTTGTTATATATATATATATATATATATATATATATATATATATATATATATATATATATATATATATATATATATATATATATATATATATATATACGTACACATATATATACATATACAATATATATAGGTATATATATATACTTATACATATAGGTACATACACACACACACACACACACACACACACACACACACATATATATATATATATATATATATATATATATATATATATATATATATATATATATATATATATATATATATATATATATATATATATATATATATATATAGGTAATGGAGAGACATAAGGGAATGAGAATATAAAAGAAATATATGAAATCTGAGATGGACAAATGTACAAATATAAAAAGAATAATCCACGCAGATAAGAAGAAAAAACTAACATTATTGGTAAAAAGAGAAGCCTTCAGATCCAACTACATTACCGGAGACCTTCTTCCTTATGTCTTTCTTCGGTTGCCGGTATGTAATTTCCATTCCGGTATTTTGACTCCCGGTAAACTGAGATCCAGTGTCTAACACCGGGTAATTTGACACCCAACATATACAAATAGCTTGTTTAGGGAGCATATTTCTTTGAAATAGCTTACGGCAATTAGCTTATTTAGGAAAAGGAAATTACATAATTTGGTTGTTTAGTAAGCTGAAGGCATTGTTTATATCAGTAACATTTGGCAGTTGCATCCGAGCTTCTGGCGGTATAGAGCTTCTTTATAACCATGACTCGTACCATTCAGAGCACCCGTGGAGGAAAGAAACTCGCAGATGACTTAATTTGCATTTACGAAAGGCAGAAAACAAGCGCTGATGGATCAAAAATCTACTCGGAGTGTGAAGTGAAGAGCTGCAAAGCGCGGTTACTTACATGAACAGAAGAAAATAACTAACCGTACTGAACAGAGAATTCAGTGGATAAGCGGTCATTATTATCTCGGACTGTCTCCAAGCACACTCAGAACTTTCCTCTTTCGAGGAATATCGGGGATCTCGCAGAGCAATTTCCTCTATTTCTTCTTCTCGTTCCTCTTCGTCTGAATGGAAGTTTTTAGGGGATCTTTATCGGAGGGAAGAGGAAAAGGAGCAAGTGACACGAGAGGGGAAGGGTCATTCTACACCATGACACTACCTCGAGTATTCTGTTATTCCTGGTTGTGATTGAAGAATGGGTTCTAATTCCTTATTGTGACTGAAGAAAGGGTTCTAATTCCTGGTTGTGATTGAAGAGAGGGTTCTAAGTATTTTGACTCCCAGAACTTTGACCCCGGTGTTTTTACTCCTGGTATGTTGAGCCCTGCCTAACTGCTACTCTGTTTAGTTCATTCACCCTCGGTTATTTGACTCTCGGGAAGGAAAAGACTTAAAATTTTCGCACAATTTCAAATAAACTATAACCAGTATTTATGGCATATAGAATATTCGGAAATATGCCATTTAGAATATTTTCCAGAATGCTGTTCACAATAGTTGTCTTTCCTGTTAATTATGGCGACAGTAAAATGCACTCTTTATATATTTATTAACAATAAAAAGTAATTAATGCTACATGTGAAATTTACTAAAAAGATATTTACAGAAAGATATAAAAATTAGAGTTAAATGATATTTTTCTTAAGTGTAGTATCCTAGCTACTGCTCTCAAGAACTCGATTTTCTTCTGAGGATCAAACGGCAAAGCGATCATTTTCAAACGTCCGTCCAGGTCCTTGTGCTTCCTTTTTAACTGGCATTTCTTGACCTCCTTCAAACTGAACATTTTTTAGGTGGGCAAGGCGCTCTTCTTTTTTTTAGCTTGAAATAAGCCTCCAAATATTGGGATGAACACCAGAAACAGAACTTTGAAGTGAATTAAGGTACCTTTCCAAATTGTTACTGGCGCGAGGAAGATCTTGCAGATCTTTCTCACGTATACATCTGTAAATAGGGAACAGGGGTGCCATTCGCTGTCGGCCATTACCTCTGCCTCTTCCGCAAGCAATATAGTGTGCTTCTTCAAAGTACGAAACCAATTGTAGTTTGTTTACTATATTCTGGCTGAAGAGGCCAACTGGTCAAGTTGGTGAAAGCTTCCTCTATATAGCAATTTATATACGTACTACTGCGGACTTCATTTTTCCATTTAAGATCACGAGAAAGTGATGATACCAATAATGAATTCAGTATATCTGTGACATCTTTCTTTAAAACCACATTCAACGACCTTTCGGTATATACGTGTTTGAAGATGAGTGAAAAAGGCATGCTAAAAGAGATACATTTGGAGAATTATTATGTACGCAGTTCATGTGAGCTCCTTCAAAATCCGTCATATAGCCTCATGAGGGTTTAAATTGGGGCGTCATTCCAAAAGATTTGTAAAAAGTCGGTTGTATGTTATTTTCGCCTTGCCTGGGAGGAGGGCAAATAACCTTGACACACTGAAGTACCCTATCTGATAATGTAGCATAACAGCTGAAAGGACATTTTAACCACACACTTCAAAGCTCCGTCACCAGCCAAGTTTGCTGAATTCATCAAATCATCCAGTCCTGTATCCGTTGCAAAGATGAGTTATCTACGCTCATCACTTTCACCGCTATCGAACTGTCAAACAACCTAAATTCATCGGGTAATTTAAAGCCACTTCTACTTTCCGTTTATTCCAACTCCAGCAGGAAACGGATGGTAATTCAGCTGTTGCATCTTCACCTAAGGATGCAAAATACAGTTGCCGCAATAGATGAAAGAGAAGTTTCCTCGGCTGAGAGTGCGGGAGCCTTCAATGCAGTTGAGGTCTCACGAATTTTTGTTTTCATGTCACGTGAACTGTGATGATGCTTTCAGCAACAAAATACCTGGAACCCTTTCTTCAGTCACTTCCAAGAATAACAGAATACTCGAGGCAGTGTCATGGTTTGGAATGATCCTTCCCCTCTCGTGTCACTTGCTCCGCTAAAGATCCCCTAAAAACTTCCATTCAGATGAAGAGGAACAAGAAGAAGAAATAGAGGAAATTACTCTGCGAGACACCCGATATTCCCAAAAGAGAAAAGTTCTGAGCATGCTTGGAGAGTCCGAGGTAATGGTGACCGCTTTTCCCCTCCACACTGGGCTGCTCAGTTCTCTGAATTTTTCCTTCTTTTAATAAAAAATATTAAAGGTGACTTTCTTGTATTAAATATGACTTTCTTTCATTTTTTCCGTCTCTTTAATAAAGAATACGAAAGGTGACTTTCTTCCAATTATTCTGTCTTTTAATAAATCGTACTAAAGGTGACTGATCATACAAAAAAATACGTTTTTAATCATCGGTTCGCCAAAAATTACTCTCCTGTTTTAATTTCAGAACTAAACATTAATTCAGTCGACCTTTCAGTGCT
>NC_089762.1:9012122-9027962 GCF_040412425.1 Macrobrachium rosenbergii | reverse complement strand
TGTCACTTTGAAGTGAAGGAGAGGCTGTATCATTTGAAGTGTAAGAGAAGGTCATATTATTTTGAAGTAAAGGAGAGGGTTGTATCATTTTGAGGTGTAAGAGGGTCTTATCATTTGAAGTGAAGGAGAGGGTTGTATAATTTTGAGGAATAAGAGTGGGTCATATAATTTTCAAGTGGAGAGGGATGAATCATTCTGAAGTGCAAGAGAGGGTCATATCGATTTGAAATGAAGGAGAGGGTTGTGTCCTTTTGAAGTGTAAGAGAAGGTCAGTCATTTTGAAGTAAAGGAGAGGGTTGTATCATTTTGAAGCGTAAGAGAGGGTTGTATAATTTTGAAGTGCAAGAGAGGATTACATCATTTTGAAGTTAAGGAGAGGGTTGTATCATTTTGAAGAGTAAGAGGGGTCATATCATTCTGAAGTGGAGAGGGTTGAATCATTTTGAAGTGTAAGAGAGGGTCGTATCATTTCGAAATGAAGAAGAGGGTTGTATAATTTTCAAGATTAAGAATGGGTCATATCATTTTGAAGTGGAGGGGGTTGAAAAATTTTGAAGTGCAAGTGGGGGTCATATAATTTTGAAGTGAAGGAGAGGGTTGTATCATTTTGAAGTGTAAGAGGAGGTCATATAATTTTGAAGTAAAGGAGAGGGATGAATCATTTTGAAGTGCAAGAGAGGGTCATATCAATTTGAAGCGAAGGAGAGGGTTGCGTCATTTTGAAGTGTAAGAGAAGGTCATATCATTTTGAAGTAAAGGAGAGGGTTGTATCATTTTGAAGTGTAAGAGAGGTTACTTAATTTTGAAGTTAAGAAAGGGTTGTATCATTTTGAAGAGTAAGAGTGGGTCATATCATTTTTGAAGTGCAGAGGGTTGAATCATTTTGAAGTGTAAGAGACGGTCGTATCATTTGAAATGAAGAAGAGGGTTGTATCATTTTCAAGATTAAAGTGGGTCATATAATTTTGAAGTTGAGGGGTTGAATTATTTTGAAGTGTAAGAGAGGGTCATATCATTTTCAAGTGAAGGAGAGATTTGTATCATTTTGAAGAGTAAGAGTGGGTCATATCATTTTTGAAGTTGAGGAAAAATTAAGTATATCTTAGCTTAACCTGACCACTGAGCTGATTAACAGCTCTCCTAGGGCTGGCCTGAAGGATTTGATTTATTTTTACGTGGCTAAGAACCAATGGTTACCTAGCAACGGGTTGAATCATTTTGAAGCATAAGAGAAGGTCATATAATTTTGAAGTGAAGGAGATATTTGTATCATTTTGAAGAGTAAGAGTGGGTCATATAATTTTGAAGTGGAGGGTTGAATCGTTTTGAAGTGTAAGAGAGGGTCATATAATTTTGAAGTGAAGGAAAGGGTATCATTTTGAGGAGTAAGAGTGGGTCATATCATTTTGAAGTGGACGGGGTTGAATCATTATGAAGTGTAAGAGAGGGTCATATCATTTTGAAGTGAAGGAGAGATTTGTATCATTTTGAAGAGTAAGAGTGGGTCATAACATTTTTGAAGTGGAGAGGGTTGAATTATTTTGAAGTGTAATTCAGGGTCATATCATTTGAAGTGAAGGAGAAGATTGTATCATTTTGAAGAGTAAGAGTGGGTCATATTTTGAAGTGAAGAGGGTTGAATCATTTTGAAGTGTAAGAGAGGGTCATATCATTTTTAAAGTGAAGGAGAGCTTTCTATCATTTTGAAGTGCAAGAAAGGGTCGTATCATTTAGAAGTGAATGAGAGGGTTGTATCATTTTGAAGAGTAAGAGTGGTTCACATTTTTAAAGTTGAGAGGGTTGAATAATTTTGAAGTGTAAGAGAGGGTCATATCATTTTGGAGTGAAAGAGAGGGTTGTATCATTTGGAAGAGTAAGAAGGTCATATCATTTTTGAAGTGGAGAAGGTTGAATCATTTTGAAATGTAAGAGAGGGTCATATCATTTTTGAAGTGAAGAAGAGGGTTGTATCATTTTGAAGGGTAAAGAGGTCATATAATTTTGAAGTTGAGGGGTTCAATTATTTTGAAGTGTAAGAGAGGGTCATATCACTTATAAGTGAAGGAGAGATTTGTATCATTTTGAAGAGTAAGAGTGGGTCATACCATTTTGAAGTGGAGAGGGTTGTATCATTTGAAGAGTAAGAGTGGGTCACATCATTTGGAAGTGAAGGAGAGGATTGTATCATTTGAAGAGTAAGAATGGGTCATATCATTTTGAAATGGAGGGGTTGAATCATTTTGAAGTGTAAGAGAGGGTCATATAATTTTGAAGTGAAGGAGAGATTTGTATCATTTTGAAGAGTAAGAGTGGGTCATATCATTTTGAAGTGGAGGGGTTGAATCATTTTGAAGTGTAAGAGAAGGTCATATAATTTTGAAGTGAAGGAGAGATTTGTATAATTTTGAAGTGTAAGAGTGGGTCATATCATTTTGAAGTGGAGGTTGAATATCATTTTGAAGAGTAAGAGTGGGTCATAACATTTTGAAGTTGAGAGGGTTGAATTATTTTGAAGTGTAATTCAGGGTCATATAATTTTGAAGTGAATGAGAAGATTGTATCATTTGAAGAGTAAGAGTGGGTCATATTTTGAAGTGGAGAGGGTTGAATCATTTTGAAGTGTAAGAGAGGGTCATATCATTTTAAAAGTGGAGGACAGATTAGTATCATTTGAAGAGTAAGAAAGGGTCGTATCATTTAGAAGTGAAGGAGAGGGTTGTTTCATTTTGAAGAGTAAGAGTGGGTCATATCATTTTGAAAGTTGGAGGGGTTGAATAATTTTGAAGTGTAAAAGAGAGTTTCATATCATTTTGAAGTGAAAGGTTGAATCATTTGAAGAAATGTAAGACATTTCAAATCATTTTTTGAAGTGGAGGGGTTGAATCATTTTGAAGCATAAGAGAAGGTTATCATTTTGAAGTGAAGGAGAGGGATTTGTATTATTTTGGAGAGTAAGAGTGGGTCATATCATTTTGAAGTGGAGGGGTTGAGTCATTTTGAAATGTAAGAGAGGGTCATATAATTTTGAAGTGAAGGAAAGGGTTGCATCATTTTGAAGAGTAAGAGTGGGTCATATCATTTTGAAGTAGAGGGGGTTGAATCATTGTGAAGTGTAAGAGAGGGTCATATCATTTTGAAGTGAAGGAGAGATTTATATAATTTTGAAGAGTAAGAGTGGGTCATATCATTTTGAAGTGGAGAGGGTTGAATCATTTTGAAGTGTAATAGAGGGTTATATCATTTTGATGTGAAGGAGAGGATTGTATAATTTTGAAGAGTAAGAGTGGATCATATATTTTGGAAGTGGAGAATGTTGAATCATTTTGAAGTGTAACATAGGGTCATATCATTTTAAAGTGAAGTAGAGCTTTCTATCATTTTGAAGTGTAAGAAAGGGTCGTATCATTTCGAAATGAAGAAGAGGGTTGTATAATTTTCAAGATTAAGAATGGGTCATATCATTTTGAAGTTGAGAGGGTTGAATCATTTTGAAGTGTAAGAGAGGGTCATATCATTTTGAAGTGAAAGAGAGGGTTGTATCATTTGGAAGAGTAAGAGTGGGTCATATCATTTTGAAGTGGAGAAGGGTGAATCGTTTTGAAGTGTAAGAGAGATTTCAAATAATTTTGAAGTGAAGGGGAGTGTTGTATCATTCTGAAGTGTAAGAGGTCATATCATTTTGAAGTGAAGGAGAGGGTTGAATTATTTTGAAGTGTAAGATAGGGTCATATCATTTTGAAGTAAAGGAGAGGGTTGTATAATTTTGAAGAGTAAGAGTAGGGCATATCATTTTGAAGTGGAGGGTGTTGAATCATTTTGAAGTGCAAGAGGGGTCATATCATTTTGAAGTGAAGGAGAGGGTTGTATCTTTGGAAGAGTAAGAGTGGGTCACATTATTTTGAAGTGGAGAGGGTTGAATCATATTGAAGTGTAAGAGAGGGTCATATCATTTTGAAGTGAAGGAGAGGGTTTTATCATTTTGAAGTGTAGGAAGAGGTCACATTATTCTGAAGTGAAGGAAAGGTTTGTATTATTTTGAATTGTAAGAGACGGCTGTATCATTTCGAAATGAAGAAGAAGATTGTATCATTTTGAAGTGTAAGAGAAAGTCATATCATTTTGAAGTAAAGGAGAGGGTTGTATCATTCTGAAGTGCAAGAGAGGGCTATGTCACTTTGAAGTGAAGGAGAGGTTGTATCATTTTGAAGTGTAAGAGAAGGTCATATTATTTTGAAGTAAAGGAGAGGGTTGTATCATTTGAGGTGTAAGAGAGGGTCTTATCATTTCGAAGTGAAGGAGAGGGTTGTATAATTTTGAGGAATAAGAGTGGGTCATATAATTTTCAAGTGGAGAGGGATGAATCATTTTGAAGTGCAAAGAGAGGGTCATATCGATTTGAAATGAAGGAGAGGGTTGTGTCCTTTTGAAGTGTAAGAGAAGGTCATATCATTTTGAAGTAAAGGAGAGGGTTGTATCATTTTGAAGTGTAAGAGAGGGTTGTATAATTTAATTTTGAAGTGCAAGAGAGGATTACATCATTTTGAAGTTAGGAGAGGGTTGTATCATTTTGAAGAGTAAGAGTGGGTCATATCATTTTGAAGTGGAGAGGGTTGAATCATTTTGAAGTGTAAGAGAGGGTCGTATCATTTCGAAATGAAGAAGAGGGTTGTATAATTTTCAAGATTAAGAATGGGTCATATCATTTTGAAGTGGAGGGGTTGGAAAAATTTTGAAGTGCAAGTGGGGGTCATATAATTTTGAAGTGAAGGAGAGGGTTGTATCATTTTGAAGTGTAAGAGGAGGTCATATAATTTTGAAGTAAAGGAGAGGGATGAATCATTTTGAAGTGCAAGAGAGGGTCATATCAATTTGAAGCGAAGGAGAGGGTTGCGTCATTTTGAAGTGTAAGAGAAGGTCATATCATTTTGAAGTAAAGGAGAGGGTTGTATCATTTTGAAGTGTAAGAGAGGGTTACTTAATTTTGAAGTTAAGGAAAGGGTTGTATCATTTTGAAGAGTAAGAGTGGGTCATATCATTTTGAAGTGCAGAGGGTTGAATCATTTTGAAGTGTAAGAGACGGTCGTATCATTTTGAAATGAAGAAGAGGGTTGTATCATTTTCAAGATTAAAAGTGGGTCATATAATTTTGAAGTTGAGAGGGTTGAATTATTTTGAAATGTAAGAGAGAGTCATATCATTTTCAAGTGAAGGAGAGATGTGTATCATTTTGAAGAGTAAGAGTGGGTCATATCATTTTGAAGTTGAGGGAAAAATTAAGTATATCTTAGCTTAACCAGACCACTGAGCTGATTTACAGCTCTCCTGGGGCTGGCCCGAAGGATTTGATTTATTCTTTACGTGGCTAAGAACCAATGGTTACCTAGCAACGGGGTTGAATCATTTTGAAGCATAAGAGAAGGTCATATAATTTTGAAGTGAAGGAGATATTTGTATCATTTTGAAGAGTAGGAGTGGTTCATATCATTTTGAAGTGGAGGGGTTGAATCGTTTTGAAGTGTAAGAGAGGGTCATATAATTTTGAAGTGAAGGAAAGGGTATCATTTTGAAGAGTAAGAGTGGGTCATATCATTTTGAAGTGGAAGGGGTTGAATCATTATGAAGTGTAAGAGAGGGTCATATCATTTTGAAGTGAAGGAGAGATTTGTATCATTTTGAAGAGTAAGAGTGGGTCATAACATTTTGAAGTGGAGGGTTGAATTATTTTGAAGTGTAATTCAGGGTCATATCATTTTGAAGTGAAGGAGAAGATTGTATCATTTTGAAGAGTAAGAGTGGGTCATATTTTGAAGTGGAGAGGGTTGAATCATTTTGAAGTGTAAGAGAGGGTCATATCATTTTAAAGTGAAGGAGAGCTTTCTATCATTTTGAAGTGCAAGAAAGGGTCGTATCATTTAGAAGTGAATGAGAGGGTTGTATCATTTTGAAGAGTAAGAGTGGTTCACATTTTTAAAGTTGAGAGGGTTGAATAATTTTGAAGTGTAAGAGAGGGTCATATCATTTTGGAGTGAAAGAGAGGGTTGTATCATTTGGAAGAGTAAGAGAGGGTCATATCATTTTGAAGTGGAGAAGGTTGAATCATTTTGAAATGTAAGAGAGGGTCATATCATTTCGAAGTGAAGAAGAGGGTTGTATCATTTTGAAGGGTAAGAGAGGGTCATATAATTTTGAAGTTGAGGGGGTTCAATTATTTTGAAGTGTAAGAGAGGGTCATATCACTTATAAGTGAAGGAGAGATTTGTATCATTTTGAAGAGTAAGAGTGGGTCATACCAATTTGAAGTGGAGAGGGTTGAATCATTTTGAAGTGTAAGAGAGGGTCATATCATTTTGAAGTGAAGGAGAGGATTGTATCATTTTAAAGAGTAAGAGTGGGTCATATCATTTTGAAGTAGAGGGGGTTGAATCATTTTGAAGCATAAGAGAAGGTCATATAATTTTGAAGTGAAGGAGAGATTTGTATCATTTTGAAGAGTAAGAGTGGGTCATAACATTTTGAAGTTGAGAGGGTTGAATTATTTTGAAGTGGGGTCATATAATTTTGAAGTGAATGAGAAGATTGTATCATTTTGAAGAGTAAGAGTGGGTCATATTTTGAAGTGGAGAGGGTTGAATCATTTTGAAGTGTAAGAGAGGGTCATATCATTTTAAAGTGGAGGAGAGCTTTCTATCATTTGAAGCGTAAGAAAGGGTCGTATCATTTAGAAGTGAAGGAGAGGGTTGTATCATTTTGAAGAGTAAGAGTGGGTCATATCATTTTGAAAGTTGAGAGGGTTGAATAATTTTGAAGAGTAAGAGAGTTTCATATCATTTTGAAGTGAAGGTTGAATCATTTCGAAATGTAAGACATTTCAAATCATTTTGAAGTGAAGGAGAGGGTTGTATCATTTTGAAGTGTAAGAGGTTATCATTTTGAAGTGAAGGAGAGGGATGAATTATTTTGAAGTGAAAGAGAGGGTCATATCATTTTGAAGTGAAGGAGAGGGTTGTATCATTTTGAATTGTAAGAGAGGGTCATATAATTTTGAAGTGAAGGAAAGGGTTGCATCATTTTGAAGAGTAAGAGTGGGTCATATTATTTTGAAGTAGAGGGGGTTGAATCATTGTGAAGTGTAAGAGAGGGTCATATCATTTTGAAGTGAAGGAGAGATTTATATAATTTTGAAGAGTAAGAGTGGGTCATATCATTTTGAAGTGGAGAGGGTTGAATCATTTTGAAGTGTAATAGAGGTTATATCATTTTGATTGGAGAGGATTGTATAATTTTGAAGAGTAAGAGTGGATCATATATTTTGGAAGTGGAGAATGTTGAATCATTTTGAAGTGTAACATAGGGTCATATCATTTTAAAGTGAAGTAGAGCTTTCTATCATTTTGAAGTGTAAGAAAGGGTCGTATCATTTAGAAGTGAAAGAGAGGGTTGTATCATTTTGAAGAGTAAGAGTGGGTCATATCATTTTGAAGTTGAGAGGGTTGAATCATTTTGAAGTGTAAGAGAGGGTCATATCATTTTGAAGTGAAAGAGAGGGTTGTATCATTTGGAAGAGTAAAAGTGGGTCATATCATTTTGAAGTGGAGAAAAGGGTGAATCGTTTTGAAGTGTAAGAGAGATTTCAAAAATTTTTGAAGTGAAGGGAGTGTTGTATCATTCTGAAGTGTAAGAGGTCATATCATTTTGAAGTGAAGGAGAGGGTTGAATTATTTTGAAGTGTAAGATAGGGTCATATCATTTTGAAGTAAAGGAGAGGGTTGTATAATTTTGAAGAGTAAGAGTAGGGCATATCATTTTGAAGTGGAGGGTGTTGAATCATTTTGAAGTGCAAGAGGGGGTCATATCATTTTGAAGTGAAGGAGAGGGTTGTATCTTTGGAAGAGTAAGAGTGGGTCACATTATTTTGAAGTGGAGAGGTTTGAATCATATTGAAGTGTAAGAGAGGGTCATATAATTTTGAAGTGAAGGAGAGGGTTTTATCATTTTGAAGTGTAGGAAGAGGTCACATTATTCTGAAGTGAAGGAAAGGTTTGTATTGTTTTGAATTGTAAGAGACGGCTGTATCATTTCGAAATGAAGAAGAAGATTGTATCATTTTGAAGTGTAAGAGAAGGTCATATCATTTTGAAGTAAAGGAGAGGGTTGTATCATTCTGAAGTGCAAGAGAGGGCTATGTCACTTTGAAGTGAAGGAGAGGGTTGTATCATTTTGAAGTGTAAGAGAAGGTCATATTATTTTGAAGTAAAGGAGAGGGTTGTATCATTTTGAGGTGTAAGAGAGGGTCTTATCATTTCGAAGTGAAGGAGAGGGTTGTATAATTTTGAGGAATAAGAGTGGGTCATATAATTTTCAAGTGGAGAGGGATGAATCATTCTGAAGTGCAAGAGAGGGTCATATCGATTTGAAATGAAGGAGAGGGTTGTGTCCTTTTGAAGTGTAAGAGAAGGTCATATCATTTTGAAGTAAAGGAGAGGGTTGTATCATTTTGAAGCGTAAGAGAGGGTTGTATAATTTTGAAGTGCAAGAGAGGATTACATCATTTTGAAGTTAAGGAGAGGGTTGTATCATTTTGAAGAGTAAGAGTGGGTCATATCATTCTGAAGTGGAGAGGGTTGAATCATTTTGAAGTGTAAGAGAGGGTCGTATCATTTCGAAATGAAGAAGAGGGTTGTATAATTTTCAAGATTAAGAATGGGTCATATCATTTTGAAGTGGAGGGGGTTGAAAAATTTTGAAGTGCAAGTGGGGGTCATATAATTTTGAAGTGAAGGAGAGGGTTGTATCATTTTGAAGTGTAAGAGGAGGTCATATAATTTTGAAGTAAAGGAGAGGGATGAATCATTTTGAAGTGCAAGAGAGGGTCATATCAATTTGAAGCGAAGGAGAGGGTTGCGTCATTTTGAAGTGTAAGAGAAGGTCATATCATTTTGAAGTAAAGGAGAGGGTTGTATCATTTTGAAGTGTAAGAGAGGGTTACTTAATTTTGAAGTTAAGGAAAGGGTTGTATCATTTTGAAGTGCAGAGGGTTGAATCATTTGAAGTGTAAGAGACGGTCGTATCATTTTGAAATGAAGAAGAGGGTTGTATCATTTTCAAGATTAAAAGTGGGTCATATAATTTTGAAGTTGAGGGGGTTGAATTATTTTGAAGTGTAAGAGAGGGTCATATCATTTTCAAGTGAAGGAGAGATTTGTATCATTTTGAAGAGTAAGAGTGGGTCATATCATTTTGAAGTTGAGGGAAAAATTAAGTATATCTTAGCTTAACCTGACCACTGAGCTGATTAACAGCTCTCCTAGGGCTGGCCCGAAGGATTTGATTTATTTTTTACGTGGCTAAGAACCAATGGTTACCTAGCAACGGGGTTGAATCATTTTGAAGCATAAGAGAAGGTCATATAATTTTGAAGTGAAGGAGATATTTGTATCATTTTGAAGAGTAAGAGTGGGTCATATAATTTTGAAGTGGAGGGGTTGAATCGTTTTGAAGTGTAAGAGAGGGTCATATAATTTTGAAGTGAAGGAAAGGGTATCATTTTGAGGAGTAAGAGTGGGTCATATCATTTTGAAGTGGACGGGGTTGAATCATTATGAAGTGTAAGAGAGGGTCATATCATTTTGAAGTGAAGGAGAGATTTGTATCATTTTGAAGAGTAAGAGTGGGTCATAACATTTTGAAGTGGAGAGGGTTGAATTATTTTGAAGTGTAATTCAGGGTCATATCATTTTGAAGTGAAGGAGAAGATTGTATCATTTTGAAGAGTAAGAGTGGGTCATATTTTGAAGTGAAGAGGGTTGAATCATTTTGAAGTGTAAGAGAGGGTCATATCATTTTAAAGTGAAGGAGAGCTTTCTATCATTTTGAAGTGCAAGAAAGGGTCGTATCATTTAGAAGTGAATGAGAGGGTTGTATCATTTTGAAGAGTAAGAGTGGGTCACATTTTTAAAGTTGAGAGGGTTGAATAATTTTGAAGTGTAAGAGAGGGTCATATCATTTTGAAGTGAAAGAGAGGGTTGTATCATTTGGAAGAGTAAGAGAGGGTCATATCATTTTGAAGTGGAGAAGGTTGAATAATTTTCAAATGTAAGAGAGGGTCATATCATTTCGAAGTGAAGAAGTGGGTTGTATCATTTTGAAGAGTAAGAGTGGGTCATATAATTTTGAAGTTGAGGGGGTTGAATTATTTTGAAGTGTAAGAGAGGGTCATATCATTTTCAAGTGAAGGAGAGATTTGTATCATTTTGAAGAGTAAGAATGGGTCATACCATTTTGAAGTGGAGAGGGTTGAATCATTTTGAAGTGTAAGAGAGGGTCATATCATTTTGAAGTGAAGGAGAGGATTGTATCATTTTAAAGAGTAAGAGTGGGTCATATCATTTTGAAGTAGAGGGGGTTGAATCATTTTGAAGCTTAAGAGAAGGTCATATAATTTTGAAGTGAAGGAAAGATTTGTATCATTTTGAAGAGTAAGAGTGGGTCATATCATTTTGAAGTGGAGGGGTTGAATCATTTTGAAGTTTAAGAGAGAGTCATATAATTTTGAAGTGAAAGGGGTTGAATCATTATGAAGTGTAAGAGAGGGTCATATCATTTTGAAGTGAAGGAGAGATTTGTATCATTTTGAAGAGTAAGAGTGGGTCATAACATTTTGAAGTTGAGAGGGTTGAATTATTTTGAAGTGTAATTCAGGGTCATATAATTTTGAAGTGAATGAGAAGATTGTATCATTTTGAAGAGTAAGAGTGGGTCATATTTTGAAGTGGAGAGGGTTGAATCATTTTGAAGTGTAAGAGAGGGTCATATCATTTTAAAGTGGAGGAGAGCTTTCTATCATTTTGAAGCGTAAGAAAGGGTCGTATCATTTAGAAGTGAAGGAGAGGGTTGTATCATTTTGAAGAGTAAGAGTGGGTCATATCATTTTGAAAGTTGAGAGGGTTGAATAATTTTGAAGAGTAAGAGAGGGTCATATCATTTTGAAGTGAAGGTTGAATAATTTTGAAATGTAAGAGATTTCAAATAATTTTGAAGTGAAGGAGAGGGTTGTATCATTTTGAAGTGTAAGAGGTTATCATTTTGAAGTGAAGGAGAGGGATGAATTATTTTGAAGTGAAAGAGAGGGTCATATCATTTTGAAGTGAAGGAGAGGGTTGTATCATTTTGAATTGTAAGAGAGGGTCATATAATTTTGAAGTAAAGGAGAGGGTTGTATCATTTTGAAGAGTAAGAGTAGGTCATATCATTTTGAAGTGGAGAGGGTTGAATCATTTTGAAGTGCAAGAGGGGGTCATATCATTTTGAAGTGAAGGAGAGGGTTGTATCATTTTGAAGTGTAGGAAGAGGTCATATTATTTTGAAGTGAAGGAAACGGTTGTATTGTTCTGAATTGTAAGAGAGGGCTGTATCATTTCGAAATGAAGGAGAGGGTTGTATCATTTTGAAGTGTAAGAGAAGGTCATATCATTTTTAAGTAAAGGAGAGGGTTGTATCATTTTGAAGTGCAAGAGAGGGTTATATCATTTTGAAGTGAAGGAGAGGGTTGTATCATTTTGAAATGTAAGAGAAGGTCATATTATTTTGAAGTAAAGGAGAGGGTTGGATCATTTTGAAGTGTAAGAGAGGGTCTTATAATTTCGAAGTGAAGGAGGGGGTTGTATATTTTGAGGAGTAAGAGTGGGTAATATCATTTTGAAGTGGAGAGGGATGAATCATTTTGAAGTGCAAGAGAGGGTCATATTAATTTGAAGTGAAGGAGAGGGTTGTATCATTTTGAAGTGTAAGAGAAGGTCATATCATTTTGAAGTGTAAGAGAGGGTTACATAATTTTGAAGTTAAGGAGAGGGTTGTATCATTTTTAAGATTAAGAGTGGGTAATATCATTTTGAAGTGGAGAGGTATGAATCATTTTGAAGTGCAAGAGAGGGTCATATTAATTTGAAGTGAAGGAGAGGGTTGTGTTATTTTGAAGTGTAAGAGAAGGTCATATCATTTTGAAGTGTAAGAGAGGGTTACATAATTTTGAAGTTAAGGAGAGGGTTGTATCATTTTTAAGAGTAAGAGTGGGTCATACCATTTTGAAGTGGAGAGGGTTGAATCATTTTGAAGTGTAAGAGATGGTAGTATCATTTCGAAATGAAGAAGAGTGTTGTATCATTTTCAAGATTAAGAGTGGGTCATATCATTTTGAAGTGGAGGGGGCTGAATAATTTTGAAGTGCAAGAGGGGGTCATATAATTTTGAAGTGAAGGAGAGGGTTGTATCATTTTGAAGTGTAAGAGGAGGTCATATCACTTTGACGTAAAGGAGAGGGATGAATCATTTTAAAGTGCAAGAGAGGGTCATATCAATTTGAAGTGAAGGAGAGGGTTGTGTCATTTTGAAGTGTAAGAGAAGGTCATATCATTTTGAAGTAAAGGAGAGGGTTGTATAATTTTGAAGTGTAAGAGAGGGTTACATAATTTTGAAGTTAAGGAGAGGGTTGTATCATTTTGAAGAGTAAGAGTGGGTCATATCATTTTGAAGTGGAGAGGGTTGAATTATTTTGAACTGTAAGAGAGGGTCGTATCATTTCGAAATGAAGACGAGGGTTGTATCATTTTCAAGATTAAGAGTGGGTCATATCATTTTGAAGTGGAGGGTGTTAAATAATTTTGAAGTGCAAGAGGGGGTCATATAATTTTAAAGTGAAGGAGAGGGTTGTATTATTTTGAAGTGTAAGAGGAGGTCATATCACTTTGAAGTAAAGGAGAAGGATGAATCATTTTGAAGTGCAAGAGAGGGTCATATCAATTTGAAGTGAAGGAGAGGGTTGTGTCATTTTGAAGTGTAAGAGAAGGTCATATCATTTTGAAGTAAAGGAGAGGGTTGTATAATTTTGAAGTGCAAGAGAGGGTTACATAATTTTGAAGTTAAGGAGAGGGTTGTATTATTTTGAAGAGTAAGAGTGGGTCATATCATTTTGAAGTGGAGAGGGTTGAATCATTTTGAAGTGTAAGAGAGGGTCGTATCATTTCGAAATGAAGACGAGGGTTGTATCATTTTCAAGATAAAGAGTGGTTCATATAATTTTGAAGTGGAGGGGGTTGAATAATTTTGAAGTGCAAGAGTGGGTCATATAATTTTGAAGTGAAGGAGAGGGTTGCATCATTTTGAAGTGTAAGAGGAGGTCATATCATTTTGAAGTAAAGGAGAGGGTTGAATAATTTTGAAGTGTAAGAGAGGGTCATATAATTTCGAAGTGAAGAAGAGGGTTGTATCATTTTGAAGAGTAAGAGTGGGTCATATCAATTTGAAGTGGAGGGGGTTGAATCATTTTGAATCATAAAAGAGGGTCATATCATTTCGAAGTGAAGGAGAGGGTTGTATCATTTTGAAGTGTAAGGGAAGGTCATATTTTGAAGTGAAGAAGAGGGTTGTATAATTTTGAAGTGTAAGAGGGGGTCGTATCATTTCAAAGTGAAGGAGGGGGTTATATCGGTTTGAAGAGTAGGAGTGGGTCATATTATTTTGAAGTGGAGTGGGTTAAATAATTTTGAAGTGCAAGAGATGGTCATGTCATTTTGAAGTGAATGAGAGGGTTGTATCATTCTGAGGTGTAAGAGAAGGTCGTATTTTGAAGTAAAGAAGAGGGTTGTATCATTTTGAAGTGTAAGAGAGGATCATATCATTTTGAAGTGAATGAAAAGATCAAATTATTTTGAAGCGAATGAGAGGGTTGTATTATTTCAAGAGAAATAGAGGGTTGTATTCTATTGAGGTGAAACAGAGGGTCATATTATTTAGAGGCGAAGGGGCGGGTCATATTATATTGAGGTGAAGGAGAGGGTCGTATTACATTGAGGTAAAGGAGATGGTCATATTATTCTGAGGTGAAGAAGAGGGTCGTATTATATTGAGGCTTGAGGCGAAGGAGAGGGTCTTATTGTTATGAGGTGAAGGAGAGGGTCGTATTATATTGAGGTGAAGGAGATGGTCATATTATTCTGAGATGAATGAGAGGGTCATATTATTCTCAGGTGAAGGAGAAGGTCGTATTATATTGAGGTGAAGGAGAGGGTCGTGTTATATTGAGTTGAAGGAGATGGTCATATTATTCTGAGGTGAAGGAGAGGGTCGTATTATATTGAGGAGGAGGAGAGGGTCGTATTATTTTGAGGTGAAGGAGAGGGTCATATTATTCTGAGGTGAAGGAGAGGGTCATATTATTCTGAGGTGAAGGAGAGGGTCATATTATTCTGAGGCGAATTTTGAGGAGAAGGGATCATGTTATTCTGAGGTGAAGGAGAGGGTCATATTATTCTGAGGTGAAGGAGAGGGTCATATTATTCTGAGGTGAAGGAGGGCGTCATATTATTCTGAGGTGAAGGAGATGGTCATATTATTCTGAGGTGAAGGAGAGGGTCATAATGTTCTGAAGTGAAGGAGATGGTCATATTATTCTGAGGTGAAGGAGAGGGTCATATTATTCTGAGGTGAAGGAGATGGTCATACTGTATGGAGGTGTAGGAGAGGGTCGTATTATTTTGAGGCGAAGGAGAGGTTCGTATTGACGTAAAGGAGAGGGTTGTATTATTTGATGTAAAAGAGAAGGCTGTATTACTTTAAGGTGAAGGAGAAGGTCTAATTATTTTGAAATGTAGCAGAGGGTCGCATTATACAGAGGCGAAGAGAGTCATATCATTTTAAGCAAAGGAGAGATTAGTATTATTTTGAATTGAAGGAGGGGGTCGTATTATTTAGAGGTGTAGGTGAGTCGTATCTATGAAACAGGGGAAGGCAGTTGCATTGTTTCAAGCATAGGGAGCAACATATTATGGTAAGGTGCAGGAGTTTACTTCAGCTTAGTTTTACGGAATTGAGGCTGTCAAGCCAAACACTGTGGCACTTTCGTCCATTGAGCCCTTAAGTTACTGAAAAAGGGGAGTTGGAGTTGTTGGAAAGCAAGATGTTCAGATCCAGAAAATAAATGAGATGAAGCACAAGGATCTAAGGGTAAAATTGGCAGAAAACCCCACAGTTGCAATAAGAATTAATAATAGCCAATTGAAGTTGGACAGAAAGGCAGATGAAAGAAACCAGGAATGGAAGTAAAGTAAAAGGCTAAAAGGCGGACACAACTAACTGCCAAAGGGACACTGCAAACACCATCTAGTACAGCCTACAGTGCATCAGTTGAGGTACACTGACGGCACTACCCCACGACACTGTTAAGTGCGGGAAAAGGTCATACTGAGATAAACTAAAGAGGGTTGTCTCATGCTAAGCGAACAGGTATTAAAGAAATGTAACTAGAACTAGTAACCTTCCTTATGGAGTAATATAAATTACAACACACAACGATGTTTCCGGAACATACATCAAAATTCATATAGAATCTGCTGGTTCCTTTTTGCGAGGTACGTATGTAACTGTAATAACCACAATGTGGTCTTAACTTCTCGATTTCTTCACACTTTGTGGATACGCTTATCCCCAGATTCTCCCAAAATGAAATGCGCCCCCGAGTCCAGTGCACAACCGCTGATCATGTGTGATTAAAGACACAGTGAGTCAGTCTTATTTTTGCATTTGGATCTGTGGCTTTGTAGTGACATAGATCCAAATGCAAGAATATGAAGTAATTCTGACGTCCAGTGGCAGGATTCAAACTGGCATCCAGATTATAAGAACGTTGAGACTTTCGATCAAGGAGTTAGTAAAAACGGTTCAACTATTCAACTGCTCCTCCCAAAGTTTTTGATATTTCCCCTTCTCCCTTCGGGTTTCTAAATGTTCATCCATTGCAGCTAAAAGAAGCAGCTGTATTGCTTAAGTTTCCCCTTCATTATTCTACTT
>NC_089762.1:8992122-9007122 GCF_040412425.1 Macrobrachium rosenbergii | reverse complement strand
TTTGAGTGATCTGCACTCTTGACAGTAAAAAATCCTTTTGGCGATTATAGTCAAAGTCGCCAGTATTCACTGCAGATAATAACTCGCTCTTCTTCTGAAAAATTTTCCTTGCATTTATACCTACACTTAGAGCAGTCTACCGGTTTGGGTACCCTTTCTGGCCTTTGTCTTCCCTTTGTGTCCACATATTTCTTTCCAAATGAACACCTTCTTTTCTGACATTCTTTTTCCAAGCTTGCTTTTTACATTTTCTTTTTCTTGCACTTTTTTTCCAGTTGGTGAATTTATGTTTCATGTGCAAGCTGGCTTGCTTGCTGATCTGCCTTCTTTCTTCTAATTGCACAGGGTTCAGAGTTCTCTGATGTTGAATCTGCAGTATCTCGCCAGTACTATTGTAGTCGAGATCAAGGCTGCTGTCGTCAAGATCGCTGTCCATTAAATCTAATTCTTCTAATATTTCAGCGTCACTAAGGAATTTTGCCATCTTCACCGATGTACAGCAGACAGTTAATTATTATTAAATAAAGGAAAGGTAAGAATGAAACCTACCACCAAACTACTTAGAGTTGACTTGTATCCAATTAGCTAGATGAGAGAGATAACTACTCCCTCATAGTAACTAGCTAATTAGAGCCTGTTCTCAATTTCATCTATTCTCATTTATGAATAAAACAAGTACTGCTAAATTTTACACGAAATTAGCATTGCATTTCAAAAATAACTGCAAAGTTATTACAGTCAAACAAAACTGCTAAAAGGGACATAGCCCGTTGTGGCTGGAAGCAATAGCAACCCTTCCCCAACCAGAACTGGTTAAGTGGACATACCCAGTTGTGCTTAGGAATAAACTATGCAGTAATGGACTTAAGCAGTTAATGACTTTGCTAAACGGCCACTTCTAATAAGATTTGGACATCAACACTTCTGGTAGATATAGCCCATGGGGAAAGAATCATTTTGGTGGACTTAACTCAATTTTGCCAAAAATGGACATAACCACTTTTGGTTGTCAGCCCTCGATATATATACAGTATATATATATATATATATATATATATATATATATATATATATATATATATATATATATATATATATATATATATATATATATATATATATATATATATATGATGCATCCGGGAAAAAATTTCCTAAAATTTCAAAAACATTGTCCCACATATTTATAAGAAGACAAAGAAAATTAATAAACATATCATCAAGTATATTAATGATAATCCTAATAACTCTGATAAAAATTATTAGTGATGTAGGTAACGATGGTATTGGAAGAAAAAAAAATTAACATTGTCGCCCCTCGTTTATAAACATCAATAAATTTGAAGTATGAACATGTAGTGTGTTAACAGCAATACTAACAAGCGTGAATGATGACTGATGATAAGGATAATGGAGATTAACGCAAAAAAATATTGGATGAATCCATTGGAATGAGAAAAGATGGTCAATGACAAATGAACCTTAGAGTTCTTGTCTTGTTTGCTTGTTTGTTAAGTCTGCAGAGTAGCGAGTTGCGTTAACCCATACACAGCAGTCAAGGGCCATAAACAAGGAGTTTCTCACAGTGCCCTAATACTGAAATGAGACTTCATACACTGCCGGTTCGCGTGTATTTACGGGTGTGGTGTCTGGAACTAACTTGGAGAAGAAGTTTGTGTGTTCATGGAAGACCTGTTATTTTACTGGTGTTGTGGTTCGTTAACCTCAGGTACTATAATTCTGTTCCTCTCCCAGATATCTTTTCCCAGGGAACTTGTGGTTCGTTACCATCAAGTCCTTTCATTCTGTTCCTCCCTCAGACAACCTTTCCCAAGGAACATGGGTCCCCATAACCGTTGTTTAAATAAATAAAGACTTTGTTTCAAGCCCTGTACACACTTGGAAACATTGTTTGGAAACAATGTTTGGAAACGGTTTCCAAACAGTTTGGAAACTGTTTCCGAAAAAAACTTGATTCAAACAGTTTGGAAACAGTTCCCAAACTGTTTGAAACAGTTTGCAAATTATTTGTAAACTGCTTCCAAACAATGTTTCCTGTCCACACCTCAGTTGTCGTCATGCCTGTGATGAGTATAGAGGTTGTTGCAGCAGCGTCTGCATTTTACTTGCCAAGGGGGTCAAGAAAAAGAGAAAGATATGGGTGAGGAAATTTTTAGAAAAAGGACCCTATGGTGATTTGCTTTTGGCGGAACTGAAATTAGATGGTGGAGGTTTCACCAATTTTGTTCGGATGTGGTCAAATGACTTTGAACTAATTTTACGGATGGTGGCTCCCAGTATATCTCGAAAGGATACAAAATACAGAAAGGCTATTACACCCGACATGAGTCTGGCTATTACACTGAGGTATCTTGCAAGTGGAGATTCCTTTACAAGCCTCATGTACACCTTCAGGATATCGAAGCAGACCATCTCAGCTGTGGTTCCTGAGGTCTGTGAAGCTTTGATCTCAGCACTGAAAGGGTATGTTAAGGTAGAAAACCAGAAGTATTCACTGTTTTACTTTCTCTCTCTCTCTCTCTCTCTCTCTCTCTCTCTCTCTCTCTCTCTCTCTCTCTCTCTCTCTCTCTCTCTCTCTCTTACCTTATGGCATTTAAGAACAATATGAAAGGTGTGTTTACTAGAAAAACATATTTATGTAGGAATCATATTTTAATCACAATAATTACTACATGAGTTTGGGAAGGAGAGCAACTTGGAGTAGAGGCACCACTTGGGGCGGTAAAGTACTGTGGGATGCCTTGCGATGTTGGCACAGAAACCCTGAATACCTTTGTCCTGTATATGAAGTTTGTGGGGTGAACTGAGCCGCACCCTCCCCAAAGTACCCCATTTCCAAGTTGAAAATTATTTCATTAATCTTATGCTGTGCTACTGATACCTCGCGCTTACTTCTTCCGCATCCTCTCAGTTTATGGGCAACATTTTCACCGAACACATGATATTCATCCCGTGTAGTGACATGTTGTGCTAGAGACTTCATCAAGTGAAATGCTTCTTTCACTTCGTCAGCAGGCCTTTTAGCTGACGAACGACGGGGCGGGGAAGCGCTCTGAGGTGTTTCAGCTTCATGTGAACTCTCAATTACAGCATCAGTTTGTTGCTCAGATTCAACTTCAGCAACCTGAAAGAGAAGAGAAACACTTATAAATATCGTTGTTATTATTGTTGCTGTTGTTTTTGTTGTTATTGTTTTTGTTGTTATTATTTGTTGTCAGAGTTCCTACTATTATATTGTTTTTAATATCATCATTATTGTCATAATTATTATACATTATTGTTAGAATTATTACTATTCTCATTATCATTATTTCTATCTATCATTATTATTGCTGTTGTTTGTATTGTGACTTGCTGGTGTTAATATACTCATTATTTTCAATAATAATATTAGAGGCTCTTTCGCTTCACATTCCATCCCATTGGGTGTTGTATCATCTCTGGAGAGAGAGAGAGAGAGAGAGAGAGAGAGAGAGAGAGAGAGAGAGAGAGAGATAAATCATTAGTCTACCGATGATCATTCTTCTCCTCATCGCAGTATATCAATTGCAAGGGTATCATATTATGTGTGCATGTGTGTTATTTCACTGACTACGCATATTTCTCCTCAGATGCCTGCTACGGAAGAAGAATGGATTGCAGCAGCAAATGGGTTCTCCCACAGATGGAACTTTCCATACTGTATTGCTGCACTGGATGGGAAGCACGTTCAAATACAAGCTCCAAAGAATTGTGGAAGCCTTTTCTTTAACTACAAAGGGACACACAGTACTGTACTCATGGCGTGCGTAAATGCAGATTACCAGTTTATATATGCAGATGTAGGATGTCAAGGCAGAATTTCGGATGGAGGTGTGTTTAAATATACAAGTTTGTATGAGAAAGTAGAGCAGAAGCGGCTCAGGCTACCACCAGACCAGCCACTCGCAGAGGGACGCATTCCTGTGCCATACATGTTTGTTGGAGATGACGCCTTTGCTTTATCACGTTACTTACTGAAACCATTTCCAGGAAGTCTAGATAGGTCTTCCCCTGAGAGGATCTTTAATTACAGGTTGTGTAGGGCTCGGAGGATAATAGAAAATGCGTTTGGAATTTTAGCATCTAAGTTCAGAGTGTTTCTAAAACCTATTGCATTACACCCAGACAAGGTAGAGAGTGTTACTCTGACATGCATATATTTGCATAATTTTCTACGCAGGAATGTGGAGTCAAGAAATGTTTATTCACCACCAGGTACGTTTGATTCGGAAAATGTGGATAATGCCAGTATAACTGCAGGATCATGGAGAGCAGCAATGAATGAAGGTGAAGGGTTCATTGATTTGCAAAATATACCACGAAGGAGTACTGTGGATGCACAGGACATAAGGAAGGAGTTTCGAGATTACTTTCTCTCACCGGAAGGAAGTGTTCCTTGGCAGGGTAATTATGCGTAGGGACAGGCTGCCTGTAAATGTACATGTAGATGTCTGCTGAGCATTGATAAGATTAAATTGTATACATAAATGACACCTATTTTTTACCTACTTTTGCAACAGGTATTATGTTAGGATAATAATACTAATAACAGATATTATGTTATGGAATCAGCTTACCTATCTCTACATAAATGAGATCTATTTTTTACCTGCTTTATTAACAGTTATTATGTTACGGTAATAATACTAATAGCAGTTATTAAGTTACGGTAATTGTAACATCACCTTACCTCTCTCTCTCTGGTGAGTCTGTTGACCGGCTTCCTCTGGATTCTTGGCCCTGCAGCAAAAACAGGAGGGGCTCGTAACCAAACCATGAGCACTTCTTTGTAGAACTTCCACTTCTTTTCAGTGAAGTCAGTTTCAGATGTTCCCTCCTGAATTGTACTTTGATGGCTTTTATATTCTTTTCTGTATCACTTACACTTATAGAAAGTTTATCAGCTATCCCCGTCAAGGCATCCATCTTTTTAATTCTATTTTTGTAATCCACATTTGTTACATCCCACAATGTTGGGGATGAATGCAACAATTCAATTAGTTCTAGAGATTTCTCGGCAGACCACATGGTGTTATCACTGCAAGTCTCGAGTAGACTAATTCATCGCGCCTCGGCCGCACACACACGCAGTGTTTCCCATTCTGGATGGGAAACAGTAATTCGTGAAATGGTGTTTGGAAATGGTTTGCAAACAGTTTGGAAACAGTTTGTAAGCAGTTTGGAAACATTGTTTGCATACAGTTTGGAAACAGTTTCCAAACTGTTTGGAAACCGTGTCCAAGCTGTTTGGAAACCGTTTCCAAACATTGTTTCCAAACAATGTTTCCAAGTGTGTACAGGGAAAAATTTTTTTAAGGCAGTACTACAGTGTTGGTTCCTCGCCCTTGGCGGTAAGTGAGCAGCTCATGTCCACATCTTTTGCTTTCATAGTCCTGGAATAGCTTCATCTCGATGGGTTCTCTGCCAATATCTTTTTGGGAGGTATGTCGTCTGCATGTTGCTGTCATCTGACGACCAAGAAGCCTTGACGATCGCATTAATAGTCTCATCCCATACTATGGAAAAACTCCTTCTTGCAGTTGCAAGGGGACCTACTTTCTTGGCGGAACAGAGTTCTTGGTATCGGCTTCTTCACAAAGCTTCGGCGGGACAAGCCCCTGTTCTGTTCTACTAACTCTCTTTCTTCCTTTTGCGTTCTGTACAGGGTGTTCAGCTTCATAAACAGTGTCTTTAATAGGTTGGGAACCTCTGCTGACACTAACGCTAGCTTCAAAACGGATGAGGGTAGCACATCTGCTACCACTTCTGGGGCTTAATAAAGAATAACAGGACAGGTCAACTATTCTGGTCTCCTAAACCCCATTTCTTCCTTTTGCGTGGTGTACAGGGTGTTCAGCTTCATCTGTAGAATGTCTAACAGGCTGAAAACCACTGTCGGCACTAGCACTAGGTTCAAAACTGAAGGGGGTAGCAAATTTTCCCACACTTGTGGGGACTGTTAGTGGCCTAAGGGTTGATCATCACATTCTGGATCACTAGCACTGTAATCAGGATGCATCCACTCGTGGCCTATTACGTCACGGTCACTATAATCGTCATAGGTATGAGATTTTCTCTTCTTTTCACACTACTACCTTTCCTTAACCTTCTTCTCTTTAATGTCACAGCTTTTCTCTCTACCTCAACGTTACGTATTATGAATTTATGATATTGTCTTCCTCAGTAACAACACAGTTACCCATATTTGTTACGGGAAAAGGCTCATATAATCAGAACGGTGATTGGCGCTCACGTGACATTAACAAGAGCGCTGATTGGCTGGCCCGTCACTCGGTGTAAAATAATAGCCTCTGAACTTGCATCCTTTATATCGGCACTCCGGAAACTTGAAGCGTAAATTGACGGCCGTTCAATAACGCCCCCGACCTCAGGCCTATATCATGATTCTCGATGACAGAAATTCTCATAATGTGTCTACAGAAACGTTTTACGGTCTCGCGTTAGGCGGAAAACGCTTTGCATCGAAAGCCATTTCCGATCGTAATGCAGGCGATGCATATCGTAATTTTTATGACACATTTTCCTCGAATGTTTGAGGAATTACTGAGCTAGTTCACTTTTGTTGGAATTACCGAAATATATATGTATATACATATATATGTATATATATATATATATAATATATATATATATATATAAATAATAAATATATATATATATATGTATATATATATATATATATATATATATATATATATATATATATATATATACAATACATGTATTATACATATATATATATATATATATATATATATATATATATATATATATATATATATATATATATATATATGCATACATACATATACATATACACACACATATATATATATATATATATATATATATATATATATATATATATATAAACTGTATATATGATTTGGACGTCTTATGGTAGTATGTACCAGATATTCCCCTTTTGGTAGTTGGGACTTTTTCGGTGAATCCTGCTTTGAAGAAACATCTTACCAGCACGAGTATCAGTATCACACTAAACACTGAACTCCATGGTAGCTTTGGCAAAATATGAAAATTGACAAAATAATAATGCATTTTGTAACAAAGACTTCCTAGTTTCCACCTCAGCAGCTTGTCAAACTCAAGATGGAAATTATCTTACGAATATCAATCTCCAGTTGCCCTGAGAGCTGTGACGAAAGAGCTGTCAACTCACTGACCTACGAAAGCTCTTTGAAGCGTCCCTTCGGCCCCTAGCTGCAACCCCTTTCATTCCTTTTACCCTCCCTTCGTTCATATTCTCTTTTTTCCATCTTACTCTTCACCCTTTTATAACAATTGTTTCGTAGTGCAACTGCGAGGCTTTTCTCCTGTTCCACCTTTTAAACCTTTTTGTTCTCAGTTTCCCTTTCAACGTTGAATGACTTCATCATAGGTCCCAGAGCTTGGCATTTGGTTTAAGTTTCATATTCCATTCCATTCCTAAAAAAAGTAGATGTTTGTAAGTATAATGGCAAGCTGGAAAATGATTAATGACTACACTGAAGGTAAATAACTGACTCATTATGAAAGCAATTTTTATTTCAAATAATTTATACAAAAAGACTCAAACTCTCCACAATGAAACAGAAACTGGGCATTCATGAACACGTAAGTATATTGACTAACAATTTCGCCTCTGTTAGTTCATTTGTCTGGCACAAACCATCTTAGGTTCACTAATTGCATCACAGATCATCCGTAATTTTCAGTTATAAGTATATTCATATTTCAGTGACTGATTTAAATTATGAATGAAATTTGTATTTTCCGCTCACAACTGACCTGAAACGAAGCAAGGTCAGTTCCAGTTGTGATAAATGACTAGTAATCTTCAGCCTTGAATTACAAAATACCTTCAAGAACATTTCCTAAACTTTATATATGATTCCTCAGTAATTAATTACATTTATGTAAAAGTAATTATTAAAATTTTAAAACATAGAAAACTTGCTTTTATACGACAATTTTTTTTTTATCTTCTCGACGTTCTCTTTCCCGTACATCAGCAAGGTCAAGATATATTATAATCTGCTCCATTATCTCCACAGTAAATGCTCTTTGCCAAAATACTTTCATTTAATTTCAATATGATTATCAGTTGTCAAACCCTTGATTACATTATAATTATACCTTACGCAAAAAAAAAAAAAAATCACTAACTTTTTATGTAATTCAGACAGAGTTACTAAAGTGAAAATGACTAGCAAAATGTAATACATATCACAAACAGTACTCATAATAATCAGAACGATTTCAAACAACTTTTTATGTCAGACCCAGAGATTTGTCCCAAACGATTGTTTTGGTAAGCAAATCTTACATTCAACTGAGGTACATTTTGAGCAACAGTAAAGATCTCTTTGCTAATTTTCTGGACAATTATCAGTGAAGAGGAGGGTATCCCCAACACAACGGTTTTAAAATACACTCTTATAAGAATGAGGGTGTTTGAGTAGTGTAATAAAAATGAATAATACTGAAAAATTCGGTCGAAAGGTTTTAGGGAAGGAACGGGGCCATACAGAACGACTACAAACGAAAATACTCAAGAACTTCGTTGATTATTTTCTTCCTTACATCTAAAAATGGGAATAAAGTTCTGTTAGAAGCCATCAGCAGCCTAGTTCCTGCTATTATAGGTGAAGTGGGAACCCTGGAATGGAATGAAAATATAAATGGAGCATCATTTCCAAAGTCCACTCATTCTTTGATGCTTCATACAACTTCAGCCTGATCTTTCCGCAGTTTCGTATGGGGTAGACCATGAAATTTCTTTCTTTGAAAGGATGCAGAACAAAAATGACATTTTATTTTGGTTCCCATAGAACATCAACAGCACATAAATATGTAAAGGTCAAAGGTTGTTTAAACAACAGACACGATACAAATTGGCAGTTACCAAAAGGTTATTCAAAAAGGAGGTGTCATATTTAAAAATTGTTTCTCCTGGGCTTTGGTACTAATGCAAATTTTTCCCATCAACATTTGATAGATTCAGTTTTTCTGATGAGCAACTGTTTAAGAAAGTTATGTCCTTAAGGAATTACGCAACTAGAACAATTTATTTACAGACAAGTCAATTAAACACTTACAGAGTCATGTAAACAATTCCATACTGGTAAGCAGTTAAAAGGCGATACCCTACACAAGTACTAATGCACACGTGGCTTCCACAATCCACTGGCAAAACTTCAAATGTCTCGGTGCCACAAGAATATAACCAAATATGTATTCATGAAGTTGTATAAAGGTCACAATTTATAGCCTAGTCTAGAAACGTTTATTCCTCATTCGCTGAAAGCACAGTATCCCATACACATTATTAAATGACCTGGTAAAGTGTGTTCTGTGGAGTCACATATATCCATATTTATACACAGAATCCAAGTCTGATTGGTTAGACGGTACTCACCCTCTAGTTTCAAATCCTGAACTTGACTTCTGTGGTTTCAGATCCTGAGCTAAACTTCTGAAAAGGTCACATTTCTCATACAGGTATCATAAAGGACACCAAAGCAGTACAAAATTCACTTATCAATACCAAGTGAGCACACCAATTGAGTTTTAGTCTAACTAGTAAATATGAAGATAACTGATAGTCTCCAGCTGTCATGAACAAGCAATAGTATCAGTCACAGCATGAATATTCATGAATATATTTACAAAGATCAAGCTACCATAAAAATAATTTTTCAAAATCCCTGAATCTCAGTTTAACAAAATATGAGACTATAAAAATAAGTAAAATACTAAATTATTTTGTATGCTACTTGGCGATGGACTGTAGTTCAACCTGAAAAAAAAAGGCAAATAGGAGACGATATAAGATTGTAATTTGAGCATAATTTCTTCGTGCCAAAGTAAGTTTACATTAATTCAAAGCTGAAACTTGTTGAAGTTCCATAGGATAAAGGCAAGAATCACTTCATGAATCTCAGGACGATTTTTATCTGGCTGTCATGAAATATATGCAAAAATAACTTTAATTCATCCCACCATGATACAGTTCCAATTACTCTAATAGTGTATGGCTGCAACAGGCACTTTAATTAAACCATGCAATGCAAGCTAATATAAACACTGATTTAGTTTCGTCACACATGAAGAAAGTTTTCCAAACATTACATAAGTGAATTACTTTACAATAATCAAAACATTAATGTTCTTAACAGCCTATGGCAGTCACATCTGACAGGTTCTCTGAAATACCAGGATTCACATACTGAATAATCTGCTGTTCA
This sequence comes from Macrobrachium rosenbergii, assembly GCF_040412425.1. NCBI lineage: Eukaryota > Metazoa > Arthropoda > Malacostraca > Decapoda > Palaemonidae > Macrobrachium > Macrobrachium rosenbergii. Next base: position 8,996,812 of record NC_089762.1, on the reverse strand, counting down.
GGCTGCAAAGAATATTCATGAACCATATCTTATTTTTTTTCTGCTACTACAGTAGATCATTATCATTGCTACTCTGAAACAACAGGACATCAGTAATGCACATCAACCATAAAAACGTGAGCAAGATTTTAATATTTCAACGCAGCTGCGATTATAAACGATTACACTGAACCACTTTAGTTATTTATATGTTATCTCAGCACACTTTAAACTCATCACAACTGTTGTAAAAGACATATTAATTATGCCTATGCACCTGTTTTGGTTATCATTTATGTATTAAACGACAACTTCACGGGCCAATATAAATATAGTAGTCCAAATGTCAATGAGTGATCAACGAAATGTTCTATGGCATATTGAATTTCACAATAAATCTTTTAGTAAATATACTTAAAATACTTCACTGTAACTGCTGTAGGCCACTTGCTATTCAAGTGCAGAAACATTGGTTTAATTCTTTAAATGTGACCAAAACAAACAGTATTTAAAGCCACAGGTCTACACTGAAACTCGTATTACATACAAGAGGAGAAACAACCATCCAGATAACTCACACTGTTTATGTGGCGCACTTTTGTAGAATGAGAAGTCCAGTAAAGGGAAAATCTCAGGTTACCCAAAGGTAAGGAGGGTTCATCTTAATTGGATTTACTTATGCCTGGTAAGAAATCACCCACCGAATGGGCAAAGAAATTCCTTTGTTTTCTTGTAAAGTATAAAAATGCAGAGTTGAGCTTTATGAGGGAGATTAGTGAAGACACTTTATACACAGATTGAGAGTCATTGTCTGACGTTTAATACTGCACATTCCACTGTAGTCAGGACTACTATTAATTCCTTTGTCAGTTTTTTGAATGCTGAAAATAATAATGGACATTTCTTAACAGCAAGTCAGCTGAATCAACACCACGTTTCCACACTTTTTTGGAGTTAGTAGATACAGAGATAGAGTTATGTCCATCCTGCGATGGTGGCTGGATTTTCCCATTACCTTCAGAAATGCCACTTTTGGCAATAATTTTAGATGGATCCTCCAAGACTGGCACTCCTGAATCCTGGAAGTTCCTATTTGTCAGTCGATTGTCACTCTTTTTCGTAGGCTGAGACACAAGAGCTGCTGAAGGAGGATCTCTGGCATTCTTCTTCTTCAAGGAAACAGGTAGAGTAAAGCAGTGTGCTGTGTTATTTGTAGTATAACACTTCCTCCTGTTGATGGTGGCAGTTCCTATCAAGGGGGCCATCTTCTTCCCCTCTGGCACATTTGGGAATTCATGCTCACTGTCTACTCCTTGGTTTGCTCCTCTTCCATGGAACTGGGGAATCTTTTCGAAGCGCTGGCACCAGTCGTTCTTATAATCAAAGGCGAATTCACTCTTAAACGATCCAGTGGTGGAATGGAAGCCTAAACCAAGAAAAATGGTTAAAAATATTATTTATTTACTATCTGGAAATACTCTTGCCCATGAAAAGCGTGTTATATGCTATCAGACTTTACACTTGTTTAAGGAAAAAGCCATTTCATCATGAACAACACCAACAATAAGATATAATGAACTGTGAGCAAAAGGTCAGCCATTTTCAAAGATCACACCAGGAATTGGAAAACAGAAGTGGAAAATGGAGAAGTTTTTAATGGGAAAAACACGTCTCTAACATACTGTCTCGATTTTATATCTATAAGGATGCTTACATTTCATTAATCTCACAACATAGATCTAGAAACGTTTGTAATTTATTACAGTAAAAAAAAAGGTTGTTGAACAGTCACTCTTTGTCTATGTAGTCATTTACACCAAACCAGTCACTTCCACACATCAAAACACAAAATGTTTCAGTTGCTCTCAACATTCCTGTCACCCTCCACATTTCCTCTTCATCGAGTCTGTCCAGTGGATAATCAATAGTTTTTTCTTTTACATTCAAAATTCTTATACAACTCTTTCATAAAAAAAAGCTTGATCCACATCCCAGCAATCTTCTCTAAACACAAATGTTCGTCCTCTATTAATCTTTCGGTCATCTTTCTTATACTTGCAATTTAAATTCCTACCAAAGCCTTTATACAGTGGAACAATTACTTCTCTCATGCATTTCTTTGCTAAGTACTTCATCAGGCATGCCTTACAAATCCTGGTCAGTCACTTCATTGCTCAATCATCACTGTTCTGCAATCCCTTCAACCCCTGATGCTTTTCCAGTCATCAAACTCTTAATTTCCCTCCTTATGCCCTCAATGGATTCTTTCATTCAAAGTTCAGGCAACTAATGTCAATTCCCAACCAATATGAATGAAATCAATGTGTTTACAAATATGTCCATATAAATGAGAAGTGTAGAGACTTCAGCTCCTTTCAGTGGAAGGAACAGTAATGGTATTTTGGCATGAAAAGAGTGATTTTATTCTTCTGGAATTGTACGCGGCAAAGTTGGAGATCGAACGTCACCTGCAACTCTTAACTATAAATGAGTAAAAATAATACAGGGGGAAAAACACATTGAGGACAAATCTAGAATAAACTTCAGCCTTAAAGAGCAAGAAGGGCTTCCAAAATCATCATATCATACACAGCAGCATATTGCAAACAGCACTGACGCCCCAAACACCCAGAAACAAACAGCTGGTTCTCTTTGTTGACCTTACCTGAGGCGAGAGAAGACAGAGATGCTGCAACTGACATCTCATCTCCCGAAAGGTCATAGTGACGGACGTCATCCAGGTTGTCTTCATGGTCTTGATCCACCTGGAAATGAAAACCGTTGATTGATATATATAAATATAGGCTCCAAGGCCAAGCACTGGAGCACTTTGGGTCATTCAGCACTTATCACAGTGAAGAGGGGAGTAATAGAGTTGTTGCAAAAAAAAAACAAAAAAAAAACAGATCCAGGGATTCAGGTAAAGGATCTAAAGGTTGAACTGGGATAAAATTCACTGTTGTGCTAAGAAGTAAAAGTCAGAGAAGTTGGATAGCAAGATTGAAGAAAAAAGCAGGAATGGAGGTAAAATAAAAGGCTAATAAGTTTATGCAGCTAGTGGCCAGAGGGATCTGCAGAAAGTTTAGTAAAGCCTACAGTACACCACATAGGCATGAAAATGGTAAACTATGTCAAAATTACTGTAAGGGACTGGAAATTCCTTATTCAATCCAGGTACAACATTTTCGGAATGAAAGAGTTTGCATTGGTTCAGTATATTCTTAATTAGAACATTCAAAGCATACATAAAGACAGCATAGCGATACTGGTATTTACAGATAGACAATGATATACACATAGATGTGTGTGTATGTGTCAGAGCGAGAGTGCGCAATGCACACATCTCAATCGTTCATACAACTATCAGTCCTCCATTGCACTAATGAAAACCAGATAGACTCACAAAGAATAGCTACAAAAATCACATTACACTCATCTTCTCCAGAGAAAAATTTAAGTTTTCTTGTTTTTAATAATTTTGCCTCTAGACAATAAAGTGAGCACAGATCATAGATTAAAATCTTATTTTTACATTTTCTTAAATTTTTTTGAATAATATATTCCAATGATACCTTATTTTTGCACTTCTGGCTTGTACCAGTCATCATTTTACATGGGAAATATTTTTTTCAAACAATATATTCCATTGATACCTTATTTTTGCACTTCTGACTTGTAGGCTACCACCATCATTTTTCATAAGAAATCATTTTTACAAATGCTATTACCGGCACTAAATGACCTCTGGGAACATAGGAAATAACGGCACAATGGTACCTTATTTTGCATCCCCCCAACATCAAGGGATTTTAAACAAGGATTACAAAATACCTTATTTTTGTCACTCTCTGAGTGATCATTTTTCATGAAATAATTTTTTTAAACAATATATTCCAATTATACCTTATTTTGCACTTCTGGGGTAGTCATCATTTTCATAGAAATCATCTTGTTTAACAATATATTCCAATGATAAGCAGCACGCCCTGCGGTCAATCAGCCAATCAGCGATTTTTGAGCTCGGCCTGACTCTATAGAAAATAAGAACAATATATTCTGATATCTTAGGTTTAGTCTTTCAATCATTTTTTAAAACAAAATCGCTGGATACCTTATTTTGGCACTTTTGAGTACGGAATCCGCATTTTTCAAATGTCTATTGTTTTGATTAAAAGTTCTGACTTGTTAGAGCCTGCTGGGGTGAAATTTCTTTAAAAGGTATTTATTCACTTGAAATTAATATCGAAACATATTTGACTCCACGTATTTTCAGTACAAACCAAATTTATTTTCATAAAAACAAAGTTATGGCATCATTTTTGACCGCCCTGCCAAACCTCAGTTTCACTGGCCCGTGGTCAGCGAGGCCAAATTTAAAAAAAAACAACAATTGTGGTCCCCTCAGAAAGCCAGTGTCGCTGGACTGCGCGGATAGTCAGAGTGGAAACAGATCTCCCCACCGCCAACATCTTCACCTCCTGGCCAGGCAAATTGATCATAACGTAATAAAATACTTAATTTGTGTAATAAACATCCAAAATTATATAGTAAACTATATTATGTAAAATGCATATTTTCTTCTGTATTCTACAAAGTAATACAGCTTACTGTATAAATGTGGATTTTTATCACAAACTGTTTTTCACGAGACTGAATTTCTTAGCAAAACACTCGATTTTAGATAGACAACCAGGGTGCCCTGTAACTAATG
>NC_089762.1:8988764-8991622 GCF_040412425.1 Macrobrachium rosenbergii | reverse complement strand
TTTTGCTACCACTTTTTCCATTCAATATATGTGCATATATGTGTGATGTGTGTGTGTGTATATATATATATATATATATATATATATATATATATATATATATATATATATATATATATATATATATATATATATATATATATATATATATATATATATATATATGTATATATATATATATATATATATATATATATATATATATATATATATATATATATATATATATATGTATTATATATATATATATATATATATATATATATATATATATATATATATATATATATATATATATATATATATATATATATATGTATTATATATATATATATATATATATATATATATATATATATATATATATATATATATATATATATATATATATATATATATTTAAATTGAGCTTTGGCAACTTAATGATATCTTTATCAAATCCGAGTAAATTCTTTGGAGTGTAGAGTTATGGTCTTTTGAAATAAACCTGTTAACGGGCAAACACCGAAGTGTGGTTTATGTCAATGTCAAAGCGGTAGTCAAATGTACAGCTTTGGAGGAATCAGGAAAAAGGGTTACTCGGAGGATGATGGATAAGCTAACCAGCTGATCAGCAAACAGACTGCAAATATTTGTTGAACATAGTTAAGTAGAATCTTAAGTTTTTATTTTTCATGAACTGTGTTATGCGTTCATTTCCCTATTTCATTATTCCTTCAACTTATTTTTTTAAGGTAATTTCTTGTTCTTAAATCTTTTCTATTTCCTTGTTCCTGAACCTTCTTATCCATTTCCTTGTTCCCAGACCTTCTTATCTATTTCCTTGTTCCGAAACCTTCCTATCTATTTCCTTGTTCCCAAACCTTCTTTTCTATTTCTTTGTTCCCAAACCTTCTTTTCTATTTTTGTTCCCAAACATTCTTTTCTATTTCCTTGTTCCCGAACTTTCTTATCTATTTCCTTGTTCCCAAACCTTCTTATCTATTTCCTTGTTCCCAAAACTTCTTTTCTATTTCTTTGTTCCCAAACCTTCTCTTCTATTTTCTTGTTCCCAAACGTTCTTTTCTATTTTCTTGTTCCCAAACCTTCTTTTCTATTTCCTCGTTCCCAAACATTAGTTTCTATTTCCTTGTTCCCAAACCTTCTTTTCTATTTCTTTGTTCCCAAACGTTCTTTTCTATTTTCTTGTTCCCAAACCTTCTTTTCTATTTCCTCATTCCCAAACCTTAGTTTCTATTTCCTTGTTCCCAAACCTTGTTTTTTTTTATTTTCTTGCTCCCGAACCTGGTTTTATATTTCCTTGTTCCCAAACCTTCTTTTCCATTTCTTTGTTCCCAAACCTTCTTTTCTATTTCCTTGTTCCCAAACTTTCTTTTCTATTCCCCGTTCCCAAACTTTCTTCTTTTCTATTTCTTCGTTCCCCAGCCTTCTTTTTTTACTTCCTTGTTCCCGAACCTTCTTTTCTATTTCCTTGTTCCCAAACATACTTTTCTATTTTCTTGTTCCCAAACCTTCTTTTCTATTTCCTTGTTCCCAAGCCTTCTTTTCTATTTCCTTGTTCCCAAGCCTTCTTTTCTATTTCCTTGTTCCAAATGTTATTTTCTATTTCCTTGTTCCTCAACCTTCTTTTCTATTTCCTCGTTCCCAAACCTTATTTTCTATTTCCTTGTTCCCAAACCTTCTTTTCTATTTCCTTGTTCCCAAACCTTCTTTTCTATTTCCTTGTTCCCAAACTTTCTTTTCTATTCCTCGTTCCCAAACCTTCTTTCTATTCCCTTGTTCCCAAACTTCCTTTTCTATTTCCTCGTTCCAAACGTTATTTTCTATTTGCTTGTTCCTCAACCTTCTTTTCTATTTCTTCGTTCCCAAACCTTCTTTTTCTATTTCCTTGTTCCCGAACCTTGTTTTCTATTTCCTTGTTCCCAAACATACTTTTCTATTTTCTCGTTCCCAAACCTTCTTTTCTATTTCCTTGTTCACAAGCCTTCTTTTCTATTTCCTTGTTCCAAATGTTATTTTCTATTTCCTTGTTCCTCAACCTTCTTTTCTATTTCCTCGTTCCCAATCCTTATTTTCTATTTCCTCGTTCTCAAACCTTATTTTCTATTTCCTTGATCCTAAACCTTCTTTTCTATTTCCTTGTTCCCAAACCTTCTTTTCTATTTCCTTGTTCCCAAACCTTCTTTTCTATTTCCTTGTTCCCAAACCTTCTTTTCTATATTCTTGTTCCCAAGTGTTATTTTCTATTTCCTTGTTCCTAAACCTTCTTTTCTATTTCCTTGTTCCCAAACTTTCTTTTCTATTTCCTTGTTCCCAAACTTTCTTTTCTATTTCCTTGTTCCCAACGTTATTTTCTATTTCCTTGTTACTAAACCTTCTTTTCTAGTTCCTTGTTGCCAAACCCTCTTTTCTATTTCCTTACTTCCAAACGTTATATTCTATCCCCTTGTTCCCAAACCTTTTTTATTCCCTTGTTCCCAAACCTTCTTTTCTATTTCCTTGTTCCCAAACCTTCCTTTCTATTTCCCTGTTGCCAAACTCTCTTTTCTATTTCCTTGTTTCCAAACGTTATATTCTATCTCCTTGTTCCCAAACGTTTTTTATTTCCTTGTTTCCAAACCTCCTTTTCTATTTCCTAGTTCCCAAACCTTCTTTTCTATTTCCCTGTTTCTAAACCCTTTTTCCTATATCCTTGTTCCTAAAGCTTCTTTTCTATTTTCTTGTTCCCAAACCTTTTTTTCTATTTCCTTGTTCGCAAACCTCCTTTCCTATTTCCTTGTTCCCAAACCTTCTTTTCTATTCCCCTGTTCCTAAACCTTCTTTCCTAAATCATTGTTCTCAAACACTTTTTTCTATTT
>NC_089762.1:8941264-8983764 GCF_040412425.1 Macrobrachium rosenbergii | reverse complement strand
GAGAGAGAGAGAGAGAGAGAGAGAGAGAGAGAGAGAGTCTTTCCTAGGCACAGGAAAGAGTAGTTTTCCCAGAGAGAGAGAGAGAGAGAGAGAGAGAAAGAGAGAGAGAGAGAGAGAGAGAGAGTCTCTCATAGGCACATGAGAGTAGTTTTCTCGGAGAGAGAGAGAGATGAGAACAATCACAGTTGTTAATTAAACCACCAAGGAAACAATGATGAAGTTTCACAAGCCTCCAGCCCATTTCAATGGAAAACTCCCTTAATGTCACGTCTAAGTAGGTGTATAATGATCTCATTTACATAGGTAGTCGCAGCCCACTGCAGATGAGAATTCAGGAACTTGCTAGTGCAACTTATTTTAGACCACAAGAGAGAGGTAAGGACATTGAAGATTATCGGCACGGACAGAGTACCGGATAGCTAAACAAGGAATTTCATTATTATTATTATTATTATTATTATTATTATTATTATTATTATTATTATTATTATTATTATTATTATTATTATTATTATTATTTCGATAGCTCTCGATTGTATATATATATATATTTCTAATATATATTTACACTTGCACCACTTTGGATTCTTCACTATTATTATTATTATTATTATTATTATTATTATTATTATTATTATTATTATTATTATTATTATTATTATTATTATTATTACGCGAGAAACGAATCCATAGTTAGGTGTGGGTATAGATATATTTAAAAATAAATCTCTACGGAGGCTTTCTTGGGAATCTATTCGATTCGAACAGATTCCCGAAAGCTCTCTGTAGAGATTTATTTTTAATTATAATAGTACTCATACTTAACTGAAGATTTGTTTTTCCATTTCAAGGCTCATACTATTATGAGTATTTTTCAGTTATTATTATTATTATTATTATTATTATTATTATTATTATTATTATTATTATTATTATTATCTTTGGTCTATCACAGTCATCCTATTCGACTGGGTGGTTTTTATAGTGTGGGGTTCCGGGTTGCATCCTGCCACCTTAGGAGTCCACTTTTCTCACTATGAGCGCTATTTCTAGTAGCACACTTTTCTGCATGAGTCCTGGAGCTACTTCGGCACCTAGTTTTTCCAGATTCCTTTTCACTGATCTTGGGATCGTGCCTAGTGTTCCTATGATTATGGGTACAATTTCCACTGGCATATTCCATATCCTTCTTATTTCGATATTCAGGTCTTGATACTTATTAATTTTTTCTCTTTCTTTCTCATCTACTCTGGTGTCCCATGGCACTGCGACATCAATGATTGATACTTTCTTCTTGATTTTGTCAATCAACGTCACGTCTGGTCTATTGGTACATATCACCCTATCTGTTGTGATACCATAATCCCAGAGGATCTTTGTTTGATTGTTTTCTATCACTCCCTCAGGTTGGTGTTCGTACCACTTACTACTGCAAGCTAGCTGGTGTTTCTTGTACAGGCCCCAGTGGAGGGCTTTTGCTATTGAATCATACCTCTTTTTGTACTGGCTGTGCAAGTGCCGGACATTCGCTTGCTATGTGGTTTATGGTCTCGTCTTTCATAGCGCACTTCCTGCATATGGGTAAGACGTTATTTCCATCTATTGTTCTTTGGACATATCTGGTTCTTAGGGCGTGATCTTGTGCCGCTGTTAGCATTCCTTCTGTTTCCTTATTGAGTTCTCCCCTCTGTAGCCATTGCCATGTTTCATCGCGGGCCAGTTCTTTTGTCTGTCACATGTACTGTCCGTGCATTGGTTTGTTGTGCCATTCCTCTGTTCTGTTTTTCATTCTCCTGTCTCTGTATATTTCTATCTTCGTCTACTTTTATCAGTCCTTCTTCTCATGCACTCCTTAGCCACCCGTCTTCACTGGTTTTCAGATATTGCCCCAGTGCTCTGCTCTCGATGTTGACTCAGTGCTCTATGCTTAGTAGCCCTCTCCCCTCTTCCTTTCATGTTATGTATAGTCTTTCTGTATTTGCTCTTGGGTGTATTGCTTTGTGTATTGTCATGTGTTTTCTAGATTTCTGGTCTATGCTGCGGAGTTCAGCCTTTGTCCATTCCACTACTCCTGCGCTATGTCTGATCACTGGTACTGCCCATGTGTTTATGGCTTTCGCCATGTTTCCGGCTTTGAGTTTTGACTTGAGTATCGCCTTAAGTCTCTGCATATATTCTTTTCTGACCGTGTCCTTTATCTCTTGGTGTTTTATAACGTCTCCTTCTATTATTCCCAGGTATTTGTATCCTGTATCATCTATGTGTTTGATGCTATTCCCGTCTGATAGCTTTACCCCTTCAGTCCTTGTTACTTTGCCTTTTTGTATGTTGACAGAGGCGCATTTTTCTCTTCCAAACTCCATCCTGATGTCCCCAGATACAATCCTTACAGTCTGGATTAGGGTATCTATTTCCTTGATGCTCTTACCATACAGCTTGATGTCGTCCATGAACATCAGATGGTTAATTCTGTTGCCTCCTTTCTTGACTTGGTACCCAGCATCCATCTTCAGCAGTACTTTTGTCATGGGAATCATGGCTACTACGAAGAGTAGTGGGGACAGTGAGTCGCCTTGAAAGATCCTCTCCTGATTATTATTATTATTATTATTATTATTATTATTATTATTATTATTATTATTATGAAAATAGTTATATGAGACTACTGTGCCTGAATATATGTATGTATATACATTCATACATACACACACACACACACACACACACACACACACACACACATATATATATATATATATATATATATATATATATATATATATATATATATATATACACACACATATACATAATATTTACATACATTTTTTCAACTAAATTACAAACCAAATGAACGTATCTACTTGTTATTTGTGAGAAATACAAACTAACCTCCTAAGTGTTGAAATATGAAAAATCAGAAACAGTCGACTAATCTCTGCCGAGTGTACTTCGCATGAAATCAGGGGGAAACATTTAACAATATAAGTATCTCAAGGGAGACCGTAATAAAGCTTTAATGCAACGGTTAATCACGCTGCAATATTTGAAGCAGATTATATCTGGAACGCCTAAACAGGGTTCACCTTTGGCTGATCCGCCCTTGTCATCATTTCGTACTCAAATGCAAAATAGGTCTCTCCACAGCACCAATATGCAGTAAATGTGTTTCGCTGTCGAATAATAATAATAATAATAATAATAATAATAATAATAATAATAATAATAATAATAATAATAATAATAATAATAATAAATGTGTAACGAAGGAATAAACTATTTTATTTAAAAACATTATCTTCTGGATATAATAAAAGCCAAAAGTATTGGGAATAATGTGATTAATGAGCCTGTCTATGTATATAGGAATCCACAGATAAACTTTTGCATGATTCTGATTTCCTTTCTTACAGGCGAGAGAGATGGTCTGAGAGTCTCTGGAAGCACCATCTCTACCCTTAATAGATTGAGAGAGTCATAAATAATCTTGGTTTGTAAGCTTCGAGATTGTAAACAATTTTTCGTTTTCAGTACCGAATACCGATCCATGTTAGAAGCTTGCGAAAAATAGCACAAGTAACATATTAAACCTGGTCACATAACTTTAGCATACCATACATGCATTCCTCAGGCAGTAATCAGGACTATAGTATTCTGACTCAAATCCTAAAGTTCTTTATTTTTAATGTTTCTTTTTATTATTAGAGAACGAGACATTAAAAATAGCACTTCGACTTTAGACAAACTAAAAAAATAAATCAAATGACGGCCAGAGCGATCTGAAGCCTTAAACATTGTTTACTAATAGAAGATTTAATGTAATCACCAGGCAAGCGTTCAGTATTATGGTATTAGCCGAACACTTTGCATAAATTTTTGAATAACGTGCGATTGATAATTTCTCTATGAATTATTAAGCCCTATACTGCAGGATGTAGCAAGGGAGAGAAAGAAAAATATGTGCTTCTTTAATTTCAGGAACTGAATACCACAAAAAATATACGTATTTGGGTATGCATTAAAAACCATTCATCTAGTTGACCTTGCTCACTATGACAGTATTTGTTTCCTATGACATACGCAAGTAATTCTGATGTCTCCCAATGGGTCATTCTCGTCTAACTCACGGACACCTAATGAATCGTCAACGTAGCCCTCTCCTGAATGCTTTGAATGGAAAGTGAAGACAACAATTAAACACTTGTGTGAATGTCCAAAGTATGATCAACGGCGAACATAAAGTTTTGGAAATAAATCGATCAGTGAAATTTTGTCAGACTCTTCAACATTTGAAATTAATCCAGTTATAAAAGTTTAAAAAAATGTACTTTAATTGACAAAATATAAATAAAAAAACTTTAAATAAAAACAAATCCTCCGGGCCAGCCCTGTGAGAGCTGATAATCAGTCAGTGGTCTGGTAACACTGTTTTAATAATATAATAATCTTATAATATCAATATGACCCATGCCTTCGTTTATACTCATAAAAATCATTTATAAATTGTCTGCTATATAGACAAAGTTCACGAATTAGTTTCTACCTTGAATAACAATAGACCTATTAATTTTTAGACTCATAATCACTATTTTCTTTATTAAAATTTCCAATCGCTTCTCTGTCCCTGAGGACGAACAATCGTAAAAAAATTCAGATAAATATATAGCTACAGAGGAGAGAGAGAGAGAGAGAGAGAGAGAGAGAGAGAGAGAGAGAGAGTTTAAACAACCAAAATCTGCAATTTGAATCGCTCCAGACACGGATTTAAAATACATTTTGATAATATTCTTGATATTCGAACTAAAGGAAATTAGTTAAGGAACTGTAATTTTTAGGTAATAATGTTATTTTAAGAATGGTTTCTAAACGGTATTGCAAGTGCTTTTCATTTCATGTTGATATAACTTGTATATTTACAAGTGTATATATATATATATATATATATATATATATATATATATATATATATATATATATATATATATATATATATATATATATATATATATATATATATACCAGGTGTTTTGAAATTAGAGGCCCCCTCCACAGAACAAATGGAAAGTTATGAAGTTTTCTGCTATAGCCTATCTCCAAGTACATTATTTTAAGTTTCTATAAATCTATTTTTCATTTTACATTTCTTGTATTTTCAGACTGAGTGACGGAGTTAGATACAGCCATGGCAACTCGGAGGAAATCAGATGGATTGACCGTATCCGGGCTATAGCCTTCAGAGAGGCCAGGGATGCTGGCGCATCCTTCATTTCACGTTCCTGGATAGCTAAATACATTAAAAGACATGAATCCTTTGTTAAAAGAAACTGGAACAAAAATCCATATGACTGCCATTGCAAAAAGAGTGAGAATCTTGGAAGGCCTGAAGTCCTTTCTCAGGGTCAAAAGACATCATAGCTGAGGCAGTGGGTAGACCAAGAAAGTCTTTACGTAAATTGGCGCTTGAACCTGAAACAAAAAGGGGAAAGAAGAGAAGTTATAGTGCTGTATGTCGTGAGTTGAAAAAATCTGGTATCAAGCCATTTCATGTTATCAGCAAGCCCAACATCACTCAGTAACAGAGAGGAGACCGTGCATGGTTTTGTGGTTCATTTCTTAAAGATTGGGATGAAGCTGACTTTCTCCATGTTGCTGCATCAGATGAATTCTTCATTTACACAGTCAGGAAGCCAAATCATAAAAATGACATCATTTGGGCTGCAAAGTTGGATGATATCAGCGATGACGTGCGCTATCGCCAAGTTGTGAAATTTCCTGAATGTTTGGGAATTTTTCTGTTTCACAGCCAAACGGTTAATGTGGATGAATCATCAAAGAAAACAGATAGTCTTGGAATGGCGAATCCTTCAGAGAAACTGTGTTTACTGGTGGAGTATTTCCTTTCCTCAAAGATCTTGAAAATGTGTTATCTGTTGAAAAAGTCAAATTTTTGCATGATAAGGCACCATGTTTCAAGGCTCTTCAGACACAGGAGCTGCTTCGAAACAGTGGTATCGATTTCTTCTCGTCAAGTGAATTTCCAGGTAGCTCCCCTGACCTTAATGTGTGTGAAAACATTGGTAATATCTTAAAGGATCGTGTTGAAGCGTGCACAGTGAACTATGATGGTATACCAAGCCTCGACGACCTGCGAAGAGAGGTGACCGAAGTGCTCAGGGAAATGGAGTTTGAGTCTCAGCTTTTTTGCAATTTGCTGAAATCATACCCCTCAAGAATGCAGGCTGTGGTACAGGCAGATGGAGGCCACACAAAATATTAAATACTCAGAGGGAAACTTAAATAAATACCTGTTCTGAATTACTTTTGTTTTTGTTCATATCAATTTTAGTTTATGCTGTAGAGGGGGTTGGCTCTAATTTCGAAACATATTATATATATATATATATATATATATATATATATATATATATATATATATATATATATATATATATATATATATATATATATATATATATATATATATATATATATATATATATATATATATATATATATATATATATATATATATATATATATATATATCTGAAAAGCTTATAGGTCACAAGGATTTTATGAATTACAATACACAGTAGATGTTTAATTGACAAGTGTGGATGAAAACCTTTCGGAAAACCTTTGAGAGGATGTTTAGCTGTTATCTGACTTGTTTCCTAATTAAGTAAAACTGTTACGTTAGGTATTCTCAAGTTGTGGGAACTTGCCACATAACTTCATGAGTGCATTCACCAGAAATGTCAAGTTCCAGTGTAAGTGTGTGTATGTTCGTTTCTTTTGAGCGGATTCCCAGGTTGTGAAGGGATTAGCTATGGAAAAAATCATCATTCAAAGACCAACATTGAACATCATTAAAATTGTTCAGTGAAGACTCTGTGGTTCAAGACCCATCGATTAAGTCACGTTTAATGGTTCCCAGGTAATTTTTTTTATTTATATATTGTTGCCTGTGTCAAGCATTTATTGTATTGTACGTACTTTATAAGTAACATGGGAGGAATTCCCATCTCTTGATTTTTATTCATTTTCTTAATGATGGATTTATTTGACTCTTTCAGGTGTTTCACTGAGAAAGAGGTTGAAGATGTACTCATTGGGAATGTACTGGACTTTGACTTATTTTGACCTATTGTGAGTTACAGTGTAAAGACAATAATTAGTTAAATATGATAGACTGTAATATAATTGATCTTTTGGGGAACTTTAGTATTCCATTTTATTTCATCATTTATTTCTTGCAATCTAGTTATGTTAGATTTTGTCATATAAATTATTTTGGGTAAAACTTGTTTCACTGTAGACCTGAGAGAGAGAGAGAGAGAGAGAGAGAGAGAGAGAGAGAATGCAGGGTGAGTAGGTACAGATATGCACTACCCGTAGCCTTTTTGATGCAGTCACTGTTCAAGCTACCAGTAGATGGGACTTCTCGACTTTGTAGTCACAGGTAAGCAATGAAATTTCCTCTCGACTGGGTAACAGATTATTTGGTGGCTTAGCGGGTAACTACACTTTGTAAAATAGTGTATAGGTACTCTCTGAAGAGACTTATCTTATGAGGAAATCAAGATTGTTAAGAGATAGGGTGTGTCTTTTTGGTTGGTATATGTGTTCTCTTTGATGACTGAAGCAATTTTTTTACAGTCAAGATGACTGCGCACTGTTGTGAACCTATGTGTCGCGAGTTTGAGATGCGTGCATTAAAAGGGTGAAAAGTGTTAGTTTTTTCAGGTTAGTTACATATTTTGGCTGCCATTGTTGTGAGAAGTGGTTATGTGAGTGTTACTACGGTTTTTTTCTTGTTAGTTACCTGTAATGGGGGCTAATTAAGGGAGAGTTCTGTTGCTTTGTGATTGAATTTTTCACTTAGGGGAATGATGACGTTTTGGTGACGTCATCACTTTCTCATTTTAGTCCGGGGCTGGGCCTTATACTACTATCTCATTCTCTCTGTGAGCCTGTTTTCTTTGTGTGGGTACAATGAAGTATTTCTGCTTCATCGTTTACATTTGGCGTTTAGAGTTTTTTTTTTTTTTTAATTGTTCGCATCTGCAGTTAGGGTTACTTCATTGTTCACATTTGGCATTTAGGATTTAATTTAATGGTTTTCATTTGCATTAGTGTTGGGAGTTTGCTGAATTTTTAACTTTTTTTTTGTTTTTTCCTTTTTCTCCTTTCTCTTTCTACCATTGGGGAGTTGTATGAAGTTGAGATCAGGTCGAGTTCTTGGAACTTGGAGGGTTATCCGTTCCGATAATATGGTGGAGGCTAATGAAGATAAGGATAAAGCGACAATGTTGCACAAATTCACATTTGTAAACGTGGGGTTTCAGCCCTTTCCCGGTCTGGTTGATGATGTTCTTCCAGTCCCCCTCGAAATTCTTATAGAAGGGTGTCAAATTTTTTAGTCACCAAGAAAATAACGGCTGGAGTAGAAGCTTTCAATGAAGCAAAAGACGTCCTTAGTTTAAATAACGGGGATATCGGACAGCGTTGCCAGAGTCATCGCTTTATGAAGTGTTAGGATCTGGGGTGTTCTTAAGGATTTTTTGAGAGCATCATATGGAACAGCTGGCAATAGTAATGCAGTTCGAGATCTCATATCTCTTTTCAAGGTCCGCAAAGGCCATGATTCGGTGGTCATATTTAGTGCCAGATGTTTTGATGCTATGAGGGATTTTTTGAAGAAGTTGAGAAATTCTGGTTGGGTAAATGGAGGTTCTATTACGATAGAGAATCTTGAGAAAGTATTGCAATATGTGTGGATCCTGAATGACGTCCCTGATGCTATCATAAATAGTTTTAACAAGGAAATAGAAAGGGGTTGGACGAGAATTTACTGTTCTCTCAAGTTCGTAAGCACATGTCGAAATGACCTACAGTAGATAGCTCCTTTTTGGATGGGATGCCGAAATCTTCCGGGGCTATTCTGAAGCATCATACACAGAGTAATTCTGACTCCACAATTATGAGGTTATGTGCCAAGACAGTGGATGGTAAGACTTCTATGAGTTCAGGATCCCAAGGGTGTTGTTATAATTGTAATAGGCAGAGCCATACTAAGAAGTTTTGTAGGGTGAAATATTGTGGTGCTTGCAAGTCTGCATATCACGGTTAGCCATTTTGCCCGCTTCTTAAACAGAATGAGTCTAGAAGCACACCTCAGAGCACTGGTCTGGCAGGTAGGATAACTCCTTGAGGGGGTTTTTCAGGAGCCTCTAGGGGCCGACAAAATTTTTGGTGGGCCGAGCAGCAAAAAGGGAAGAGATAAAAGGGGTTGTTTCTTGTGATATACGACTTCTTGGGGAACCCTCAGAGGCAAAGCCAGTGGTAAAAGGGTCTGTATATGGGGTAAATGTGAATATTTTTAAAGATACAGGTGCCTCTATTGATTTGATGAATTATGAGTTGTTTCAATCTATGTTTTCCAATCGTTCTTTGTAGCCTGCTAAAAAACCAGTATGTGATGTTCAAGCGAATAGGTCACGGGTTTTGGGTTACGTAGATGTGTATTTATCTCTAGGGGGTAGAACTTTTACAGAATCGTTTTTGGTTATACAAGGGGCTGCTTTGGGGAATACATTGTTACTAGGTCATCCAGCGTGTCAGAGACACAAAATCTCAGTTCATATGTTGTATAACTGTGGGAGTACCTGGTGTTCTTGTGCCTTATGAGGGAATGGATGTAAGTAGAGTGGATGATGATAATAGATTGGGCGTACATGAGAATTTGTGGGTGGATTCTGAACATGTTTCTGTGGATAGCTAGTGATATAAGGGGGTTTTGTTGGATGATGTGGGTCTTGGTCCTGGTATGGTTTCTATGGTGAAAGGTGTGTGTGGATGAGTGTAGCGAAAAGCTGAAGTGGGTAGGGTGTATGGGTTCTATAAACAATGTATCGAGTTCAGGGGATACTTGGGTGGAATTGCTAAACTGTAATGATTCAGTGCACAACTCTTGGAAGTGTACATATGCAGTCGATTTTGTTGACTGGGTTGACGAAGATAATTCAGTTGCTATTGTTGGGGACATGTGTGGATTGTCAGAAGCAGATTTACAGGCTAGGAGGCAGGTTTTTAAGGATCATTCAGCCAATGCTGATTTTAAAGAATATGTTGAGGGTGTGGAAGATGTTCTGGCTGAGTTTGCGGATGTAGTTGCACTTAAAGGGGGTAAGTTAGGGTTAACACATGTGTTAGAATACAAGGTTCATTTAGAGGATAAGACCAAGCCTATTTTTGCCCCTTCATATATGATTCCTTTTAAGATTAGAGAACAAGTGGGGCAAGAGGTTAATAAGTGGGAGGAGGAAGTCATTGTTAGGCCCAGTTCCTCGCCTTTTAATTTTCCGTTGTTAGCAGTGCCTAAGAAGGATGGTTCAGTTCGAGTTTGTGTGGACTTTAGGAAGTTGAACGAGAAAACCATTCCTGATCGTTACCCTGTGGCATGTTTGCCAGATTTATTTGTTGAGATTTGGGGCAAGAATATTTATTCTTCAATTGATCTGATGCAAGGGTACTTGCAAGTACCGCTTAGTGAGGAGAGTCAAAAGTTCATGGCTTTCTCTTTCCCGAAGGGGCATTATAAGTTCACGCAGATGCCATTTGGTTTGTCAGGTAGTCCTATGACATTTGTTAGGCTAATGAATACAGTTTTGCATGGCTTGTTGGGGAAATCCATATTTATCTATATGGATGATATATTAATTGCCACTGATTCTGTAGAGGAGCATTTAGAGGTTCTTAGGGAAGTTTTATGAGGCTTAGGTCAGCGGGTTTGAAGATAAAATTAGCTAAGTGTAATTTTCCGAAGATTTTTCTACTCCCAAGAATAAGAAACAGATTCCGTCTTCCTTGGGCATGGCTGGATTTTTTCATAGGTTTGTGAAAGGTTTTTCTACTTTAGCGTCTCCTTTAACAGATGTCCTGAGGGGTGATGTGCAGTTTGTGTGGGGTGATGGACAGCTATCAACCTTTCAGAATATTAAGGATGCCTTAGTTAATCCCCCAGTGTTGAAATTTCCTGATTTTGAACGTCCTTTCACGTTGGTGACAGATGCCAGTCACTATAGGGGCCTGCCTTATGCAGAAGTTCGATGAAAGACTCCATCTGATTACATTTAACAGTAGGAAGTTTAAGACATGGGGTAGTAGTGAACGGTTATGGTCAGTAGTGGACAAAAGGCCTTTGCCCTAGTGTCTTGTTTGGTTCAATTTAAGATGTTATTGATGGGCAATCAAGTAGAGGTTCTTACAGATCATAAGCCATTGTTGGATCTTTTCAATAAGTAGGTGGTATCTGACAATCAGGGATTTTGATGCCAAGCTCAGGTATATAGAGGGTAGACATAATGTTGTAGCAGACCCCCTTAGTAGAAGTTTTTCTGATTCAGATGGTACTCATGTATGTTATGTATCTGGAGATTGCATAGAATGGGATATTAGTTTAGTAGAATATAAACAGGATGGGGATGAGATTTTGGCAGACACAAAAGTGTTTCTTAGAGGGAAATTAGTTAGGAAGGGTTATAAGTTACCTTTTGCAGGTCTTGAATTAGAGGGTAATTTGTTAGTTAGGAAGATTAGATACAGACTGTGAAATAGTGAGAATAAGGGTGATACGACGCAAATAGTTGTGCCTAGGAGTTTAGTACCTATGGTTCTGGATATTGTTCACTGTAGGTCTGGCAGTCCGCATTTGGGTATTGAGAAGACATATCAGAATATACAGGGACAATTCTTTTGGGAGAATATGCTCATGTCAGTGGAAGACTTTGTGAGAGGCTGTTCAGTTTGTAATGCATTTAAGCCATCGAGGGTTGTTTCTTGCAAATTGGGTTCATTTCCTATTCCCAGTAGACTGTTTTCTAGGTTCCATATGGACCTGTTATCCAATTTCTGTGAATCTAGTTATGGCAATAGGTTTGTAGAGATTTTTCCTTTGAAGCATAAAACAACAGAGGAGGTGGCAGTCACATTCTTAAATGGATATATTTGTCGTTATGGGGTTCCTGAAGTGCTGATGCCAGATAATGGGAGAGAATTTGCGAACAGGACGTTAGAGTGTCTTGCAGGTGTAATGGGCATTCGGAAAGTCACTATTATTCCCTATAGACCAGAAGCTAATGGGCTATGTGAACAGGCAAATGGGAAGGTAATTGAAGCTCTCAGACTTACTGTAGGGAGCAATGATGTAAATTAGGATCGACATATTCCACAGGTGCAGCATGGCATCAATTCTATGATTAGTGATACCATTGGAATGTCTCCCAATGAAGCGCTATTTGGCTACCCAGTGCAGGGCACTTTTGATTTATTACCTATTCCATTGGGTGATGATACAGTGTAATTGCTGGTCTCTACTGAATAAGATTATAAGCTCTCAAAACTTAAACAGTGAGGAATTGAAAAAATAAAGATTTTATTAATGATGTGAATACCAATATTACCAATGAAGATTAAGGTAATAATAGATGAACAACATTTAATTACGTTTATGAACAATGTTAGAATTGTTTTGCAAGACCATAAAGATCTGTTAAATGCCATTTTGTTAGCCTATAAAGGAATATTAAGTCCAACATTAATTAATCCAAGGGAGTTAGAGGGCATAGTTAGTGATTTTTTGATAGAAGGACATTATACCCCTATGGTAAAGGATGTAATGGTCTATTATAATTTGATAACCACCAAGGTAGTTAAAAATAAGATTCTTCTAATACTACCTTTTAATCAAAAAGAGGCAGATGTACTGATGTCCATACATCCATTTCCCATGTTGATAAAGGAAAACATAATTATCTCAAATGTCAACCACATCAATTTGGCATTAGAAGAACATGGGCTAATGATGTCATTTATTACTGATGCTCAATTAAGAGATTGTATACTTTTGAAAGATAAAGAGTATATTTGCAACCTTGACAACCTGTATGAAACTACTAATGCCTATCCTTGTGTTCAAGAAATATTTGAAAACAAAAATCAAGAGACAGTACTGTGTACACAATTACCCAAACATGATTTTGTTTCCATCCTAGTAGAACAGTCAGTTTTTGTATTTTCACTGAATTCAGTAACAGCAACTATTAATTGCCGTAATATAAGTACTGAAATTAATTTCAATAATGTCCATGCTTTTGATAAGACTTGCAAGTTAGTTATTCCTAATAAATTATATTATGAACCTCATGTCTTCACAGAAATAACAATCCATAAAAATACCCCATACATGAACTACTCTAGTGAAGTTAAAGAATTTAAACTGTCTTAGTTAGAGTCAAAACAAATAAATGAGTTGGATTTAGTAGATGAATTTTTCTATTACAAAGAAAATGTTTCACCATTTTTGTCTCTGTTCAATTTGGTCATAATCATTATTGTAATAATAGTGTTTGCAATTTTGGTCAAACTTGTGGTAATTTCAAATATTGAGAGGATTATAACAGAATTAAAAAGGGCCAATGAAAATTAAAATGATCTTATAGACAATTTACTACTGAATTCTTTATTTATTATTATTTGCATTATGTGTTAAAACAATTAACCATTTTTACAGTATATTAATTCAATATATATGTATATGTATCTCTTTTGGTTCATGATATAATATATGTATTTTCTACCATATATTCTTAATTGATTTTTTTTTGCATTAGTGCATTGACACAGTTTGTGCAATTTAAATTTTTTTTTTTGAGAATTGACTTGATGGCCAATCATATAAATACTTTATTTTATTTGTGTGATTTTACTATCATCCATTGAACTATATTCTTTTTGTCACACTGAGGGCAGTGTGAGGTAGTGTGACCGATTGATGTTGTGGTGTAGAATAGATAGGGAAATTAGATAGAAAAGAGAAAAAGTAGGAGAGAGAAGGAGAGAGAAATAAGAATAAAGAGGGAGGCAAAGAACACAGTGATAAAACCCAAAAGCTGTTGTTGTATCGTGTTATCAATACGCTGGATGTTTACATGAACCATAAGCAGTATATCATGTTGAAGCCATAAAAACAGTCGTAAAAGTGAGAAATAATGGCCTCACGATTAAGCTAACCAAGTCATGAGTCAGAACAGCCTAAATGCTTACAGCAACTGGTTCTATAGCCCCGCCTTCTCAGGCAGGCGTTTTCATGGAAGTTCCAGGAATTTGGGGGTTGGCCCAAGTGATGTACTTCTTCAACCTCCAATCAATTATGTTTGGGAGGGGTCTTTAACACACCCTCCTAAGATCACCTCCAATCAAGTCCTCTAAGGAGATATTTGAATCACACCCACTACAGTCCTTCCAATCAGCTACTTGAAGGGGAGGCCTTGCTGATTAATCCTTCCAATAAGGCTAGAAGGAGGTGGAGATTGCAGATAAAAAGTTTTATAGGGGTTCAACGAGCTAGAGACCAACGAGGAGAGAGGAGTTCAAAACTGTGTCCTTCAAGGGAGAGTACGTCTCCCCTCACTTCAGTGTTCCCCATATAGACTGAGTCAAGAGTGATTCGTTTTCTATCATTGTAACTTGTTAATTTTGTACTGATCTTTATAATACTAAGTACTAATTAAAGTGAAGAAGTTACTGATCTCGTCTCTATACGCCTTTCTGAGAGATATCAATGCTTAAAAATAATAAATACAAAAAGAAGATAGCACATCATCCGTGAAGCGATCTGAAGGACACCTCGAAAGAAACCAAGGTAAAAAGAGAAAGACTAAAACCCATACAAACATACAACAAAGAACATAAAAGAAGAAAGATAATAACATATATATATATATATATATATATATATATATATATATATATATATATATATATATATATATATATATATATATATATATATATATATATATATATGACATTATATTGTAAAACTAGCAAGTGAAGAAATGAATATATAGCTCATCAAATTTATAGCTTCAAAAGTATGAGAAAAACTAAAGCTTATCATGTAATAATAATAATAATAATAATAATAATAATAATAATAATAATAATAATAATAATGTTGAGGCAATATGATGCTTCATCAACTGGGAGGTGTAGTGATGACCTACAGAGCCATAGATTTTGGGACCTTATATCCTGTGACTTTTATACACCGGTGTTAAGCTCTTACGTCTCACAGCCTTTCCACAAGTCCACATATTTAATATTTAAATGGCCAACAATAGGTGGAGCGGCTTGTATGACGCAGATGCGCAGAAGGCTGGCACACAATCAAATTAACCTCTTCTCACCGTATATCAACCTTGGTCTTCCCAAGCAAAATAAGCACTTAAAATAAGAGGACAAAAATCCAGCAAACATCGAACTTGCAGCTTCTAGAAGAAATCCCTCAGTAGCGGAGGTCTTTATCACAGGTGAAATCGCGGTGGTGTATCCTTCAGTTCTCTGGGTGCATTGATTCTATTTTAACAGATTTTTCACTTCACACTTTCGCTTTCACATTCACAATTGAATCCTGATCCCCATTTCCCTATCGAGAGCAACCAAAATCGCTGAACAGCAGAATCAATATGCAGTAATGTGCCTCGCAGTCGAACTTCTTAGTTCCAGAGGTCCTTTATTCCTGATAATGTTGGACTGTGGAACAGCCCCCCAGAGGATGTCATGCTGTTGGAACTTCAGAAGTTCAAGCAGAGATGCAATGCGTTACTACCCTAATGCTATTCTCACTGTTGTATAATAATTTACTTACACCTGTTTTATCTATTCATTAATTTCTTAATTTATTTTTTTCTTTTCTAATAACTGATCTCATCTTTCTGTATTTCCCATTACCTTCTGTTAATTCTTTCTAAGGAGCACCATAATACTCTTTGGAAGCTTGAATTTCAAGTCCATGGCCCCTGTGATAGGCTTGTTCCATATGAAAAGGGTTTATCTTCTGAATAATAATAATAATAATTGCTCGGATCATGGAAATATAATGTTATATGAAAATTACATTACAAAGTACTGTATGAGACTGAGTGAACATTCCTTGCTAAAGATTGAAAAAAAAGAAATGAGACATATACATGAAATTAAGGAGATATATTAGATTAAGTTTGCATAGCTGCATGTTCTGTCTTCCGAGATAATAAAACTCTATACGAAAGTGAATGGGAACCTGTATTTTCAAGTAAAGATAAGTCATAGAATGCAGATTATATTCAAGAAGTATCTGGTTAAACAACGAAAACAAAAGAACAGGGAAATACGTAAGGTTCAAACAAATCTGTCAGACAATGTCAGAAAGGAAGTCTTACTGTGATAAAGTAATATATATTTTATATTGAATATCCACGGGTTGAGCCAACTATCCTTTATGGAAGGAATATCCAGATGTTGAATACGATAAAGAAGTGGTTGCAGCTTTCGAGATAAAATATTTGCATAGTATCTATGGCGTTGGAAGATCTGAAAGGGTGAAAAATACAGAGAATCATAGACATGGTACAATGATTCATCTCTCTCATTTACCCCTAAAATTCTCTCTCTCTCTGTCTCTCTAAATGAATAAATAAATAAATTTGTTATCACTAGTTCTATGACAATCTCTCTCTCTCTCTCTCTCTCTCTCTCTCTCTCTCTCTCTCTCTCTCTCTCTCTCTCTCTCTCTCTCTCTCTCCAAATTTGTCATTAGTAAATCTGTGTCACTGTCGTTAGTCTCTCTCTCTCTCTCTCTCTCTGGAATGACTCCCATGCTGGCTAAATTTTTTCCAGTTGGAAAAGACAGAAGACCACCCAGCCTCTTGTAGCTGGCATTTGGTACCATTAATTTCAGAGACCATTACCGAACCGGCTCCCATTTCAACATCAGTTCCTTTTATGGTAAAGCGCCATACAACTCCGATGTCCCATTTATAACCAGACTGCAGCAGTCTCTCAGACGTTTCTCTCGCAGTCGTTGTTTCTAGAAAACTGACCACTCCTTTATCTCCTTAATTCATTTATCTTTCACTATTCGTACCGATTTATTTCGTACAAACAGCGAGCCTCTGTCATTTATAAGCACTGTTCATTCTACCTTTAAAAGAGAGAGAGAGAGAGAGAGAGAGAGAGAGAGTTCATTGGAGCTAGATAACAGATGTAATGAACTAGTAATGTAAGCAAGGATAATTTTCTAAAATATATATATATATATATATATATATATATATATATATATATATATATATATATATATATATATATATATATATATATATATATATATATATATATATATATATATATATATATATATATATATATATATATATATATATATATATATATATATATATATATATATATATATATATATATATATATATATATATATATATATATATATATATATATATATATATATATATATTAGGTTTTTCAGTGGTTTTAATGGAGTAATCTTATTTCGATTGTTCCCTTGTTTTACCTGTCCTCCTGTGTTTGTTTTTGGTGTGGCGAGTTGACGTCTGTCACCTTGTTTTAGACAGAGTCAGTCGGGTTTAGCATAGCAGCGAGTCAGGTTCTCGGCAGCTTTAGCAACATGGAGTCTTTGTTGGAGCAGCAGGTATTCCTTACCTGTTGGCCTCATCAGCTGAAGGATGGTGGGATAGCTAAATCATAGCCTTCCATGGATCTTCCTGTGTAATAGCAGACGTGCTGTTTCGACGTTTCTCCTGTAATTCATCTGTGTTGATGACTGTGTTCCAGTTGAGCGGTTGGTGGCTGCTTTGGTGTCTTCACAGGAGTTCGTCTGATTACATTCATCCTTCTTGACAGCTGGGTCTATCGTGTTATCTCTACGGAGATCGATATTGTGGTTATCAGTATTACCCCGAGTGATTTTGTATTGTTGCATTGTCATGTATTTATTATGACTGTTTATGCTGCCTGTATGTTTATTAGTAATGCTTGTTTTAGTAATAAATGTTATTTTGGTAATAATTTTCATTACATTGTTATTAATGGTGTCGTGCAGTGTATGGCTCTGGTGATGATTTTCATTACATTATTATTAATGGTGTCGAGCAGTGTATGGCTCTGGTGATGATTTTCATTACATTGTTGTTATTAATGGCGTCGAGCAGTGTATGGCTCAGGTAATGATTTTTATTACATTATTATTAATGGTGTCGAGCAGTGTATGGCTCGGGTAACTGGATTTTGAGATGCTTTTTGCATTATTTTGATTGATTGTCATTTGTGTGGTCTTTAAGACTTGTTTATTAATTTTGACTGATGCTGTTAACATTTATATAAATTGTTATGTATGCTAAACCTGGACTCACTTGTATATATTGTAAATTACTATACATAATAAATTATATATATATATATATATATTAAGGTAACTTTTGTGGCTTGTTTTGCTCCCTCCTCCGTGGTTTGTCTCTGTTCCTGCCAATCATTCCAGCCCAATTTCTTTTTCATTTTGAATATATGCCGGTCTCTAAAAGACGAGACCATAACAATATACATTATATATATATATATATATATATATATATATATATATATATATATATATATATATATATATATATATATATATATATATATATATATATAGTTTCAAAAATATATATATGCAATTAAAAGATTATTTCCTGGGCAACCATATATATATATTTTCATTTACGCAAAAGAACATTTAAAAGTTTCTCTTAAGTTTCAAAAATGGAGTATTATGTGGGCAACCCTTCCATTTGAAAAAGATGTGCCCTCCACTGAAAAGGAAATGAGAGGAAAGCCACCAGGAGCTAAGAAGCTCGGAAACAGAGTCCCAAATGGTAGAATAATTGTCCAAAGAATGAGATAAGATTCAAGATGGAGGATCGAACTTGGAATGATAAATGAGAGAGTTATCTTTTTTGTATGTCAGCTGGCAAGTTTGCAAGTGAACAGAACGATTTCTTGGGCAAATATTACACATGAAAGCTGGAAAGTTCGTAAGTGAAGAGAATGATCTATTGGGAAAATATTACTTATGATAGCTGGCAAGTTCGCAAGTGAAGAGAATGAGATTATTGGAAAACTATTACTTATGAAAGATGGCAAGTTGGCAAGTGATGAGAATGATCTATTGGAAAAATATTACTTAAGATAGTTGGCAACTTCACAAGTGAAGAGAATTATCTATTGGGCAAATATTACTTATGATGATAGCTGGAAAGTTCGCAAGTGAACAGAATTATCTACTGAGTAAAAATTACTTATGATATATGGCAGTTTCGCAAGTGAAGAGAATGATCTATTGGGCAAATATTACTCATGATAGTTTGCAAATTCGGAAGCAAAGAGAATGATCTATTGGGCAAATATTACTTATGATAGCTGTTAAGTTTTCAAGTGAAGAGAATGATCTACTGGGTAAATATTACCCATGAAAGCTGGGCAGTTTCGCAAGTGAAGAGAATTATCTATTGGGCAAATATTACTTATGATAGATGGAAAGTTCGCAAGTGAAGGGAATGATCTATTGGGCAAATGTTACTTATGATAGCTGGCAATTTTGCAGGTGAAGAGAAAGATCTACTGAATAAATATTATTTATGATAGCTGGTGGTAAGTTCTCAAGTGAAGACAATGATCTATTGGGCAAATATTATTTATGATAGCTGGCAAGTTCGCAAGTGAACAGAATGATCTATCAGATAATATTACTTATCACAGCTGAAAAGTTTGCAAGTGAAGAGAATGATCTTTTGCGCAAATATTGCTTATGATAGCTGGTGACAAGTTTGCAAGTGAGGAGAGTGATCTGTTGGGTAAATATTACTTATGATAGCTGTTAGGTTTTCAAGTGAAGAGAATGATCCACTGGATAAATATTACATCTGAAAACTGGGCAGTTTGCAAGTGAAGAGAATGATCCGATGGAAAAATATTTCTTACGATAGCTAGCAATTTCGCAAATGAAGAGAATTAACTATTGGCAAATATTACTTCTGATAGATGGAAAGTTCTTAAGTGAAGGGAATGATCTGTTGGAAAAATATTTATGATAGCTGGCAGTTTCGCGAGGGAAGAGAAGTATCTATTGGACAAATATTACTTATGACAGATGGAAAGTTCGCAAGTGAAGGGAATGATCTACTGGGCAGATGTTACTTATGATAGCTGGCAATTTTGCAACTGAATAAATATTATTTATGTTAGCTGGTGGCAAATTCGCAAATGAACAGAATGATCTATTAGGTAAATAATACTTATGACAGCTGGAAAGTTCGCAAGTAAAGAGAATGATCTTTTGCGCAAATATTACTTATGATAGCTGGTAAGTTTGCATGTGATCAGAATGATCCTTTGGCCAAATATTACTTATGATAGCTGGAAGGTTAGCAAGTGAAGAGAATGATCTATTGACCAAATATTACTTATGATAGCTGGCAAGTTCGCAAGTGAAGATAATGACCTATCGAGCAAATATTACTTACGATGATAGCTGGTAAGTTTGCACGTGATTAGAATGATCTTTTGGCCAAATACTACTTATGATAGCTGGTAAGTTCCCAAGTGAAGAGAATGATCGATTGGGCTAATATTACTTATGATACCAAGAAAGTTCGTGAGTGAACAGAATGATCTATTGGGCAAATATTTTTTATGATAGCTGGAAAGATCGCAAGTGAAAAGAATGATCCATTGGAAAAACATTACTCATGATAGCTTTCAAGTTCGCAAGTGAAGACATTGGTCTATTGGGCAAATATTACTTATAATAGCTGGTGACAAGTTCCCAAGTGAAGAGAATGATCTGTTGGGCAAATATTACTTATAATAGCTAATGGCAACTTTGCAAGTGAAGGGAATGATCTATTGGGCAAATATTATTTACGAAGGCTATTGGCAAGTTCGCAAGTGAAGAGAATAATCTATTTGGCAAATATTATTTACGATAGCTGGCAAGTTTGAGAGTTAAGACAATAGTCTATTGGACAAATATTACTTACGATAGGTGTTGATAAGTTCGCATGTAAAGAGAATGATCTACTGGGGAAATATTACCTATATTGCTAGTGGTAAATTTGCAAGTGATGACAGTGATCTATTGGGAAAATATTACTTATGAAAGCTGGCAAGTTTGCAAGTGAAGACAATGATCTATTGGGAAATATTATTTATGATAGCTGGCAAGCTCGCAAGTGAAGAGAGTGATTCATTGGGAAAATTTTACGTATGATAGCTGGTGGCAAGTTTGCAAGTGAGGAGATTGATCTATTGGGCAAATATTACTTATGATAGCTATAAAGTTCGCAAGTTGAGTCAATGATCTATTGGGCAAACATTACTCGTCATAATTATTCATATCTATTTTTGCCAAAAATTTTACAGCAAATAAATCAGTCAATAAACATACTATTGTGTGAAAACATAAATAGATTTGATTTGACGTATGAAATTTAGACAGTCAAACCGAGCACAAGGGCAGTTAACACAGCAAAAATTGAATTTGGAGTGGTTGGACAGTAGGGCAGAGAGCTAAAAACAAAGGAAGTTCAAAGATCTAACGGTGGAGTTGGGAGAAAACCCTACAGTTGTTAAGAAGTAACAGTCAGAGGTGTTGGACAGCAATCTGAAGAGAGGAAGCGGGAATGGAGGTAAAATGAAAAAGAAATGAAGTGGTTGCATCTAGGGGACGAATAGACAGTGCAAATACCATTTAGCATTGCCTCTATCGACCCGCATCAGAAAACATAAACAGATAAATAAGTATACAAATCTGGTAATAGGAACAACCCTAAAAAACATTCGAAGAGGGAAGAGGTCTCTGTCGAAATGCTTCCTTACACGACTAATATACATCAGCGGCTCGGGATTAAAATTAACACTAAGTCAAAGGGTGGAACCTGTCCCTAGGGAGACTCGGATTTCAAGCCCTCACGAACCAGGGACGAGGAACAAGGAAGGAAGATAACCGTGTTGGGAGAAGAAGTCTCTCTCTCTCTCTCTCTCTCTCTCTCTCTCTCTCTCTCTCTCTCTCTCTCTCTCTCTCTCAGGGGATGAATGTTAGGAGGGGGACTGTGAAAGGATAGAAAGGACAAGAATACATTTACCCATCATGCATGTAGAGACAAACTACAGAAACACACACACACACACACACACACACACACACACACACACACACACACACACACACACATATATATATATATATATATATATATATATATATAT
The DNA here is from genome assembly GCF_040412425.1 of Macrobrachium rosenbergii. Classification (NCBI taxonomy): domain Eukaryota; kingdom Metazoa; phylum Arthropoda; class Malacostraca; order Decapoda; family Palaemonidae; genus Macrobrachium; species Macrobrachium rosenbergii. Next base: position 8,961,597 of record NC_089762.1, on the reverse strand, counting down.
ATATATATATATATATATACATACACACACACACACACACACACATATATATATATATATATATATATATATATATATATATATATATATATATATATATATATATATATATATATATATATATATATATATATAATCATAGAACACATTAATCTGCAAATTAATGTGTTAACGCTGCTACATTAGGATAATGATAGTAATTTGTTCGAGTGTGTCGCCTTAATTTGATCTGTTAGTGAGTTATCATTATTATTAATATAATACTGAGATAAGTCCCTATTCATATGGAACAAGCCAACAGGGGTCACTGACTTGAAATTCAAGCTTTCAAAGAATATGGAACGAGCATATATTCTTTAGCTCCCTCTCTCTCTCTCTCTCTCTCTCACACACACACACACACACAAACGCCGGCCAAATTATCCCCCAATTGAACCTAATTGATAGCATAATGGGCATAAAGTCATGAGCCATTTTTTTTCGCTCCGCAGAGAGCGGTTGGGATCGGAAGCATTAATGAAATATAAATCATTGACTTCCATTTCGAAGTGTTAATTAAGGAAGAATAATTTACAGCCCGTTCCAATTTTCAGGCTCCAAAACCCCGCGATTTCAGAGGTGAATCTATAATGAGGAAATCTCTTCTGCTTCTCGCTAAATAATTAAACAAATAAGTACATCTCCCGGCGATGCTGAAACCAAGGGGAAATGGAAGATCTTCAAGAGAGGAAACGTTTTCAAAAGTAATTTTCAGAAATATTAATATCGAAGACCTTTTAAAAAGTAATATTTAGAAATGTTAATATCGAAACTTTTAAAATATTCAAAAATTTTAATATCGGAACGATTTTTAAATTTTTAGAAATGCTAATATTTGAATGTTTTTTTAAAAATAACATCTAAACATTTCAATATCGAAACGTTTTTAAAAGTAAAATTTTCTAAACTGATATTATCAAAACGTTTTTAAAAGTAATGCTTAGAAACCTCTTTAAAAGTAATGTTTCGAAATATCTCTGTCGAAATGTTTTCAAAATATAAAAAGATGTTCATAATGAAACGTTTTTAAAAGTAATATTTCGAAGTATCAATATCGAAATGTTTTTCAAAATATAAAAAAATTTCATATCGAAATTTTTTAAAAGTAATATTTAGAGTTATTAATATCGATCCGTTTTTACAAATATTTAGTAATATTTAAAAACATTAACATTAAAACGTTTTTAAAAATATTCACAGAAATGTTAATACTGCAAAATTTTAAAAGTATTATTCTGAAATGCTCATACCGAAACGTTTTTAAAAGTACATATTCTGAAATGTTAATATCGAAAGGTTTTAGAAGTAATATATAGAAATGTTAATACTGAGACGTTTTTATTAGTAATATTCAGAAGGATTAATATCAAAATGTTAATATTGAAACCTTTTTAAAAGTAATATTCTGAAATGTTAATATTGGCAAGTTTTTAAAAATCAGAAACTTAATATCGAAAAGTTTTTAAAAATATTTTGAAATGTTGATATCGAAACATTTTTAAAAGTAAATATAATGAAATGGTAATATCGAAACATTTTTAAAAATAATATTCTGAGATGTTGATATCGAAACGTTTTTAAAAGGTAATATTTTGAAGTAATCACATCAAAATGATTTTAAAAATATTATGTAATCTTAATATAGTAACGTTTTTAAATGTAAAATATTATGAAATGTTAATATCGAAACGTTTAAAAAGTAATATGAAATATTAATATCGAAAATTTTTAAAAGTAATGTTTAGAAATTTTAATATCTAAAAGTTTTTAAAAATATTTGGAAATGTTAATATCGAAACTTTTTAAAAGTAATATTATGAAATATTAATATACACATTTTTTAAAAAGTAATATTTAGAAATGTTAATAGTGAAACGTTTTTAAAAGTAATTCCAAAACATCATTATTGAAACGTTTAAAAAAAGTTGAAATTTTAATATCGAAACGTTTTTTAAAGTAATAGTTAGAAACATTAACATTGAAACGTTTCTAAAGCTAATAATTAGAAAGGCTAATATCGAAAAGTTTATAAAAATATTTAGCTATATTAATATCGAAACGTTTTTAGAAACATTCAAAAATTTTAGTATCGAAAATTTAAAAAAAAATAGTATTGAGACATGCTAATATCGAAACGTTTCTAAACACAGTATCTAAACATTTTAATATCGAAACGTTTTTCTTTCTTAGTCCTCCTTTATGGAAACCTTACATTTATCGAAACATCATTGTTAGATAATTCTCGTGTGCTGACGACAATGTTCAAGATATGATAATCGTAGCTGTAAATATAATGGGTAAGATCTTTCTCAGAGAGAAAGAGAAAGAGAGAGAGAGTGAACAAAAGCATGGCACAAACCTCTTAAATCTGAGACAGAACTTAATGAGATAATTGCAAGGATAATTTCTCTCTCTCTCTCTCTCTCTCTCTCTCTCTCTCTCTCTCTCTCTCTCTCTCTCTCTCTCTCTATCTATCTCTCTCTCTCTCTCTCTCTCTCTCTCTCTCTCTCTCTCTCTCTCTCTCTCTCTCTCCAGGACAAACGTGAGTTTTCAAACAAAATTTCTATTTTCGTTCTGGGAAATCCACAGACTTAATAAAGGTCTTGTGCACTGGAAAGGCGAACCGAAATTACATTAAACATTTGAAAATCTAAGAATCTGGAAGACCTGCATTCTTTTAAACTTCTGTCAAAGAAAACTATTGAGATGGCTACTTGTCTGTTCGTCCGCACTTCTTCTGTCCGCCCCCAGATGTTAAAAACTACTGAGGCTAGGGGGCTGCAAATTGGTATGTTGATCATCCACCCTCCAATCATCAAACATAACAAATTGCAGCCTTCTAGCTTCAGTAGTATTTATCTATTTAAGATTAAAGTTAGCCATGATCGTGCGTCTGGCAACGATATAGGACAGGCCACCACCGGGCCATGGTTAAAGTATCATGGGCCGCAGCTGATACAGCATTATACCGAGACCAACGAAAGATAGCTCTATTTCCCGTGGCTTTGATTATATGGTGTACAGAAAGCTCGATTGCGCCGAAGAAACTTCGGCGCAATTTTTACTTGATTTTTTTTATGGATTTGATAAATAGGAAAAATTTTCGAATAATAAATGTTAAAATACGAAGAAGAGAGGCTGAATAATTTACTGATTGACTGATCGACTGATTTTAAGGTATCTGGCGTTACAATTAACGAGGAGGGCGATGAAGGAATTCTGTACACAACATATGCTCTGTTGAGGAGCTACGGAAAGCCAATGAGGCGTTGTCATTGTTGCGATGACAACAAAACTGCCGGTTTCTTTCGTGAAGAAAGTGCAAAGACAAAGCATCAGATTTTGGGAACAAAGAATGAACGAGATCCAGAGCAAATACGTGGTAAACTGAAAGATTAAGTTTGACATCCACAAAAGGTACAAGGACGAAGAGGGAGCAGATATTTTTACAAAACAAAAAGAATTAATAAATACCTGATCACCTTTGATTTCTTATTTTATCAGTTCCTCAAGGAAGTTATATAAAAATACGTGATTATGCCTTTTACGTGTTTTTTTAAACTGAATGAAATCCAGAAATACTATAAAACCAAATTAAAAATTCATTCATATTTTATCACCTTTGATGACTTATCATCAACTCCTTCGGCACGTTATTTATGTACAAAAACGGGAACAGACGTTTCATCCTTTTTGTTTTGAAAACTGAATGAAAACAGAAAAACAGTTTGTTTAATAAGCGCATGTCGGCGACAATGACCCTGACAGTTGTCACGCCAGATAACTGACAATCGACTAACATTTACCAATAACGGCACAGCAAGCGTTCTGGCACCCTAAAAAAAAAAAAAAAAAAAGAAGAATAAATGATTGAGATTTTAGTCAAACCAGATCTGGCTTTTTACCCAAAATGTATATTTATTAAGTGTAACGCCATTAATCTATATATGTATATATAATTTTTTTTATTTAACCTTCGAGCTAGCATGGACTGTGTAATGACGTAACATGTTTACATTCAATCCACTTATTGTTCTGAAATGTATCAGAATTAATGTATAAATTGACCTAGAAAGAAATAATGATGAACCATCCCTCCCCCCCTCTCTCTCTCTCTCTCTCTCTCTCTCTCTCTCTCTCTCTCTCTCTCTCTCTTGAATTAATCAATGTAAAAGTGTTAATTAAACATATCACAAATACTTCTCTCGCACGCTCTCTCTCTCTCTCCCTTGAATTACTCAATGTAAAAAATTATAATTAAACACATCAAAAGATACCTCTCTCTCTCTCTCTCTCTCTCTCTCTCTCTCTCTCTCTCTCTCTCTCTCTCTCTCTCTCTCTCCTAAATTATTTAATGGAAAGAGATAACTGAACGCATTAAAAGAAATATAGCAGTGTTTATGAAACTACGCCAGTGATAAAATCTAAATACTTAATTTAGGCAAAAACTGCGTTAACCCACCAGATTTATCAGTAAATAAAACATAATTCATAAAGTAGAAGAAATGAGAAATGAATGCTATTAATCAGCTATTAATCAATCACTGAAATAGTTATGATTTGGAAAAATACCACTAAAGTAACTTCTAAGTTCTTACTTTTTCTTGAGATATATCCAATAGCTTTATTCATAGAAATAAAATCAAATGGATATAAGGTTCTAAAAAGGGAAATTCAGTCTCATTCTTTCAATTATTTTAGCTTGAAATGCAAAAACAGATAAATAAATAAATAAATAAATAAATAAATAAATAAATAAATAAATACAAGAAAACTCCGACCACTAGCACTGGTTTACATCGAAGTTCACTTAAGGTGTAAACACGGTTTGGTGTGCCTTCATCAATGGTCTTTATATATTGTTCTCTCTCTCTCTCTCTCTCTCTCTCCAACCCTTCCCCCCTCTCTGTCTCTCGCTCTCTCCCTCCTCTATCCCCCCTCTCTCTCTTTCTCTCCCCCCATACACCCTCTTTTTCTCTCTTTGTCGCTCCTAACACCCCTCATCTCTCTTTCTCTCTCCCCCAACCCTCCTCCCCCTCTCTCTTTCTCTCTTTTCTTCCCCTAGCACTCTCTCTCTCTCTCTCTCTTTCTTTTCCTCTCTCTCTCTCTCTCTCTCTCTCTCCAACCCTCCACCCTCTCTCTCTCCTCAACCCTTCCCCCCCTCTCTGTCCCTCGCTCTCTCTCTCTCTCTCTCTCTCTCTCTCTCTCTCTCTCTCTCCTCTATCCCTCCTCTCTCTCTTTCTCTCTCCCCATACGCCCTCCACTCTCACTTTGTCGCTCCTAACAACCCCCATTTCTCTTTCTTTCTCTCTTCCCAACCCTCCTCCCCTCTCTCTCTCTCTCTCTCTCTCTCTCTCTTTATGGAAAGATCATTATAACAATTTTCTATGAAATCCACTGGCAACATTAAAAGATAAAAGAAAAATAACCAGAATTACAATAATGATAACGTTGACAATTATCAGAATTATAATGGTACTGCACATTATACGATGCTTCATTTGTAGAAGGGAGGTATTAATCGAGTTGGAATATATTATCAGTTCTTCTGCCACTGCAGAACAAATAATATTCATTCCTTTGACTTCACTGAAAAAGGTTTATTTTTTCTTCTAAACAACTTGGTCTTGAGAGAGCAATGGCGAACTCTTGAATCGTGTGGCCGAGGTCGCGCTCTCTCAAGTCATATTAATAAGTTTTGTTGCATCAAAATGAATTATTTATGGAATATGTCAGTAACGTTAATTATGAACAGTAATCCATGTTTTTCTATTAACGTATATAAATAATCAATCATAGGTAAAGACATACTTCATTTCCGTAATCAGACAAACTGTGCGTCAGTGGTCTTGTTTTAATACCTGGAAAAATTCTCTTCTTTAAGTCATTTTCACTGGATGGAAAATTATTTAGACTTTTCATATTATCTTTCTAATTACATCCAGGGAGGTTTCTAATTACAAATTCAGTTCCATTGAAGGAACTGGAACTGGAATGCAAGAGATAGACCAAAGGCCAAGCGCTGGAACCCATGAGGTCATTCGGAGCTGAAAGGAAAATGAAGAGTAAAAGGTTTAAAAGGTGTAACAGGAAGAAAACCTCTCAGTTGCACTTTGAACCAAATGTTAGGAGAGGGTGGAAAGGAAGACTGCAGAATGAGACTACGAGCAGAAGCGCAGTAAAAAGAATGAAATAAGTTGCAGCTAGGGGCTGAAGGGACGTTGCAAAGAACCTCAAGAAATGCTTAAAGCGCACGGCGTGAGGTGCACTGACGGCCCTACCCCCCTATGGGGAGTTACACTGTTGCTTGGAGGAACCTCTGTGAGATGTGAAAGCGCAGTAATACAGCAATATCTTTGAGGGACATTTTCAGAAGGAGAAGGAAATGGAACTTTTGAGACCGCAACAGACGTTTTCAAGAGAGGGAAAGACTAAAGTAAATAATGATTATTACAAGGATGTAAAAACATCTTGAAACGAAGCAAAATTTAATAGATGAAACATATGTAGATGATGGCAAAAAAAATAAAAAAGACATTTACAGTCATATATATGGAGAAACAAATCCAGTTATGTATGGGTACATATATTTAAAAATAGACATCTGCAGAGATCTATTTTTAAATATATGTACCCATACATAACTGGGTTTATTTCTCCATTCAAGACTCTTGCCACTACGAGCATTTTTTAATCATATTCATCACCATACGTATCCTTTTATATCAATGCTGTTCGCCAAGAGTCATTTCCATAAACACGGGCTAAATTATTGCCAGAAATTGGAATCTCTTATATCCTATTTCTGGCATCGTTTGGTGAATGTCATCGTAATGCACTGATGCACTTATGCAGTTAACTATTGTTGGTTTTATAATAACTATCGTAGCTGTGACATACCTACAGCAATAGCAAGCTGTATCATAAACAGTCACTCACACTAAAAGCAAGTTAAAAATCAAATGAAATGATTTATACCAACCCTTTTTTATTCCTGAATCTCAACAGACGATTTGCTTAATTTTAGTAAGATTGACTGTTAATGATACAGCTAATGATACGGCTTGCTATTGCCGTAGGTATGTCACAACTATGATAGTTATAATAAAACCAAAAATAGTTAACGGCAAAGAACCATAAGAAATGACTACAGTTCACGTGTGAGGTGCACTAACGGGTCACTAGTGTTGCTGGTGCACCTCACACGTGAACTGTAGTCATTACTTAAGGTTCTTTGCAGCGTCCCTTCGGCCCCTAGCTGCAACCTCTTCCATTCCTTTTACTGTGCCTCCGTTCATATTCTCTTTCTGCCATCTTATTTTGCACCCTCTCCTAACAATTGTTTCATAGTGCACCTGCGAGGTGTTCCACCTGTTGCACCGTTCAAACCTTTTAGCTCTCAATTTCCCTTTCAGCGGTGGATGACCTCCTAGGTTTCAACGTCTGGTCTTTGGCCTAAATTCTATATTCTACCTCTATCTATTCATTTTCTCTCTAAAAAATATTATAAGATCTTTGTGAAACTTCTTAATCACTTTTTTCCTACGTAAATTTTAACTGATTTACTGAGCTGCTTTTTTTTAATTTTCATACGAAGCTATTCATTCTTTGGCCCGAAATTTATTTTTCATTTTATTCCATGTTCCTTCCTAAAAATCCTGCCTCAATGGAAGTGACCAAATAATGCTTTTAGTCTAAATGAGATATTAGACAACGGTGACAAAAAACAGCTTAATTTGATCTCCACCTGATGAATGCTCCAAAGATACGAGGGAAAGCGTTCCAGTGTTTTTGCTTCCTGGAATGACATTCTGCTCTTAACTCGTTAGCATAATTCCATTCACATAATTATGTCATGAAACATAGCTGTAACACCTTCGGAGTAAGCTTTGGATCAGGAAATAATAGAATAGAATGGAAGAGAATATAGAATTTAGGCCAAAGGCCAAGCGCTGGGACCTGTGATGAGGCCATTCAGCGTTGAAGGGGAAACTGACAGCAAAAAGGTTTCAAAGGCGTAACAGGAGGAAAACATGGCAGTTGCACTATGCAACAATTGTTAGGAGAGGGTGGAAAATAAGATGGAAGAAAGGGACTATGAACGGAGGTACGGTAAATGGAATGAAAGGGGTTGCAGCTAGGGACTAAAAAGATGCTGCAAAGCACACTAAATGCCTACAGTGCACTGCGTGAGGTGAACTGTGGGAGAACAAAAGCAACTTATCGAGAAGAATTGAGATCATAACAGAAGTTAAAACTTAACTATTCCTCCGGAATCCCTCGGCAGCCAGTTAATTTAACCTGAATGTCGTCCCTCTCCGATTTCTACCCGAGATTATGGTTAAACTCTTTTTTTCTTGTACTGAAGTGTTGGTTTGTTTTGTTAATAAAAAAAAATGCGTTGTGAGAGACCTAGCAGAGGTACGTCGAATTCCATCATAAGATTTTCCTCCTTTTGATTTTGAAAATCTCTCTTTCTCTCTCTCTCTGATTGTTGTAGTCTTCACTCTTCCTCTCTCTGATTTCTGTAGTTTTCTCTCTCTCTCTCTCTCTGATTTTTCTAATCTTCATTCACTGCTACTTTCCCCGTTGGCTCTCTCTCACTCTCTCTGCTTTTTCCTTCACTCTGTTTCTCTCTCTATGATTGCTCTAGTTTTTTTTTTTTCTCTCTGATTATTTTCATCTTCATTCACTGACTGGGACCCAGCGCTCGCTTATTCTCGTTCTATCTACTTGATTGTTTTATTCTTCCCTCTCTCTCTCTCTCTCTCTCTCTCTCTTTTCAATTACTGCATCTGTCTGCCCCAACCAGTCCCCTTAATCATGCACATTTTCCCAGCTAAACATGAACTTCAAAATCCAACCTTTCCACTTTTCCTAGAAGTAAATGAGAATCTGTTTGTCCCCACATAACTGATGAATTGCGCTCTCTTTTCATCTCGAAAATTATTTGGGATTTCATCAAAGATGGCCAGTTGCTGTGATTTCTCACCATAATGGCGATTCTACCCCACTGTCTTACTTCCTTATCTCTTGCGCTTTCGCGTGATCAAGTTTCATTTTGACTAAAATTTTCAGTTTCTTGAGTAAAATTCTAATCTTCTCGGCTCACCCTTTACTGGAACACTTTTCCTCTCTTTTAGAGTTTGGATTCGAACCCACACGTAAGAATGGAATGGAATAAAAAATTTAGGCCAAAGGCTAAGAGCTGTGACCTTTGAGGTTATTCAGCGCCGAAAAGGAAATTGAGAGTAAAAAAGGTCTAAAGGTATGGCAGGAGGAGAACCTCGCAGTTGCAGTATGAAACAATTGTTAGGAGAGGGATGTGGAAAGTAAGATGGAAGAAAGAGAATATAAACGGAGGTACAGTAGAAGGAATGAAAGGGTCCGAAGGGACGCTGTAAAGAACATAAAATAATGGCTAAATTGCACCTGGCGAGGTACACTGTCGGCATACTCTTCTACGGGGCCACACATAAGAGATTCGGTAATGATACCTACGCGCCAGCGCACTTTTGCTACAAAGAGGAATGAAAACGTAGATCAGTAAACGAATATGTTTACCTGTCTAATATAATATATATATATAATATATATATATATATATATATATATATATATATATATATATATATATATATATATATATATATATATATATATATATATATATCACACCGTGATTTATATACAATCATGAAGCTACAAATGTCGCTTAATATAAAGTCCACGCTGCCTCGGGAATATCCCCGATGGGGTATTATCACCGAAGGGGAATTTATAAGTGATAAATGGACGGGCATTGCTTCATGACTGTATATAAATCACAATGTGATAAAAAATGTCATAAAAAGAGCTGCGTGTTCCAGACATACCAAAGAACTTTCATGGTGGAGGTGGGTTAATGCCGAAGCTAAGTACTATTTCCCCGCTCTCGACGGGTAAATAAAGTGCACCAGACTCGGCAATAACTTATACCTCTCTTGATAGCTCAGTGGTAACGTCGACTGGAGTTGCTGGATGCGTATCTGTGTCGTGGGATCGAGACTCGGCAGTGCCCTTCCATTTATCACTTATAAATTCCCCTTCAGTGATAATTCCCCATCGGGGATATTCCCCAGGCAGCGTGGATTTGATATTAAGTGACATTTGTAGCTTCATGATTATATTATATATATATATATATATATATATATATATATATATATATATATATATATATATATATATATATATATATATATATATATATATATATCAACCTTAATATAGCATAACAGACGCATTCGACCAGGCGGTTACTGTTTTAGCCAAATGGCGCAAACGCCTGCATAACAAGTCAATAAAAACTTCTCTCCCAAATAAAATGAAAACCGTCATAGAAGACATAAGTAAGAGTTGATGCACATAAATCTACCTGTTTTTTCTTTTTCTGTTTCATCTCATACCGTCTCACAGCATTCCTGTCACGCAGTTATCACGTTCTTGATATAAATAATTCCAGGTCGTTCTGCCTTCCGGTTCGATCGACGCAAACGCAAAAGGCAATTTTCACTGACAATATCTGAGAAAGGATTGTAGATTTTCTGTTCGGTATTCTACCTCTTGGCCAAATTGCTTCAATAACAGCACAACAATGTCAACATGGTTTCAACACAACACTCTCCAGTTTACCCTATTTCATAATACGCAGATTGAAAATATATTTGCGCTTACAGGAAATTCCAATAAATTTTCAAAGGGCGACGATCCTTGCAAATCCCACATAAGATTCGACAGGCAACATCATAGATATCATATATTTTTCTTATGTAACGTGTGGTGACAGGAGAGAAGACTGCAGTGGTATGGCCATATTATTATTATTAAAATAGTTTAACCAGATCACTGAGCTGATTAACGGCTCTCATAGAGCTGTCCCCAAGGATTAAAATGAAATGGAGTACCACTGGGACTAAACGATGATTGAAAATGAAATTTAAAAATAGATCGGAAAAAAGCATTTGCTTCTGCACTGGAACAATCACACATTAAATATACTTACTCACACTTCCATTTGCACAATAAAAAGAAAAAAAAAAAACAGAATACGTCAAGATTTTAAAATGTTTTTAACTTATTAAATGCCCCAAGGGTTTTTGTATTTTCATAAATTACTTTTTATACTTTTACACAATTAATTTACAGCTCCTCATGAATGTTAAAACTGAAACAATTGAAAATGTTGTAGATTTTGATAAAAATTTCACCGATCGATCTATTTCCGAAACTTGATAACCGTTGTATGGCCACGTGATGAGAAGGGATGAGACATATTTAGGGAGGAGAGTGATGCAGATGGAGGTGCCTGGTGAGAGAGAGAGAGAGAGAGAGACCGAAGAAGCGAAGGTAGATGGACGATGTTGTTGAAGATGATGAGACAAACAATTGTCAGAGGACGATGTTTATGACCGAGTCAGATGGAGGAGGAAAGCTGTCAGAAACATCGACCTCACACAGAAGTGGGAAAAGATGAAGAGAAAGGTGATGATGTAACGTGTGGCGATCATATCAGTTTTGTCTGGTGCAACGAGAACAAATCAAAAGTGTTAGTCAAGATCTCTCACCCAGCGAGACGTGGATTAACAAATTTCGTTGTGGAAAATGATAAGAACCTCGATGGCCAAGTCGGTTCGAGCAGCAGCCTAGGACTTCTTACAGGGATGTGGCGCGGGTTCAAATCCACAGCTGACCAGGTAAAGAGGTGGACACTTTGCTATCCGTGTAGACACCACGGGATTATGTATGTAATCAATGGATAGGTTTGCTTAAAAGCAAAAGGGTGTTACAGACACAAACAAAGCCACTCCAACATCTTCTAAAATCATAACAGACACCTCACACGTCTCGACTGTCGACCTAACCGTGCAACGTCTCCTCGCTGCTGGGAGAAAGGGCGCTGGTGACTGGTACAATACATGTACATACGCTACCGGGGTCTAAGCGAGGACAGGCGGGGCAGCCGACCGAGACTACAAAGTCTACCCCAAAGCCAAATCAAAGTCCTTCAAAAAGAAGGCATTGTGCTTACCCCATACAAATGGGAAAAAAGCACGTTAAAAGAAGAAGTTTTGGAAAACGATACATTTCTATATCAATCGAAACAGATGTTTTGATCTGTGGAAGGGTAAGCACTCCTCTTTACACTAAGGAAAGAGTGGAGGAAAAATGTTAGTCAAGATCTCCCACCCAGCGATAGGTGGACTAACCTGTACGAATTTCCTGTTGGAAAAGGATACACTTTTGTGTCGACCGAAACAGATGTTTTGCTCTGCGGAAGGGGAAGCGTTCCTTTCTACACTGTGGGAAAAGTGGTGTAGGAGAGCAATAACTTTTATGCGAACCTCTTCCTACATTCATCGTAGAACTGAGCAATCCACGGATTGCGCAGTTCGGTGACTGTCTTGCCTTCCACTGCCAAGCTTTGAACTTCGCTTTCTGATTCTGTTTTTCCTGATTATCACACCTGTTCTTCTTTTGTGAAGCAGACCTATCTGTTCTTCGTGTTTAAGTATCTAGCTTCCTCCTTTAAGTTACTTTCATGCGCCTGCTTTTGGGCTAGAGATAGAAGTGTGTATTTAGGAGGTCCTACATGAGGTAAATTTTGGCACCAGTTTCCTCGACACCTAATTCCTCCTTTTAATGCCCTGTTATTTGCTTGCTTTTGGCCCAGAGATAGAAATGTGTATTTATGAGGTGCTAAAATGGCCCATTTTCCATCACGCCGCCAAAGTTTAAACAAAAGGAGCCAACAGTGGCAGCTAAAGAAAAGAATAGGATGCCCATTTTGTCCCTAACTGAGACAGTACTCTTTAAATCAGTATGATATAAACATGATTACTTAGCACTTGTACGGTTGTATTACACACGATGAATTCCTGTATATAATGGTTATTGTGTAAGTAGTCATCAGGATGTCGTGCAGCTGGAACTTCAGAAGTAGTTTTATTGTATTGTTTCATTGAGCACCAACAATCTATGGACACGATTCCACGTGAGGTTCGGTCTCATGGCTTCATTGGCCAATAAATTTGAACATTCCACAATAACCTACGATTGGCAATCGTTTAGCAAGAGTAAAACGGAAGTAAATTGTAATAAAGATTAACCAAGAACATGTTGAACCTTAAATACAAAAACAGTCTCTTAAAGCATACAATATCATTACTTAGTGAGGTCCTGGAACTGGAATATGAAATTTAGGCCAGCGATCTAGCGCTGGGACCCATGAGGTCATTCAGTGTGAAAGGTAAATTGAGAGTAAAGGTTAAAAGGTGTAACAGGAGGAAAGCCTCGCGGTTGCACTATAAATCAGTTGTTAGGAGAGGGTTAAGGAAAGTGAGATAGAAGAAAGAGATTATGAACAAAGGTACAGTGAAAGGAATGAAAGGGGTTACAGCAAGGGGCTGAAGGGACACTGCAGAGAACCTTATGTAATGCCTATAGTGCACAGCGTTAGGTGCACTGATGGCGGTACCCCCACAGAAGTCATTGCTCAGTGGCTCTTGTAGAACCATTTTCTTCCACTGCTATGTGAAGTAGTACACATAACAATAGCATAACTCTACGGGTTTAAAGGAGTGAAACTACCCTTACAATTCCTAATATTATGTAAATTTTGTCGCCAAGTCTATAGAAACACAGGTGATGTCCCTTCGCCACCCAATAGGTCAATGCAACAGGTAGAACTGATTAAACGAATACTTTAGCTGGTGATAGATTCAAAATTTAATTAATACTGAAATTAATCATCTTTGTCTCCTGTTATCCTCTATGTTAACCAAAAAAGTAGACTATCTTTTTTATTATATCTTATCTATTCCTGTCAAATTTATATAAAAAATCAGAAGTTATGCCATCTTTTTACAATAATACTATGTGTAAGTCATTTATTTACAAATGCTCTGCTCCAAACATTTCTAATAATTTTTCATTTTCATTGATTTAAAAACAGATATATAAAAAGTATATCTCTTGAAAACGTTCTACTGGGATCAAAATATCAAAGATGAAAAACTCATTTCCTTTTTATTATTATTATTATTATTATTATTATTATTATTATTATTATTATTATTATTATTATTATTATTATTATTATTATTATTATTATTATTATTCAGATGATGAACCCTATTCATAAGGAACAAGCCCACAGGGTCCACAAACTTGAAATTAAAGCTCCCTAAGAATATTATGGTGTTCATTTGGAAGAAAGTCGAGTATATGAGCGGAAGCAAAGAGATCACACGTTATCAGGATTCGACAGGAAATGAACAGTCGTCCAGAAAAGACAGGAATAATTTCCTTCTAACGTATTCTGGAAAAGACTCTCACAAAGATTCTTACTATTCACCTGTCAACAAGAACAACAACATGAGGAACGCTGACAACTGCGATGATCATAACATTGTGACAGTACTGGGGGTGGGCATTAAGAATCCATTGATTTGTGGATATTAAAACTGGCGTCAAACAGGGCGGCTTTAAGAAGGAAGGAGAGACAGGCTCAGGAACAAACAGAAAGAGGATGCTTGATTTTGAGGATCTCGCTGCGTGAGAGGCTGCAAAATGAAGAAATTATGAGAAGTATATGGGTGGTAAAGACTACTAATATGATAAGTCATTAGAGAGTTAGATATGGTTTGGACATGTGGTAAGGATGTGTGAGGAGAAGGGAGTGAAGAGGGCTTGGGTGGAACCTGGTATAAGTGGAAGGTCAGGAGGAGGGTAAGGGTTAGACGAAGTGATAAACTGAAGGAAGATTTGGAGAAGAAGGGTTTAACGGAGGCAGATACTTTCGGTAGGAATAATTGGAAAAGACGTAACAAGGCAACCGACCTCTTAATAGAGGGATAGCAGTGCTGGCGAGAATATTATAATATTGTAATGGCTCTGGTTATAGATTAGAGATTAGAATAGAACACAGAATTTAGGACAAAGGCCAAGTCACTGGAACCCATGACATCATTAAGCGCTGAAAGGGAAATTGAGAGTACAAAGTTCTAAAAGTGTAACAGGAGGAAAACCTCGCAGTTGCACTATGAAACAATTGTTAGGAGAGGGTTGTGGAAAGTAAGGTGGAAGAAAGAGAATATGAACGGAGGTTCAGTAAAAGGAATGAAAGGGGGTTGCAGCTAGGGGACGAAGAAGGGATGCTGCAAAGAACCTTAAGTAATGCCTACAGTGCAGTTATAAATTACAGGTCATCCTATTAACAACAAAAGCAAAAATTAGTAAAGCGATTAAAGAAATCAGCTCAAAATCGTTCCACTTCATCTAACTATCTAACACGACAGATTCTCCGGCAGGAAAGAACTTTTCAGTTCATTTCCTCGGAGCTAAAACCATTTCTTTGGAGGTAAATTCTTTTTCTTGGAGATAAATTCATTTCCTTTGAGATAAATGATTTTCTGTGGAGATAAATTAATTTCTTGGCGATAAATTAAATTCCTTGGAGATAAATTCATTTTCTTTGAGATAAATTCACTTTCTTGGAGATAAATTTATTCCCCTGGAGATAAATTAACTTCCTGGAGATTATTTATTCTCAGTTCAGAAATCACACTCTAGGTATCTGGTTATGCTCATCCAACTACAGAGTCCTAACAAGAGAGCTGGTCACTTCCCCTACGGAAATTGCTACATATGGCAAATAAGTACCACTCGATACTGGGTAATCCTCGTAGGATGAAAAAAAATTTTGTCCTTGAGTATGTGCATTAATATTAGACTGGAAACTATCGCCTCCTGTTTGCAAATTGAGTCGAGGTGCAATGCCATTTCTGTCGGTAAAATGAGGATTCTATCAAGTGATAAGGAAACAAAGGCTGGAGAATATTAGCATTACTGTTACGATAGCGTTCTGTTACTACTTTCGAATGAACACCGTATTCTTGGGAAGCTTGAACTTCAAGTCAATGGTCCCTGTTGTGGGCTTGTTCCACATGAATAGGGTCCATCTTCTGCATAACAACAACAACAACAACAACAACAACAACAACAACAACAACAATAATAATAATAATAATAATAATAATAATAATAATAATAATAATAATAATAATAATAATAATAATAATAATAGTGCCTTTGTCAGAGTTCAAGGAACACATCTATTAAAATTTTAATATCTTTCTCTACTGTTTTTCGGAAGCTGCTGCCTAGTTATGTTTGTTAAGTGTTTTTAACAACCAAGTATTCGTTTGGAAATCAGAGGCAGCCTTACGAATCTTATCTTCATTCAGAAACTTTAAGACAAAAAAACATAAAGTCTAAATAGGTAAGATCCTAAAAGCTACAAACGATATATAAGAAATGCATCTTTGAAAAATGGTAAAAAATAGGCAACGCAATCCCATTACAACACAAGACGTTTTACACAAGCAGAGTAACAGACCCATTGATGACAACAAGACAACGTAAGGTATAAACAAATGAACAGCATAATTTCAAAGCGAGTACATAAAGGGGACATAAAAATATCGCATTCATATTTATGACAAAAAAATATACTGTTATGAAATTATGAAAATTATTCCCGGAGTGTATTGTTTATACGACTTGAATATATCAGAAGGATTTTTTCTAGGGAAATCAACAATATGAGTGACTTCTAGGAAGGAACAAAGCATCGCTGTAATCCCTTTTTAGCTGAGAAAGAAACCACTCGACCTTCCGCGTGGCAACGTTAGGGGCTTCCAATTTCATCCCAGTGATAATTGCATAAAAATGAAGTCTTGATACCTATATTAGCTACCCACAACGACAGTAAAAGGGGTGAAAATTACAAAAAAAAAAGCACTACATGTGCGTTTGGCGTACCAGATATGGATGGAATTACGCGAATGAAAATACCCATCTAACGACCACCTGTAAACACTTCGTCTTCTCTCGGAAGTAGACAGCTACCGAGAAGATCAGTGAAGTGGGCACTAATCGCATGAAACAATAACGGCCCTAATTTCACCCCAGAGAGAGAGAGAGAGAGAGAGAGAGAGAGAGAGAGAGAGAGAGAGAGAGAGAACTTCTTGATATATAATGTCTTACAATGAGAAAATATGGTATGAATGACATGAATATGAATAACACGAGTGTTCAAATGTCGTCCGCGTACGCATGTATAGCAAGGACTGTCAGCAAAGGAAATTAATCTTTTGCTGTTTTGAGAAGAGGAACAATGAAAACAGGAACTCTCTCTCTCTCTCTCTCTCTCTCTCTCTCTCTCTCTCTCTCTCTCTCTCTTTTAATCTACACGTTCCTCTCAAACGAAGTTTGAAAACTAAACAACTTTAGTACATAGTGTAATAGATAGGGATATATATATGTGTGTGTGTGTATATATATATATATATATATATATATATATATATATATATATATATATATATATATATATATATATATATATATATATATATATATCACATCACCGTGATTCATATTCAATCAGTAAGCTACAAACGTCCTTTAATATCCAATTCGCTCTACCTCGGAAATATTTTCATATATGTTACCGAAGGGGAATTTTTTAGTTAATAATAAGTTCGTCGTCTCGTGGGCTCGAACCAGCGAAGACAAGAACTCAGGACTACAGTGGACGCATTTTAACCCAAGGCCAGGTCCTGTTAGGTTCTTTTTGGTTTTGATACAGTCTTTTTTGCGGCTTGAAATGCACTGTTTAATACACTGTCAGGATATTTCAATTTCGTGCCTGCATTCCTAATTTTATCTATTTCCTCATCGATATATTTAGGGCTACATACTGTACACGCAATGCTCTTAAAAACATAGATGAAAACACTGATTTTTTAACCTTACTGCTTTGTCCAGAACAGAAATACACATAGGAAGAAATATTAGTGGGTTTTCTATACACACTATATTTAAACCCATTACTATTTCTTCGTATGAGGACATCCAAAAATAAGGTAAGCACCCATCATTTTCCATTTCCATAGTGAACTTAATTGATGGTACTAA
Organism: Macrobrachium rosenbergii; assembly: GCF_040412425.1. Lineage (NCBI taxonomy): Eukaryota > Metazoa > Arthropoda > Malacostraca > Decapoda > Palaemonidae > Macrobrachium > Macrobrachium rosenbergii. The sequence goes on along the minus strand of NC_089762.1, from coordinate 8,943,537 downwards.
TTGATTTGACTTGGCAAAAAAAGTTATTTACATCTTCGTTCCCTGGCCATACACAAATTATGTCGTTAACATACCAAAACCATGTTACGTTGTGTGGAATTATGGTTTTTAATATTTTCTTTTCAAAAAATTCCGTATATAAGTTACTTAACACTCGGAATAGAGGGTTTCCCATTGCCATACCAAAATTTTATGAGTAAAATTTACCATTAAATTCAAAGTTACATTCTTTCACAAAAAAATTTAATCAGTTCAATTAAAGTGTGTTCTCTGATAATTCCGATAAAAACTCCGTTAGATCATCAATTGGCACCTTTGTGAATAGTGATACTGCATCGAAACTCACAAGCCTGGATTCACTATTAATCTGCACACATTTAGTTTATGTTTATATTATTAGGTCCACATTATTCGTTATATTAGCAGGACCTTGCATTTTTCATCTGTAGTAATGATTATAATCATATATATATATATATGTGATAAATGAATCACGTATATAAAGTGATTATAATCATATATATATATATATATATATATATATATATATATATATATATATATATATATATATATATATATATGAGAAATGGACGCTAGAAAGACGCTAGAAGAAAACGATATAAAGTTTAAAGATGACAGAGTTGGAGCCTGTCAATCTGATGTGTGATTCAGGCAAAACCACAAGCCACACGTGAATCATGATTCCTCGTTTACTATTTCTTACTATTATTTAATATCTTTGTCTGTTATTTCTATTATTATTAATCTGTCAATTTATTTTTTTTTTTTAATAAAGGATCTCTTTTTCTGTATTTCCCATTATCTTCTGTTACTTTTTTCTAATGAACACCATAGTACTCTCAGGAGTTTCAAGCCAGTGGTTTCTGTTGCGGGCTTGTTCCATATGAATAGGCTTCGTCTTCTGAATAATAATAGTTTTTGCGTTGCTCTTGTTTTCATTTACAATATGAATATCATGCAATGGATGTATGGTGCACATACACACACACACATCATCAGTGGTCTTGCAAGTTACTTACCGAATAAAGCAAAATAAAAAGGTAAGTAGTTATACTTATAAAGAAACAATGTTTTTAATGATATGTTCTATATTATGAACACCACATAAACCATACAACTGTGTTCGCCTTCTCTATCACTCAACAGCTCACAGTCGAATGTTTTCAGAAAAAAAAAGTTTATCTTTCTAACAGTATGTGGTATGGCTGGAGACACATTAGATATCCATTATAAAATACTGCAATTGCTGCAGGTAAATATACACGTTTCTATGAAAGGTTTGACAGTTTACTAATTACTTTTAGTTCCTGATGTACCAATTATAGCCTATGTGCGATGGCTGGTCCTGTACTTTTTATGAAGAAACTGTAAAATGCTACTGTATAATTAAGCAATAAATATTCGTTTGAAAACTTTTACACCAGACCTCATCCAAAGGCACCTCACTGTTCTGCCGAGTCAGCAATGCATTTAGGTAACGCGAAGTTCTTGTGTAGCAAAGGCTCCAATAATCACCTCCATCTTTTATTTGATCAAAGTTAGCAACGATACACCATGTGACGCATCCTAATTTCTATCTATCAGAGTATAAATACATATCAATATGCAAACATAGAATAAAACAGAATATAAAATTTAGGCCAAAAGCCAAGCGCTACGACCCATGAAATCATCCAGCATTGAAAGTGAAATTGACAGTAAAAAAAGTTTGAAAGGTGTAAGCAACTGGAAGAAAACCTCGCAATTGCACTATGAAACAATTGTCAGGAGAGGATTGAGGAAAGTAAGATGAAAGAATGAGAATATGAACGGAGGCACAGTAAAAGGAATAAAATGGGTTGCAGCTAGGGGCCAAAGGGAAGCTGCAAAGAACCTTAACCAATACCTACAGTGCACCGCATGAGGTGCGCTGACGGCACTATCCCCTTAAGGGGAAATACACAAACATATTCATGTGATATTGTATGTTAATATTTAGGAGACTTCTATGAACAGAAACACACATATACATCATACCATTCAAGTAAAATTTTGACATAAGGATCAGTATAGTTAATTCCCACGTGTTTCATGAGAAAGTTCTCCCTCAGGAAAATTCAAATTGATGGAAAAATATTTATACATTCGTTTTTTATAAGTGTATGAAATGCATGGTATGTGTGTAAGACTGTACATGACTCAATCACTGATTGTTTCTATGTGCACTTAGACACCCAAATACCTTCAATAGTCAAATAATACCCCGTTAT
>NC_089762.1:8923764-8933764 GCF_040412425.1 Macrobrachium rosenbergii | reverse complement strand
AGAGAGAGAGAGAGGGAACCAAATCAACTGGTCTCAGAAATCAGAATGAAATAAATTTTAGAATTCCAGTAATACGTGAAACAATTACATGATGTCATTAAAGCTTTTTGGGTACGAGATACAAAAGTTCTAGAGGAGATCAGGCGATGTACAATGATTTCTGCTAACCTTGAGGCCAAAGTTCGCCGTTTATATACCGTTTTTAGGTCAGCTAAACATGGCGATTGACCTCCCTGTTTGGAAAAACCTTGTTGGCCATCTCCAGCTCTTACGCTTTCATATCGAGTTCTAAGGGGGCACCTTCCAGCTGGGGAGGTAGGAGAAGGCCTTCCTGACGTAGGTGAGAATCTTGCTAGAAGAGAGTACCTTCAATGTAGTCACTCTCTGTTCATGCAAAGGCCGATGTCTGTTACTCAGACCACTGTTTGTCAGTCTGCAGCCCTTGGGGTCTATGAAAGGGTGAGAAAACTCACAGATGAAGGGAAAGACAGAGGATCCTTTGAAGGAGTTAATTCATTCTGTTTCATAAGACGTGAATTTGGCTAGACTCTAGCCAAATTGTTATGTACAAGACTCTAGCCGCTAGAGTCTTGTACATAACAATCTCTAATAAAAAAAAGAAAAATCACGATCTGTGCATGAACGGAGGGTGTGAGTGCCATGAAATAATCCAGATGAGGCATCTTGCGAAAACAAGATTTATAAGAGTGCAGCCTTTCTCAGTTAAAGGAGCTGGTGTGTTAAGTTTGTGTGTACTCTGCTTTCATCATGGCATATATAGAATTTAAATTACTCCTACTGTGTGTACCGTATTCATCTTAATTTGGTGAAGGACGCCTTTGATGGAAAAACCGTCAATGAGGAACAACTGGACTGGAAGTGTAGCTGGAATATAAGATTTACTCCTAAGGTCAAGTATTGGGACTCACACTTGTGAAGTGTGAGTCAGGCTCAAGTCAGGAGTTTCCACTCCCACTCCTCCACCTGGAAGGACGTCCACTCAAAGCTTGACATTACATTACACTTGTTCCCGTAGGAGGGTAGTTCTATCAGTGCACCTCCCTCGGTGCACAGCAGGCACTGTTGGCAAGGTCTTCCTCATGTTACACCTTTAAAACCTTCTTTACTCTCAAATTTCCCTTCATCGCTGACTGACCTCAGGTCCCAGCGCCCGGCCTTAGGCCTCAATCTTATACTCCAGTTCCAATTCCAGAACAGCTTTCGCTCATCCATCAAAGGCGTCATTTACCAAATTAAAATCAGTATGGTAAACACAGTAGAATAAATTTACATTTCTTTATATATACGCCGTGATAAAAGCAGGGTACATAAGAACTTGACAAAACAGCTCCGTCGACTGAGAAATGGTGCGCTCATAATAAATCGCGTTTTTGAAAGATACCCGATCCGGATTATTTTTCAAGATAAAATAAGGGGAGTATCGATTCGCCGTCCTTTGAGCCAGGTTTGATAACTCTCTTTAAAATCTTTACCTTTTACGTGATTCAGGTTTGTTCAGTCCTAGGCTGATATTCATATTTTTATCAAAGCATTCATTTCTGAAATTAAGCTTAATGATGTCACTTTCTAAGACAGAATGGAACATGAAATTTAGGCAAAAGGCCCATTGCTGGGACGTATGAGATAATTCAGCGCTGAAAGGGAAATTGAGAAAAATTATTTTATGTCACTAAACAGAATAGCATTACTGAAAATTCTAAACGCCACGTTCAACATTTTAAGGAAACCCAAGAGTGTTCCTCCCGACGATAAAAGAGAGAGCCAAAGCGTGAGAGGAGGGCCAAGCACCAATTCTTAGGATGCTATCTCTCCACAGGAGGCATTAGGAGCAGAAGCCTTGGACTGAGGAATCTAATGTGCCAGCAGGAGACTGATGGCACTAATAAAAATAACAATGCTCCGAGAATGGAAGGCTCTGAATTGTCAAGGAGAGGGCTAGCGACAGAAATGGCAGAAATATTTTTAGTGCTTCTCCTCCCAAGAAGGCAGAAGGTAAGAGGCACATAAAGAGAGAGAGAGAGAGAGAGAGAGAGAGAGAGAGAGAGAGAGAGAGAGAGAGAAAACGCAGTGATGTTCTTGATATTTTTTAAATTGTCCACAGACAAATTATTCTACAGGAGCAACAAGACACTCTTGATTGGTGAAAAAATGCGCAGTGGTGTAAGCGTAAATATATATCAGAAAAATATATGCAAAAGAGAGCTCTCGGGGAACTGCTGGATTCACCTCAATCTGATTGAAACGGAGAAACGAGTAGGTTCTCGAAGGCTCTCTTCACCATGATAGTGACACATGCTATTATGAGAATTTTATAAAGGCATGATTGTTAAACGTGACATTTTATTCAGTGTATTTAGTCATATGCATACACAATATAATATATATTTATATATATATATATATATATATATATATATAATATATATATCATATATATATATATATATATATATATATATATATATATATATATATATATATATATATATATATATATATATATATATAGTATATAAATAGAATACATCACACACACAAGCAAATGGATCGGTCCCTTTCCTTTCCACTAGCTCATTCCCCTCTTCTTCCCTCCCATATAGATCCTAAAAAGAAGTCTCGTCCTCCGCGGAGGAACAAGAAGGATAAGAAATCAAGCAAAATGCTTTGCCTGATCTTCTCTTATTCTCAAAAGAGAAAAGTTCTGAGGGAGTCTGAAGACTATTGAAGGTAATTATGAATCTTTTGCTCCAGGCATTAGGTTTCTCGGTTTCTTTTTTCTTTTAATTTTCTTCTTCTCTTCTTTGTCTTCCGCTTTGCCCATTCCTAATGGGGTGGCTGTTTCGAATCAGCCTCCCCCACCTTCCTTTGTCCAATGCATCCTGGCTTCTTAATTGAACCTTTCTCCCGCATGTCGTCATTTGTTATTTTAGACTTCCTTCTGAACTTTGGCCCCTCCACACATCCATCTCAACATCCTCATCTCTCCTGTCACATCCATTTTCCGTTATCGAGATTTCTTCATCGGCCACGTCCCGGCTCCGTAAATCATCGCTGGTCTGACTGCACGTCTTCTGTCTTTTGATAGAGTTAAAATCCACTGGTCACATAAGACAAAAGATCTTTAGGTCCTGTATACATCTTAAGTTGCAGACGACCCAAATGTCTCTCTCAAGAGCGAAAGATGCAATGCGATGAAGCAACACAGGTATTTTTTCTCCTATACTCGAGTAAGCTTTACTTTTTCCTCTCTCTAAGAGTAATTGTTATGCAGTATTTTCTTGAACTTGTAACTTATTCATGAACAGTTGACATATAAATTAAGACATTAACATAATTATTACCAGGCACTTAGAAATTTTGTATAATTTATGTTATTGTCATAATATCATTGGACAAAATATCTTCCAGTGATGTTATGAGAATGACATAAATTATATAATTTTACTTAAGTCATTCCTATTAAATACAGACTTAACAGAGTTCATTGGACGAAATATCGTACTATCATATTATTTCATAGTTTTAATAAATGAATGGGATAAAAAAATGCCTCTAGAAAAATATGAATTTTTATTATTATTCAGAAGATGAATCCTATTCATATGGAGCAAGATCACGGGGGCCATTGACTTGAAATTCAAGCTTCCAAAGACTATGGTCTTCATTAGAAAGAAGTTACAGAAGGTAAAGGGAAATACGCAAAGAAGAGATCTCCTATTGAAAGAGAAAATAAAATAATTAAAAAAATTAATTAGTAAATAAATAAAAATTGTAGGTAAAAATATATCTGAAATAGAATTTTTTTCCTTGTTCTTGGGTAGAAATGACATCATCCCCACCCCCTCTTCTTTAATTAAATCCAAAGGAACAGTTTTTACTAGAATCCGCTCAAACAATATTGATCCGAATTATTGTAAAAGAAAAAATGAAAAGGTTTTCAGGAAGCTGACGAATCATCCGAGCGGAAAGGAAAAGAAAATGATTGATGCAAAAGGCACCAGGTAGGTGGAGCTGATAATTAATGACAAAAGATATTGACCATCACGACAGCAGACGCAGGTTGAATAGGGTAAAAACTCTTGGCGTCTATCAAACTGTCCTACGGAAGATGGCACCTTCCTTCTCTGTAATGAAAGACCTGGTCATTCATCATTACAGGGAAAGTTTTATGTTACTACACCTCTCCTGCAAGACAGGACTAAGATTATTATTATTATTATTATTATTATTATTATTATTATTATTATTATTATTATTATTATTATTATTATTATTATTATTATTCAGGAGATGAACCTCATTCATATGGAACAAGCCCACAGGGGCTATTGACTTGAAATTGAAGCTTCCAAAGAATATGGTGATCATTACGAAGAAGTAAGAGGAGGCAAAGGGAGATACAAAAGGAAGAGATCTCACTTATTAAAAAAGGAAAAAAAATAATAGTAAATAGATAAACATGTCTCAAAATGCGAGGAAAACAGCCTCAAACGAAGACTTGGAAACTGGCCTAAAGAGAAGAGCGTCTAAAGAAGAGTTGCATCATGGAACTGGAATATAAAATTTAGGCCTAATGCTAAACACTGCGACCTATGAGGTCATTCAGCGCTGAAAGTGAAGTTGAGAGTAAAGAGGTCTGAACGGTGTAATAAGACGAAAACCTCCCAGTTGCATTATGGGGCAATTGTCAGGAGAGGGTGGAGGAAAGTAAGCTGGAATAAAGATAATTTGAGCTGAGAGGTAACCTAAAAGGAATGGAAGGGGTTGCTGCTAAGAACCTTAAGTAATACTTACAGTGCACCGCTTGAGGTACACTAACAGTACTACTCTCCTGAATGGGTTATGTCTTGGGCATCCTTCCTCCTTTATTCAAGAAACTTATCTGGTCTTATCTATCTGATGTCAACTAAGCTGTTGCAGAAGGACGACAATGTACTAATACCTGTATTACGGTACATGAAAACTACCCAATGTCCAAGCGAAGTACATTTAGATAAATAACGCATTGTTGGCTCACATTTCTCTACTAATTCATCCCTCAGTTATTTCACTGGATGTACTGTAAATATACTATTAGGGGTCTTTCTAATTCCATGCCCTCCTCAGGAACGAATAAATATGTACAAATTCAATGCTGAAATGTGAATAACAGCTATATGTAATAGAATAAACTATTCCGAACGAGAAGTGTCAAATGAAAGATCCGCTTCAAAACGCATTCGTTGACTCCTGCACAGAGGCTAATGGGAAGGAAACATGATTATATATTCTAGTCATTATGTGTTTAGAGTGAAACTCGTATTAACCCTTTGATTACGGCCGAGATGAGACCTCACACTTACCACAATCCGGAGGGTTTTCAGACGGTAGTCACCCGTAGCATGCTACCAGACGCACGAAATCGTAAACAATCATTGTAATAGCGTTTGTATTTGTTGTTTTGCTGCAAATTAACCTGTTTTATTTATATGATAATATTGTGATAGTAGCGATCCGTGATATAGATATTATGCAATTAATGTAACAACACAAATAAATAAACATAGGATAAGTACTATATATCGGGGTTTAGTGTTGCCAGAGGTATAAGCACTGCACTGATTGAGGATGACAGTCTTCTTTTTTTTTTTTTTTTTGTCATTTTCTCTAATTCTGTTTGAATCCGTAAAGGACAGCTACATCACAGTTGTGTATTATAGTTAAAAATTATTTGTATATTCGTCAGAAAACTAATCATAAAGAATGTTCATCATTTTTATGGTTCCGCTTACTATTCCACTAGCTGGGCAAAAAAAAAAAAAAAGAAGAAAAGAAGAGAGAGAGAGAGAGAGAGAGAGAGAGACAGAGAGAGGCGTGACAGAATAAAAATTTTTACCTATGATTTATTCCTTCTAATTGTACATCAATAACATTGAGAGTAAGTAGACACAATCACAATATTGGTTGCAATATTAACCACATTTCTGGGTAATATTTTTATCAATGATCAAGCACCCAGCTGACAAGGGATACGCAATCTAGAAATTCAGATGAATTCTGCAGTGTTTGAAAAATGGTTTAAAACCCAGCTTCTTCCCAATATAGGGCCATCTGCCATCATAGTGTTGGATAACGCTTCTTATCATTCAGTTCGAATTAATAAACCTCCGACAATGTCTGCCAAAAAGGATGAAGTTAAAGACTGGCTAATAAAAAATTAGTAAAGTTGCAAAGACATTCATGTAAAGAAAATGATTACGTGATTGACAGACTGGCAAGAGATCATGGACATAGTGGTTAGGCTGCCTACATATCACTGCCAGTATAATGCAACAGAACTGATATGGGCGCAGGTGAAATCATACGTGGCAAAGAAGAATCATTTTAAAAAATCAGACCTGCTTCCTTTGGTCAAAGAAGCAATTGAATCCATATCTTCTGACAACTGGGCTAATGATGTGAGACATGCCGAAGATATAAAAGAGATGACGCTTCAAGAGATGTTTGCATTAATAAATATATAGATTCTTTTGTTATCGATGTAGCATCCTCTGACGAGGATTCTTCATAAGTAATGTCTCCTCATACTTCGATTGTAAATAAATTTATTGCTTTCCCTTGTTGTGTGATATCCTGTTGAACACTGAAATTGAAATAAATTGAAATATAGATCTGTTTTTTCGACAGAAAGTGGCAGAAATATCTTTAAAAATCTACATATAACAGAAATGCCACAGCAGTGATGAGTATCAAATGACAGTGCTTTAAAAAGCACAGGTAAATCTAATACTGTATAAATACTATATAAATATATATATATATATATATATATATATATATATATATATATATATATATATATATATATATAATTGTGATATAGTTTTGAGCTTTTGAATTGCTTTCTTTCGTGCATGCCGTAATCCGTCTTTACCTCCTTGCTGTATCAAGGTTGAATTTTCACTGTACAGCTATAAAATAGCTCATAATAAACATTCTTTAAATATTGTTACATATATATATATATATATATATATATATATATATATATATATATATATATATATATATATATATATATATATATATATATATATATATATATGGGTGTAACAATATTTAAAGAATATTTATTATGAGCTATTTTATAGGTGCACAGTGAAAATTCAACCTTGATACAGCAAGGAGGTAAAGACGGATCACGGCATACACGAAAGAAAACAATTCAAAAGCTCAAAACTATATCACAATTATATGACTTCGATAACAGCAAAGGAACAGTAATAAAAAACTATAGTAGATGACGTAACTCAAGAACATTGCTCAGTACAGCATCCAAATAAACAAAACTGAAAATGAAAGCACATCTAGGTTTCCAAATTTCTTGCATCTATCATTTTCATATATTGAATTTTTTTTTTTTATCTAAAATTTAAGTGGGACAACAAAACTTCATTCAGAACTTTCTATTATAGTACACGTGCTTGATAACAGGCGCAAACAATGAGAGCTTGAAGTCAGAAGGTTAATGGTCAGTTTAAGAGGGGCAAAGTCTCTTCCTAAAACGGTCGTACTATAGTAAACCCCCGCCTTTCTTGTTTACTTGCTAACCTTGTTTACTCTTATTCAGTTTTCATCTCTGGACTTTACTACTGAAGGTAATCTATTTCTTGTTTTGTCATTGTCATTTTTCAATCTTTAAAGCATTTTAATTTTGTAAGCTCTGTTGTCAGTTTTAATTAGTGTTTTTGTATCTTTTTAGCCAGAAAAGATGGGATATGGGTGATCCCGAAGCGCACCTATTAATAAATATATCAATGATGAGCTGACTGTTCTTCCTATCCGTACTCCCTACTATATATATGCATATATGTATATATGTATATATATATATATATATATATATATATATATATATATATATATATATATATATATATATATATTTTATATATATATATATATATGTGTGTGTATTTATATTATATATATATATATATATATATATATATATATATATATATATATATATATATATATATATATATATATATATATATATATATATATATATATATATATATCTTTCTATCTATGCATCTATCTCTGTGTCTAACTATCTGTTAATACACACACTAACACACACATATATGTATACATACGTATATATTAACTTTATCACATACACAATTGTTCTGTGCATTAACTAAATTACTAAAAGGACCTCATTCAAACTGGATGGTATCTATAGATACCATGCAGTTTGAATGAGGTCCTTTAGTAATAATATATATATATATATATATATATATATATATATATATATATATATATATATATATATATATATATATATATATATACATCATGAAAGGAAGCAGTAGGGAAAGGCATCCTCATCATCTACAGTTTATTTTCAATGCCGACGTTCCGCGACGAATTCCAAGTCGCATTTTCAAGGCTATAAAATATAATATAATTTGCGAACATCAATAACAAATTAATGCAATGGCAACAGCTCTTTATGTAGTAAAAATATTTAAAACAAAACACCTCATTCCAAGACAAGTCAATAATGAGTAAAAGGAGTTCACTAAAATCTTAAAACAACCTACCTATATGAAAGAAAGAACAAGACTAACATAAATAAGTACAAACAGAGTGAGGAAAACCAGTTGCCCAAACTAGGCTATAAACAATTTCACTGAGGACGATTGAGTATTTAACGACGGCACAGTCTTCCTGATAATTATGGATTCTAGGATGGTTAAGTCGTTGTTGTTCTGCACTCGGCCTAGGATGGAAAAAATCCTTGCTGTCAATATAAGTTTTACATAATTTTGAATGATTTCGTATATTTGATTGCTCAGGATTAGATAACCTGCTACCTGTTCTATGACTTATGCCCCTGTGGGAATCTATGCGGACCTTCAACAGCCTCCTCGTGCATCCCACATATGTATATCCCGTGATCACATCCCGGGCAAGTGTACTTGTAAACAACGCTGGACGAAAACAGAGGACTGAGCCGGTCTTTGACTCTGAACAGAGACCCTATTGTTAAGGGATTTTTCGGGATGATTTTCAGGTTTAAAGCTGGAAAACTCTTTTGAATAATGGCTGTGCATTTTCTCCTAAAAGTATCATCATGCACGAAAGGGAAACTTGCATACATCTTTAGTTTCGGCACAGTCGATTCAGGTGTTGCCAGAGTCATTTTCTGTAGTAGCAGTTTATTTAGGGATCTGAAAAAGTCGTGATGGAAAACAATTATTATTGAAATATTTCACTAAAAAGGATATCTCATCGTGGAAACTCTTCCAGTTTGACGAGTGGGTGTAAGCCCTATGGAGGAGGGTTAAAATAGAGTTCAGTTTCAAATGAAAGAAACACGAACTATAAAAATTCATTCCCAAACCAGTAAATGTATTTTTTCTATACACACCTGTGTAAAAACCTGAGTCACCTCTGGAAATAATAAGATCAAGGAAGGGAGTTTGTTATTTACCTCCTTCTCCATAGCGAACCTTATGTTTGGATGTTGTCGGATGACGAACTCCAGAAAGGACTCTGCATGACATTCATGACGAAATAGGAGAACGTGTCGTCAACATATCTTCGATAAAATAGAGGGCGGAACCTAATGGGACATTCTTCTATTATGCGCTCCTCCAGGGAGCACATGAAGATGTTAGCAAAAATTGGACCAAGTGGTGATCCCATGGCCATCCCTTCAGTTTGTTTATACAAACTGAAGGCAAAGGTCGTGTCCAGCACGGCCAGCTCTAAAAGTTGTTAAAAAATGTCCTACTAAAATTATTAAAAATTGCATCTTCATCAGTAAAAAGTTTGCTTAATATTATCTCAGTATTATTATTATTATTATTATTATTATTATTATTATTATTATTATTATTATTATTATTATTATTATTATTATTATTATTGGAGAAGCAATTCCACAGTTATGTATATGTACATATATTTAAAGATAAATATA
>NC_089762.1:8893764-8921264 GCF_040412425.1 Macrobrachium rosenbergii | reverse complement strand
CTTGAGGTGTTTTCTAAGCTGATTGAGAGGGGATTTTGGATGCCCAAAATTACCGCTTGGAGCAGTTCTTCGCTCGAAATAAGAAAGAGAAGGAACAAAAAGAGACGACATCGGCGTGGAGGTATACTGAAGAATGCTGACGAAGAATAAAGTAGATAACCTGAGGTGTTAGAAACTACTTCAAAGATTTTGGATTCACAGAATTACTTTTTCGGAGAAGCAAGGAAGAATCGAAGGGATGATCAATATCGTCAGTAAGAGGAATCTCATAAGTTTATAGAAGACGACTCCTTAAAGCAAAGAAGCTGTTTATGTGCCAGAAAAAGAACTCCAAGTAATGGTTATCGCGATGTTGAAATGATCTAAAACCTTCGAGATTTTCCTTGAAGACATTTTGGAATCCTTCAGTCCTCCGGCTCCTGGAAGGACGAGAGAAATGCCATTCGCGCATGCGCCGAGCTTCAAAGTGTCCAAGAACAATCTCCGAGATGCTTCAAATCGTCTGAAGCCTTCGGAGACAGAAAGTGTCAGTTTTGAAAAGTAGGGTAAGAGAAAGCAAAGAGTATTGGTGAGGGAAGGGTCCGACCCAGAGGCCGCTTCCTTCCTCAAGGAAGCAGCCTATGGGTCTGACCCTTCCCATGGAAAGGGCCCAAGCCCTTTAAGGATTGGCCCCAAAAGCCTACAAGGCTTGCCAGTCTTTTGAGGGCAGCCTTGAAGGGAAGGGTCCGACCCAGAGGCTGCTTCCTCGGAGGAAGGCAGGTATCCTGTCAGGCTGGGGAAGCAGGCCTGGAGAGGGCCCAAGAACTTCAAGGATGAGGCCCAAAGTCCTCCTAGGCTGGCCAGTCTCTTGAGGGCAGCCTTGAAGGGAAGGGTCTGACCCAGAGGCTGCTTCCTCGGAGGAAGGCAGGTATCCTGCCAGGCTGGGGAAGCAGGCCTGGAGAGGGCCCAAGAACTTCAAGGATGAGGCCCAAAGTCCTCCAAGGATGGCCAGTCTCTTGAGGGCAGCCTTGAAGGGAAGGGTCCGACCCAGAGGCTGCTTCCTCGGAAGAAGGCAGGTATCCTGCCAGGCTGGGAAGCAGGCCTGGAGAGGGCCCAAGAACTTCAAGGATGAGGCCCAAAGTCCTCCAAGGATGGCCAGTCTCTTAAGGGCAGCCTTGAAGGGAAGGGTCTGACCCAGAGGCTGCTTCCTCGGAGGAAGGCAGTTATACTGCCAGGCTGGGGAAGCGGGCCTGGAGAGGGCCCAAGAACTTCAAGGATGAGACCCAAAGTCCTCCAAGGATGGCCAGTCTTTTGAGGGCAGCCTTGAAGGGAAGGGTCCGACCCAGAGGCTGCTTCCTCGGAGGAAGGCAGGTATCCTGCCAGGCTGGGGAAGCAGGCCTGGAGAGGGCCCAAGAACTTCAAGGATGAGGACCAAAGTCCTCCAAGGATGGCCAGTCTCTTAAGGGCAGCCTTGAAGGGAAGGGTCTGACCCAGAGGCTGCTTCCTTGGAGGAAGGCAGGTATCCTGCCAGGCTGGGGAAGCGGGCCTGGAGAGGGCCCAAGAACTTCAAGGATGAGACCCAAAGTCCTCCAAGGATGGCCAGTCTCTTGAGGGCAGCCTTGAAGGGAAGGGTCCGACCCAGAGGCTGCTTCCTCGGAGGAAGGCAGGTATCCTGCCAGGCTGGGGAAGCAGGCCTGGAGAGGGTCCAAGAACTTCAAGGATGAGGCCCAAATTCCTCCTAGGCTGGCCAGTCTCTTAAGGATAGCCTTGAAGGGAAGGGTCTGACCCAGAGGTTGCTTCCTCGGAGGAAGGCAGGTATCCTGCCAGGCTGGGGAAGTGGGCCTGGAGAGGGACCAAGAATTTCAAGGATGAGACCCAAAGTCCTCCAAGGCTGGCCAGTCTCTTGAGGGCAGCCTTGAAGGGATGGGTGGGCAGCCTTGAAGGGATGGGTCCGACCCAGAGGCTGCTTCCTCGGAGGAAGGCAGGTATCCTGCCAGGCTGGGAAGCAGGCCTGGAGAGGGCCCAAGAACTTCAAGGATGAGGCCCAAAGTCCTCCAAGGATGGCCAGTCTCTTAAGGGCAGCCTTGAAGGGAAGGGTCTGACCCAGAGGCTGCTTCCTCGGAGGAAGGCAGGTATCCTGCCAGGCTGGGGAAGCAGGCCTGGAGAGGGCCCAAGAACTTCAAGGATGAGACCCAAAGTCCTCCAAGGCTGGCCAGTCTCTTGAGGGCAGCCTTGAAGGGAAGGGTCCGACCCAGAGGCTGCTTCCTCGGAGGAAGGCAGGTATCCTGCCAGGCTGGGGAAGCAGGCCTGGAGAGGGCCCAAGAACTTCAAGGATGAGGCCCAAAGGCCTCCAAGACTGGCCAGTCTCTTAACCCTATCTGGTGCAAGTTGGGTCTGGGCAGACCCACCCTACGGGATTTTTTTCATTTTTAGATAATTTTATTTAATAATCGTTTTTAGTTGATTCTATGATTACCAAAATATGGGAAATTATTAATTATTTTAATTTTCATTAGCCCTTTGATTACGGCTGAGATGAGACCTCACACTTACCACAATCCGGAGGTTTTCAGACGGTAGTCACCGTAGCATGCTACCAGACGCACGAAATCGTAAACAATCATTGTAATAGCGTTTGTATTTGTTGTTTTGCTGCAAATTAACCTGTTTTATTTATATGATAATATTGTGATAGTAGCGATCCGTGATATAGATATTATGCAATTAATGTAACAACACAAATAAATAAGCTGCCAGTAATAAAGGAATATTCCAAAATCGGCAATTATTCCAACGGTCACGCCAACCAAATTCGACAAAGTGGAAGGTACAGCGAGCTGAAAACAAAGCAGGTCATTTCTGTCAAAGCACACGTGCATCTCAATATCACCTACATACATACATACAGTATATGTACGAACACACACACATTACTGCATCTATATATATATATATATATATATATATATATATATATATATATATATATATATATATATTATATATATATATGAATCCATGATTACGGCAACAATGATTACACGACACAACAATACATTTTGGACACTAGCGAATATGGACATTTGGAAGGTGACAATCGTATTTCCATGGCTGAGACGTGGGTGGTACGTGAGATGCCGGAATCCTTTTGATGGAAATGACCGGTCGTTGTTTTCTGCTCTTGCTTACCTTCCACCTGTGTTGAGTTTGGTGGCCCTGAACGCTGGAATACTACCTTGGGAATAGGGCCTGGGATTATCCCTTGTCCTTCGGACAGATTCCAATTCAATGTTTGATTGACGATGGCGGTCAAAAGTCAGGGGGAAAGTGGAAACAACCTCCTTGAATGGAAATCGTATTAGCCGCAAGTAAAAAGGGAGGTTCCAGAATCCGCATTTGTCAATGAAACAAGGAATTGGAGACTGCCAGGGCTTGGGATAATCCCGGGGGGCCCATTTTCAAGCTAATATTCCAACGGTCACGCCCACCAAATTCGACAAAGGTGGAGGGTACAGCGGCTGAAAACAAAGCAGTTCATTTCTGTCAACAGGACACGTGCATCTGAAATGCCACCTACGCGCGTCGTCTGTCACACTTGCATGTGACATGTAAACACAATTGCCACCTCGCCACATTCACTAGGGATCAATATTATAAATCACATTGCTGATCAAAATGTGTAATTGTGTGGTGTGTATGTGTATGTATATATATACTATATGTATGTATGTATGTATGTATGTATATATATATATATATATATATATATATATATATATATATATATATATATATATATATATATATATATATATATATATATATATATATATATATATATATATATATATATATATATATATATATATATATATATATATAATTGACTATATATACATGTGTAGTAGTACTTATATATATATATATATATATATATATATATATATATATATATATATATATATATATATATATATATATATATATATATATATATATATATATATATATATATATATATATAAAAGGCAATGCCCTGAAGGAAAGAGAAACGAGTCTGCTAAGTAAAGGACAATACGTCGAAAAGCCTTGCAATACTCTGTTGCTTCTCTTTCCTTCGTGGAATTGTCTTTATTTATATATTCATCACGTTCCATATTCTATGATTCAGTTATATATATATATATATATATATATATATATATATATATATATATATATATATATATATATATATATATATATATATATATATATATATATATATATATATATATATATATATATATATATATGTGTGTGTGTGTGTGTGTGTAATATATATACAATTAATTAACATATATATGAGTGTATAATATATGTAAATGTTTGTGTGTGTGTATGTAAAATACAAACACATACTCACACCTATCCCTATAAAAAAATAAAAAATGGATAAATTCCTGTTACAAAAAATGATTAGCCACATATGACTTATATATATATATATATATATATATATATATATATATATATATATATATATATATATATATATATATATATATACATATATATATATATATATATATATATATATATATATATATATATATATATATATATATATATATATATATATATATATATATATATATATATATATATATATATATATATATATTATATATATATATATATATATATATATATATATATATATATATATATATATATATATATATATATATATATATATATATATATATATATATATATATATATATATATATATATATATATATTTAATCACTAACATTTTGGAATTTGTTCAATTGTTTTTGAACCAATATTCGGGGAAGTTGTAGGGTTTTGTAGATCATTTTATTCTGTTATAATTTTCTACAGATATTTTTCTTTTCCTTCAATTATTCTAGTGGTACCTGTTTACTTACATCTTATTTTTGAGAAACATCTAATGAAAATGTCAGCAAATGCCGCATGAAAGTTGGGTATTGTTCTTAAGTCCTCATATACTTATATGAGTGATTAAATCAGTGCAACATTTTTAGGTAATTTGTCCTTCCTTTACTAGGATACTGTTCTCCGGGAGATGTCTGCTTCTGCCAGAGATTTATATCTTTTAGAGTGGTTCGAGGTGGAAGGTTTCTTTGGCAGCTATGCCTTGGACTATAGACGGATGGTCTCTTGTTTGTCACTTTTTCATAAGTTGTATTTTGACATATCTTTCACATTCTCAGTTGATCCCTGATCCCCTGTTGCTGTCGAGAGCAACCAGGTTCGCTGAACAGCAGCATCAATGTGCAGTAAATGTACCTCGCCTTCGAACTTTTCAGTTCCAGGGGACCTTTATTCCTCACGCCTTACGACTGTGGAACAGCCTCTTTACTGAGGATGTGTTGCAAACGGAACTTCAAAAGTTCAAGTGAATGTAATGCATTACTACCCTTATGCAATACATCTTGTATTTAATACTTTGTTTACATTTTTATTTATTTATTGTTAGTACATCTGTTTTCTAATAACTGATCTCCTCTTTCTGTATTTCCTACTACCTTCTGTTATTTCACTCGAATGAACACCATTTTCTTAGGATGCTTGAATTTCAAGTTAGTTACCCCTGTGGGCTTGTTTCATATGGATAGGGTTCATCTTCTGAATAATAATAATAATAATAATAATAATAATAATAATAATAATAATAATAATAATAATAATAATAATAATAACAACAACATTGTCTATATTCATTAATCTCATGGTAACGGTTATTATATTGTTATTATTATTCTCATATATCATAAATCATCAATACCATGATTATCAGATTTACATTACATCCGACTCATTTTATATTTTATGATATCCAGTCTTCAAAGGACAGAAAAGGAACATTAAACGCAAAATAGTAATTTACTCTCTCTCTCTCTCTCTCTCTCTCTCTCTCTCTCTCTCTCTCTCTCTCTCTCTCTCTCTCTCTCTCTCACTAAAGACTAAAGCCATAATTTGATGAAGAAAATTATAATACGGATGAATTTCAACATTTATTTTTACAAAAATCTTTTTGCTGTAGATAAAAAAACAAAATCAGAAAATGTATAAACACATAAGACTCAATATGATTGGAAGAAGCTTTTATGACATAAGTTGAATGAAATCACACAATGTGAATAACAAATGGTTATGAATCTGAATATTTAATAAGCTGAACATAATAATCTTGACAAAACTTTTACGACAGAATTCTAGTAATTCAGAAGTGTGTGGTATTCTCTGAAACAAGGAGCGACACATAGTCCTACATTGCAGTCTTTACACATGAAATATGTCTGCTGGCCTTTCTTGGGCCTACGGGATGTATGCGAGCACACACGACATCTTAGTCTAGGTCGCAGTTGTTTTTCTGTTGAGGGAACTGGATCAGGAAAGTGTCTTTTGTTAGCCGCCTTGGCTGCGTTATTACGGTGCGGGTAATTATCTTGTTAGGTGCTGGAGGGTACCTTTCAATCAACTGCAGAACGACTGACTTAGAAAACTGTAAATATGACCCTTTCTTGCCAGTAACAAATCCATGCAAGTGATGACAGTTTACTAGTATCATATCAAGCAGACGGAAAAATAGTTTTATGTACCATCTCGTGGTTTTACGGATACACTTCACAGAACTAATAAGCATGTCGTTCTTGTCCACAATCCGCATTTTCTTATTATAGTCAACAACGCATGCAGGTTTTTGCACAAATTCCCTGGTCGACACCTTTTTCACAGTCTACCATTATATTTTCATGTACTGAAGATAACATATACACTGTCCTGTTATCCTGCCATTTTAAACCTAATATTCCATTGCAGTTTTGAGACGAAATCTCAGATTTGTTCACATCAGGAAATTTAGGCATAAATTTCCTATTTTTCCGGACTGTTCCACATGCTCCTGTTTCGTTGTCGCCCAAATACTTGAGCAGTTTTGGGCTGCAATACCAATTATCGAAATACAGGATGTGATGTTTTCCGAGATGCGAGGCCATAAATGTTTTTACCACAGAACCAGATACCCTAGATCCTCATCTACCAATATCTCTGTATCTTTTCCAGTATAGATTATAAAATCGACAATATAATCCGTTTTGGCATCACAAAGTTCAAATATTTTCACTCCAAATCGACTTCTTTTATCTGGAATGTACTGCTTGAAACTTAGCCTTCCCTTCCATAACATTAAACTTTCATCTATGCATAAATCCTGGAAAGGTTGAAATTTTTCCGGAATTTTCTACGCACACTGTCGAGCACGGGTTTAATTTTTTTAGTTTATTATCTGGGCTTGTTTCCTGTGAATTATCAACGAAATGTAGAACCCGTAGAATTTGAAGAAATCTGTCCCTTGCCATCAGCCTTCTCACTCCTTTTGTCTCGAATGTCTCAAGCGTAGTCCAGTAATCTACGATGCGATGTTTACTTATATGCGACATGATCATAATCACACAAAGGAACCGTATCATTTCCTCCACAGTAACCTGAGCAAATTTTCGCAAATACTTTGGCACTGCATCTCCTAGCGTATCAACAAGGAATCTCTGATAACGGTTTGTCTCTTCAGCAATCAGCCCCATAAATTCGTTGTCGAAAAATTAAAAAAATAGTCTACTTCCTTTGAATTTTCATTCACATTACATTTCGACGTAATGCCACTGCCACTGCTGTCAAATATGAAATCTCTGGGCTGGAAATTGCTGGCAGCCCACTCCCACTCATCACCTGGGTCACTTCGCTGTCTCCGCCTTCTTTTGACACCTTGGCTTTCATTTGTAGGTGGCAGATTTTCGTCATTTTCACTGTCGGTTGATATTTCATCACTGTCTCTTGTACCAGGACCATAATTATCCATTTCATTTCCTTCTAAATCCGATTCATTTTCATATCCAGAAAATGAGTCGAGAAGGTCTATAAAATAGTTATCCTCGTCGAGAGCTCTTCTCTCGATCTGCCGGCGGTCAACTCGAGGATGTCGTACCCTTGACCCGTCCTCCTGTGACATCTTGATGAAGACTAATGAATTTTAGGGAAACACGTGAATTTATATGAATTCACTGTATGGCAACTGACAGACTGTTACCATATCAAGAAAAAGAGGCCAGTATTTCAATCATCAGTCCTTCACATAAAAGGAAATTACCGGTGCTCGTATACGACACAACAGTGTTCCGGGCCAGTTTATTAAATGCGTCGTATACGTTACAACCGAAATCAAAGGGTTAATATACATGCTCATACATTCATATATAAAGGTGCACATTTCTCAAGAAACAGATAATTGTTTAATGAATTCAGACTCATGTAATGAAATAGAATATTCACTGTACATAGTTTTCAAATGAATATTCTTGAATTGATCACAAACTTTTATATGCTTTGTTGTTATTTCAAGATGAAGTTCAATACGAACAGCCACTACAGTGTATAATCAAGGCCACCGAAAATAATTCTAACTTTCGGTGGTCTCGGTATAATACTGTATGAGCCGCGGCCCATGAAACTTCAACCACGACCCGGTGGTGTCCTAGCCTATATCGTTTCCAGAAGCACGATTATGGCTAAGTTCAACCTTAAATAAAATAAAAACTACTGAGGCTAGAGGGCTGCAGTTTGGTATGTTTGATGACTGCAGGTAGGATGATCAACATATCAATTGAAAGCCCTCTAGCCTTGCTAGTTTTTAAGATCTGAGGGCGGACAGAAAAAGCAGGGAAGGACAGACAAAGTCAGCACAATAATTTTCTTTTACAGAAAATTAAAAACCGAACAAATGCTCTTTCGAATGATACGTGTCAGTGCTGTACGTCAGGGATACGTATCAGTAATGTAGCCAAAAATCGACAATTAACTAAATATTACCTTAAAATTAAAGAGAGTATCACGTTCTGGTTTGCTAGGAAACAAAGTTTATGTGATTTTTATTTTACAAATACAAAAATATTGCTGCTTCCCTACACTCGGACGAAATCAATGCTTATGCATGAGTATAACCCGCATACATAGATGTGGTAAATGAATGTATTGATATGTAGTGCGCTTAAGATAAAATGAGAGAGAGAGAGAGAGATTATATATATATATATATATATATATATATATATATATATATATATATATATATATATATATATATATATATATATATATATACATATATACATACATACATCTGTGTGTGTACGCGTGAATAAAATTAAGGCCATTTTATACGAAATGAGTACACTGTAGGAATAAACTGAATGTTCACCTTATCAGGCAATCTTACATCTTTCAGGCTTTATGTCCTGAGGTTTCATCATCAGTTGTCTTCACGGTGACCACGTGTTATTATCATTATTATTCAGAAGATGAAGAAGTCTATTCATATGGAACAAGCCCACAGGGGCCATTGACTTAAAATTCAAGCTTCCAAAGAATATGGTATTCATTAGGAAGAAGTAAGAGGAGGTAAAGGGAAATACAGAAAGAAGAGATCCCACTTATTAAGAAAAACAAATTAATAAATAGATAAAAATGTACGGAAATGCAAGGAGAATAGCATTAGGGTAGTGATGCATCGCATCTTCGCTTGAACTTTTGAAGTTCCAATTGCACGACATCCTCAGGAACTGGGAAGTTCGACAGAGAGGCACATTTACTGCATATTGCTGCTGATGTTCAGCGAATTTGGTTGCTGTTGGCAGACAAAGAGGATCAGTTGTAAATAAAGATCTCTGTTGAAATAAAACTTATGAAAAACTGACAAGCAAAAGACCATCCGTCGATGGTCCAAGTCATAACTGCTAGTATTAGGAAACAGAAACCTACCACCACGAACCACTCTATCTAAAAGAGATAAATCTCTGGCTGAAGCCCTTGGAAAGTAAGGTTCCAAAATTTTCATGAGTGCGACTTGGAAGGAAGATGGAATGAGACATTTGAGCCATGACCTCCATTATTCCTAAACACTTCCAGGCCAGAGAAAACCCCCACAAAAAATAAATAAATACATAAATAAATGAGCCATTTTCTCCCGGTAGAAAAAAAATTAAAATAAAAGTTCGTCGTCATTAGAA
The DNA here is from genome assembly GCF_040412425.1 of Macrobrachium rosenbergii. Taxonomy (NCBI): domain Eukaryota; kingdom Metazoa; phylum Arthropoda; class Malacostraca; order Decapoda; family Palaemonidae; genus Macrobrachium; species Macrobrachium rosenbergii. The sequence goes on along the minus strand of NC_089762.1, from coordinate 8,911,194 downwards.
GCCAGTATCTCCATTATTCCTTCACATTTCTAGGCCAGCGAAAATTCCCACACGGAAAAGAAAAAATAAAATAAACAAACCATTTTCTCCTGGAAGAAAGAAATTTGAAAGCCAAATTCGTCGTTATTAGAAGCTATTATGAAAGTTCTCCCTTTTGCTCACTGTCAGTCTCATTTCAAGCAGTGTCCATTTTCCAGTTCGTGTCAGTTCCTAACTGGTCTTCCGGTGCTGGATGGGAAGTGTTTTTTCCAGTTTTTGTCTGCATTTTTGGTCATTATCTATTCAAGACCTCACTCACGTGTTTAGTGTGCTCTCATTATCCCTTTCATTTCGTATGATACATCCGGTAACTCACTACCAATCAGTGTTCCTTTTTCCTTAAAAATATCTTTTCTTTGTTTATTTTTCTTTTTTCGTATTACTATTCTATTTCGTTGCTGTTGTAAAAACCGGTCTTTTGGATGTGTAATATTCTCGTTACTCAATTCCTGTTTCCTTTCTGTAACCTTGCATGGTTACTGTGGATGAGAGAAATGCAACGATGCAACAGAATTTTGTGACTGATGTTCGCCTTCCTTTCCTTTGAACGCAGTTTGTTTTAAGAACTACTTATCAGATGGTATGCTATAAATAGAGTCAAAATGGATCAGTTCATGGGACATTTTCTTTTCTTCTATCAGTCTTCACATTTTATCTAGTATTTTCCCCGATTTGTATTGTCCTCTTGATCCACATTCACATTCCTTCATTCCTTATCCCATTACAATCGATCTTATCAGGATGTCTTTGCCTTAATACAAATACTACAGTGAGTAAAAGACTAATTATTCAAAAACCCCAAGATCATTAAAATACATCCATAAGATTGTTAATTGTAACAAATGAATACTGTATTTTACGGTGGTATGGAGTTACCATTCAAATTCAGACAAAACCTGCTTTCTAAATAATTATATCCTATGGAGAACAAACGGTCCTTCTCTCAGGATTAGTAAGGCAAAAATCATATTTCCGATATCAATTCATTATTCGCTTAATACAAAGTCAGAAAACTGTTAGTATAAAGAATATTTGCCTTCGCCTCAACAAAAGAAGCTGACCTTCAGGATAAATGTCAGCACTGAGAAAACAAGACAAAAATTAAGAAAAGCTGTTGTCTTTTTCAGAAGCGCGTAAGGGTATCTCAGTTAGTCCATGCTAAAACCCTATTCATATGGAATAAGCCTAAAGGGGCCATTGACTTGAAATTCAAGCGTCCCAAAAATTTGGTGTTCTTTTGAAAGAAGTTACAGAAAATAATAGGATGCCCAGAATTCAAAGCGACTCTTCCGGTAAAAAATAAAATAGGTTTCATTAATATATCAACAAAGGACTGAGTGCAAGATGTTTACAGACAAAAACTCAACCCCTTGGTTCTGTGTTCTTCTAGGTCTCTGAAAAGACCTAACGACTCCCACAGCACTAGCAGAAGACAGAGTTAGCCTATAAGAATTCTTTTAAAGTGGAAGTCAACATGAATTCAACAAAGGACTGAGTGCCAGATGATGGCAGACCCAAAAACTCAACCTCCTTAATGGGTTCAGTGTTTTTCCAGGTCTCTGATAAGACCTAATGGCTCCTACAGCACTGGCAAAGACAGAATTAGCCTGTGAGAGTTCTTTTAAAGCATACTTATAAAAAAAACTGATAAAAGACCACCTGGTGCTGCTTCGTCAGTTTATAAACAGCCCACGTTCTTAAAACCATCAGCCACAGGCAGGGAAAAGTACTCGTATTGTAACATCTGGCGAAGACTGATAAGGTTGAAGTGAATGAGCTTTTAATGGTCCCTGAAGGTAAAGGGGGGGAAAATAGTTTTGGGATTTTTTATCACAGGACGTGGTAACTTTTCCTCGAGTGATATCAGCAACGTAAAGAAAATTAAGGAACGTCTCAAACAGAATTTGTCCATCTCTACCAATTAAGTACGAATGAAATAAGAAATTATCTATAATTCCATTTTTACCAATTTCCATCTTGGTTATCAAAATGAGAAGGAAAGGTAAATTATTAATTTAGAGAAAATTCAGAAGAAATGCTAGACTAGAAAAGTAAAAGTGTTATACTTATTATATGAAAACAGCGTTATATTTTAGGTAAGGAAGGGTCGCATTACATCGTGAAGAGTATTCACATCATACAATCTTGACAACTAAACGCACACTCGTTTTAGTAATTATTTTAACGAGAGAATTACATCATCAAACAATTGCGCTAATCTCTCTCTCTCTCTCTCTCTCTCTCTCTCTCTCTCTCTCTCTCTCTCTCTCTCTCTCTCTCTCTCTCTCAAAAGAGTATTCACACCATACAATTATGAAAAGAAAACGTACACTTATTTTAGTACAAGTTTTAACAAGAGAATTTTAACATACCCCAAAAATTGTTTCTCTCTCTCTCTCTCTCTCTCTCTCTCTCTCTCTCTCTCTCTCTCTCTCTCTCTCTCTCTCTTTTCTTTGGATCTAAAACTGGAATATACAGCCTTCGGCTTCTGAACATCCGTTGCCCCAGGTGTGACATTCACCGTTCCATTTAACGGCTGAAATCAGAGTCTGGGAGACAACGTCAGAAATGGAAGCAGGTCATCAAGATTATGTACCGTCCAGACCAACTCCAAGATCAGAAGAAAAAGAGACTGATCAAGACACCCAGGAGAAAATGAGAGAACTAAGAAACTAGTCGTGACCATAACTTCATTCAGCAAAGAAGAATTGCATGAAAAAGTTAATATCACGACTGATGAAATATCTGAATAGAACTTGACAGTTCACTAGTTAGTCTTTAAACATCGTAGCACATATTTCTGAAGCTTTATGATGAAGGAAATAAAAATCTATTCGTAATCATAATGTGACCTCGTGAAGAAAAATCGCATGAAAAAAAATAGTATTACGATTGATGAAATATGTAAACAGAACTTAACAGTTCATCAGTTGATTTCACACATCGTACCACATATTTCTAAAGTCTGAAAACAAAGGAGATAATTTAAAAAAAATAACATTTTGATTTCCTTGCTTCAGGCACGATTAAATTCAGATGCTGAATCATTTCATGGGAAAGCCTAGAACAGACTTCTTTGAAGACCACCAAATTACCAAACTTTAAGAAATATATATAAGAAAATAGTGTTTATATATATATATATATATATATATATATATATATATATATGATTTGATTCATATATCACACATTAGGTGAAAAATATAGGTCTGACCGGTTTCGACTTTATTTCCAAGCCATCGTATATATATATATATATATATATATATATATATATATATATATATATATATATATATATATATATATATATATATATATAATGTGTGTGTGTGTGTGTGTGTGTGTGTGTGAGGGTGGGTGTGTCAGTGTGTCTGCACGTGTATATATACTGTATATGTATGTGTTTGTGATTAATGTCTTGTCATAAAACACCTCAGCAAATTTTAGTGAGCAATACAGTAATTTCCCCAAAATATTCAACAAAAGGGCACGTGCAGTATATTTCCATTTTTGAAAAATACTTTAACGAAAACAGAACGCACGAATCTACCTGCTACTCGTATGCAATAGCCACGAGTAGCCTTTAATGGTAATATATAACAATTCAGAGACTTTGGACTAATCTCAGTTAAATGTAAAGCGCAAGAAATCAGAAGGGGGTCGGTTGATTATGTCAATATCTCAGGGGGTATTCCCCGTTATGAAGTGAGGTGACCTCGCCACGACAGCTAGTAAAGAGGCGAAATTCAAGAGCTCTCTTGGCTGTGCAACATGAGACTTCTGCCAATGAGACGGAAATTCAGTGGTTGATCCGATGCCTTCTTAGTTAGTTAAGGCAGATTATACTTCTGACGCTTAACCCGGGTTAATCCTTCAACACAATGTGCCTGCCATTATCATATGCTTGTGTACAAATTTGGAAGTCTCTTTGGTGTAATGGAGGAATAAACTATTTAACAGTAAAAAAAAGAAAATACTCTAATATTGAATAGAATATAAAATTTAGTCCAAATGCCAAGCTCTGGGACCTATGAGGTCATTCAGCGCTGAAAGGGAATTGAGATTTAAAAGGTTTGAAAGGTGTAACAGGAAGAAAACCTCGCAGTTGCACTATGAAACAACTGTTAGGAGAGGGTGGAGAGTCAGATGAAAGAAAGAGAATGTGAACAGAGGTACAGTAAAAGGAATGAGAGAGGTGGCAGCTAGGGGCCAAAGGGACACTGTAAAATACTTTAGGTAATGGCTACAGTGCACACACGTGAGGTGGCACAGTGTCGTGAGGTGCACTGTCGGCACTAAACCCCCCCACCATGGGGTCTGATCTTAGAGACAAGAAAACATACGAAAATTGGAATAAATTCAGTATTAATCCAATGCATTTATTTGTGTGGTTTTATTTGTATGCTGAAGTTTGAGCCTGACTCTTTTGGGAATAAGGGGTGGATTGAGACCTGTCCTCTTGCAAGGTTTGCAAGGTGAGGAATATTATGTAACTATTCATAGCTCTCATATTTTGAAATATTACGAAAATACAGAAGCAGTGCAACAACTTGGACTTATCCCAACACTTAAGCCCAACTCTGAATAGAAACACTACAGTAATCAAGACCCATGTTGATCTAACCTGACACCTAAACTTTTATATCTTACTTTCTCAGAAAAGATAATCTTCCCCATTTATAATCATTGTTGTTGTAATTACCACGTCAATTCTTCCCTTACTTGAGAGCCCATCATCGCAGCCGGAACAGCATCTCGTAACAGAATCTTGGAGATCACATCTCGCATATTATAGCATCAATGGGTTCCTCAAAAGCCTTTTTTGAATGACATCATTTGAGACGTAAATTTCAAACAATAATCATCTCAAAAAACATACTAGTATTCGAGTAGGCACATTCATGCTTATATACACATACACACGCAGACGTGTGTAGCACAGCAAAACATCAAAAAATAATAATCAATAATATATAAATAGCATAACAAAATATATATAATCTAAATATAAATATATATATAGCAGTAAAACAGTCAATAATCATAAATAAACATAACATTGACCTATTTCTAGCCCTTAGGTAAAAAAAAAATAAGATCTTAAACATTGGGGAATAGGAGAGGTCTGAAGGACTTAACAATCTCAAGGAGAACTTGGTTGCACTAAGAAAATAATCATAAATAACCTTGAAGTCATAATTTATTACCATTACAATATTACAAAAAGTACAAGTGAGCCTATAATTTCAGACAGCACAGCAAAACATCAAAATAATAATCAATAACTTCAAATAGCACAACTTGAAAATGGAGAGTAACACTCTAAACCATGAGGATTCCTTCAAACACTTCCATGCCGAGTAAAATAGTCAATAATCATAAAGAAAACATTCATTCCAATAAAACCCTTATACAAAGTCTCCAAAGCAGCTCTTGTAAAAAGTCAATAATACCATCGACACTTCCATAACCATCTTACACAACAATAGCAAAACCATCACTTGCTTCAAAACCAATAACAATCATAAATAACCAGGAGTCATCACCAATCAGGTGATACTAACTGCATAAGAACTAGATGGTTCATCATGAAATCTTCTTTGAAAAAAAAAAGAGAGACAAACCATAACCGTCATATACACAAAATACATAATAATAACCCTCTCAATATATTAATGACAAACCATAAAATTGCAAAGATCCACTCTTGAGATATACGGATATAGATACACTTTAGAACCATGAGGATGACTATCAAACACTTCCACACCGTGATTTACAGCTTCTCAGCTGCCACAGAAGAACACCTTCTTCTGGAAAAACCGGGGACTACACACGAGTCTCCCACTCCTCTTTTGGAACAAAATCCTTAGGAGCCACCATCGCACACTTCCATGCAGATACCATCTCCTCGGGAGCTAGGTCAGGTGGACTCCTCCGTTGTCCATAGAAAACCATCACCGACTGCTGTGCAAAACCATCATTGGCGAACAACCTCTGCTGCTACTGCGATCACCAACCACAAGGTGATACTCAAAACCACCGCTGCTGTGTTCTCCATCGGAGAACTAGATGGTGTGCTGCCTGAAATCTGACTGTCTTTGAAAAAAAAACAGAGACAAACGACACCTATATATCCCTCACACAAAATACTGGAGAACAGGTAAACAATTCAAACAATGTAGTTTGAAAACAAAACAAACCATCAGAAAACCTGACAATATATATATATATATATATATATATATATATATATATATATATATATATATATATATATATATATATATATATATATATATATATATATATATATATATACATATATATATTATTCGCCTCTGATTCTGATGTTTCAACCATCATGCCTTTTATCTTAAACCCAGAGTCACAGTTGGGTCGACTGGTGGCCGGAAGACAGAGACCAGACTATGAACCATCAACATCAATTCTCTAAAATATCAATATAGCATCTTTTAAAAGTATACTTTTAATAGTAACATAAAAGCACATACATTAAATATCAGAAGGGTATCTTTTATAAACATAATTCTAATGATAACACAAAACTTACCAGATACATCAAGCTGGCGCTCTTGTGAAATGACTGACTGTTTAATCTGGCATTTCGTATATTGCTGGTTCGAACAGCATTTCCCGTGCCACTTCCGCCCCGCCTCCCTTCCATTCCCTCCCAAAGCAACCACCACCAATAGCGTCCCTTATGGCACTGAAAGCCACATCAACGGCGAGAAGTTCGCGGAGTTTTGCCTGGCGCCGCGGAATTCCGACAGAGATGCGGAACTTCTAAAAAAACGGTAATGGTCGTTTCGTTTTCCGGACGCGAATCGTAGTTTCCGCTTTAAAATTCCGCTCGTGCTCTCTTTAACGGCCGTCAATCTCTCGGAACAAATGGTTCGTTATCTTCAGAGCTGCGTATTTTTGCCGGAAAAAAAAAGTATGGAGGAGAGAGAGAGAGAGAATGGAGGGGTGGCCTTCAATAACCATGGAACTTTCTGGACTTGATTCATGTAACAGAACGTTGCTAAAACAATTCAGATAGAAATAATAAAAAAAAATGGTGACCAGCTTAAACCGTAATCACTGAATAGGATGACAATGCAAGAAGTAAAAGGCAATAAAGACGAAGGAAGAAACAGACCGAGATGACGGAACAGGAGGTAGGTAGAGTAACAAACAGAGAGAAACGTCTAAAGACGCCTAATAGTGAAAACAGCTCCAGAACACAAAATTAATTCACATTCAAAAGCCAAAACCAGCCAAATAAAAAGGTTTCCCGGAATCCCTAAATTCTTATTCACCAGCTCCCAGGATATTGAAATTAAGTCGATTTCGTAAAATAGTTTGTACGGAGGAAATAAAAGAGTCGTGATTTAGAATGAGCAAGCGCGCGCACGCACACACACATTCGCGTGTATATATATATATATATATATATATATATATATATATATATATATATATATATATATATATATATATATATATATATATAGCTGGGGATTTGGCACGATACATATACACATGTGCTATCGGGGTCTAAGCGATGTCAGGCAGGGCAGCCGATCGAGGCTATGGCCTACCCCAACGCCAAATCAAAGTTCTTTTAAAGAAGGCATCGTGCTTACCTCATATGAAAAATGGGAAAAAGCACGTTAAACAAAGAAGTATATATATACATACATAAATTTCTGACTCATATCAGGATCGAACCCAGGTCTTTCAAATGAGAGCCAAGGGCGCTGCCTACTAGGCCATACAAGACTTGTATGGCCTAGTCGGCAGCGTCCTTGCCTTTCATTTGAAAGACCTGGGTTCGATCCTGATGTGAGCCAGAAATTTATTTCTGTTCCACACGTGATTGTGTGTTGATTATATATATATTATATATATATATATATATATATATATATATATATATATATATATATATATATATATATATATATGGATATATATATATATTATAGTCTTAGATATTATAGAGAAGAAAGATGGGTCTGATAAAATTGAATAATAATAATAATAATAATAATAATAATAATAATAATAATAATAATAATAATAATAATAATGATAATAATAATAATAATAACAGAACACTGATTCTAGTACTAAAACGAAGAATACAGTATATCATACAGCAAAGCCGACCGCCTTTCACACCCATTTAATGTTACAGCATTTGTAAATACCACGCTGGGTACATCAACACTAATAACATATATATACTTTGTTCTTCAAATCCAGACACCTGAACATATAAACTAAAGTTGTTATTTTATTATTCATATATTACCAATGGATAAAGAATTACATTACAATATAACGAAAAGCACATTGCCCGAAAATATGTATCACTCGTTATTATTTGATGTATAACAACAAAAATAACCCTTTTTCTCTTTTCCGATATATCCTGTTGCAAAGTCATAAGAACAGAAATTCTTGGCTGAGCCATACACATGCAAATATAAAGAGCCATCAATCTTTATGGGTGATATTCATGAGAGCATAAAATGCAATGTCTTTGGCAAACAGCAAGAGTGTAATTGCCAGTAGTCCACTGAAAGCAGCATTTGGGAAGAGAATATTTAGTAATAACTGCAGAATGGAATTTTTTACATTTTAAATTGTTGTGGATAATGGTAGAAAGATATAAATTTAAACGAAAACGTGCACCAATCTTTATTTGATTTTTTTAAATTATTTTAAACGGCTGGTAATAATGGTAGAAGGTATAAATCTAAACTTAAAATTGCAGCAGGAATTGTTGCAATTTAGACATTTAAAAAAAGCGATGCCATTAGTGAAGCTGAGAATACAAGACAAGTGAGAGAGCGACTCTTCTTGAATCAATAAAACTGTGGTGTTGAGACAACAAATCTGTTAGCAGAGAAAAATGTCTTGAGAATGAACTTGTGCGACCGGATGAAAAGTTTAGGTATTAAGTAAACATAGTTCTGAAATGAAGGAAAGGGCAACTTGGACAGAATGGGAGATGATGAGAGCAGAAAAGGGAAAGTACAGATTAAATTTTGATTACATTTAGTCTCCTGGAGAGAATGAATGATGATGGCAGTAGAAATTGGCCTCTGGAGGAAAGTCTCAAACTAAGCCTAGTTGCGGTTAGACGAAAAAGTTGCCTATGCTGGATCACTGGAATCCAGTAACAGGCGACAAGGAAAGAAAAGGTGCAAGTAAGCATTTTTGGAATTCCTGGAGTAAATGGAAAGGGAGAATCTTTTGTAAGCATGCTCTAATGTGGCTTGGTTGTTTTGAATAATATAAATTACAAAAAAAGGAAACTTGAAAAAGGTTACATAACTGGAATTGGAATTGGAATATAAAATTTAGGCTATAGGAATCTAGAAGCAGGGAGGTAACGTCATTAAAGCATTTTGGGTGCGAGATACAATGGAGAAACTTCTAGAAAGAAAGTTACGTCATCCCAGCAAAACGTTTTGAATGCAATCTTACAAAACATGGCGTAATTGATCAAGACAAGTATTTTTTCTCTCAAAGTGGCATACGTGACTCGAACAACGCATGTAACAACATGAAATCACTCGTCTTGAGCTCGTATGGGACGAATCGGCATTTGTTATCCAAACCTGTCATCACCACCCAAAACAAAGCGTTCTCTCTTTTCTCAACTGATGACAATTGAAATGATGCAAGTCTTTGCTGGACACTCACGTGTTCATATACTACGCTTTTACCAAGAAAGTTATTATTCGTTCTAAACTACATTACTATTAAAATTGTATTATCAATTCTAAATTACGCTATTAAGTTACTTAATCATTAGTTCTTATGAGATCTGATGCCAAACTAAATATGACACTTCAACAATCATTATCATTACACATAACACATGAAAAAAAGTAAATATGTCAAAATTATAAGAGGATATATGTATTACAAGGCAACATCATGAAATTCCTCCCCCCAGAAGATTACTTATTCCGGATTTGAATCCAACGATTCACAACGGGATGAATAATCTGCTATGACATTATCTTTTCCTGAAATGTGTTTAGCTATTACATTATACGGTTGCAGGTATAAAGGCCACCTGGTCAGTCTCATATTATTATTTTTCATCTTATTGATGAATGAGATTGGGTTGTAATCCAACAACACTAAAATTTCTTCATTCCTAGGTCGGTTCATATACACTTCAAACTTTTTCAATGCTGTGATTAATGCTAATGTTTCTTTTTCGATTGTTGAGTAAGTTTTCTGGTGCTTTTTCAACTTTGAAGACATGAAACATACTGGATGGAAGATTCTGTTGTCGTCTTCTTGAAGTAGAACAGCTCCAATTCCACAGTCAGATGCATCAAATTGTATCATAAACTTTTTACTGAAGTCTGGAGCTTGAAGCACTGGTCTTGAAGTTAATATGACTTTAACCTTCTCAATGATTCTTGACATTCTGGAGTCCAAACAAACTTTCTTTTAGGACTGGTTAAGTCAGTTAAGGGAGCTACCACGGCTGAGAAATTTGGACAGAATCGGTAATAAAATCCAGCCATGCCCAAAAATCTTTGTAGCTGTTTCCTTGTAGCAGGAGGGGTAGCCTTACGGATACCTTCTACATTAGCATCAATAGGAGCGAGAAGGCCTTTTCCACTTCAAATCCTAAATACTGTACAGTTGCCTTTCCAAACTCAGTTTTTTATAAGTTAATTGTTAGTCCTGCTTCCCGTAGTTTCTTGAACACTTTTCTTAATATCTTTAGATGTTCTTCCCATGTATTAGAATAAATCACAGTGTCATCAAGATATACACCCACTCCTTCTATTGATCCTAGTAGTTGATCCATCACTTGCTGGAATGTTGCAGGTGCATTCATCAGACCAAATGGCAAAACAGTGTATTGATACAGTCCAAAAGGAGTAATGAAAGCTGACAGCAACTTAGCATTCTCATCTAAGGGAATTTGATAATATCCTTTCAACAAGTCTATCTTGGAAACAAATTTCGCTTGCCCAATATTATCAAGTAATTGATCAATAAGAGGCAAGGGATAATTGTTAGCCACACTGATGGAATTCAGTTTCCTATAATCAGTACACATCCTAAATGAGCCATCTGGTTTCTTCACTAACACACAAGGAGAACTATAATGACTTGAACTGGGTTCTGCTAATCCATGCTGCAACAAATATTCAACTTCTTTCTTCAAAACATCTCGATGAAAAGATGATAAGCGATAAGATCTCAGTTTAAAATGTTTTCCATCTTCTCTGATCTTTATTGTATACTTTGTCAGATTGGTACACCTAGGTACATCTGCAAAAATTTCAGGGAAACTTTGAATCTCTTCACTTAATTCACTACTTTGCTCAACACTCAGATGTTTTAGTTTGTCTTCCAAATTTTCTAATACTGAAGAATTGTTCATCTTGTTTTCAGCTCCCAATTCGTAGCCATCATCGTCCTCTGTAGATGAAGTTGTATGTGTTATTGACACTGTTTCAGTTTTAGTCTCTGAGAAGTAAGGTTTCAAAAGATTCACATGTATCTTCCTCTGTCGTTTCCTTCTTCCTGGTGTTTCAATCACATAAGTTCGATCACTTAACTTCTCTGTTATCCTATAAGGACCTTAAAACTTATTGGTAAGGGGAAATCTTTTCACTGGTAAGAACAATAGAACTTGCTGTCCAATAATAAAATTTCTTAGCTTAGTTTTAGCATCATATTTTCTTTTCATTTTCTCTTGACTTATTTTCAAATTTTCTAAAGAGAATTTTCTAATTTCTCTTGATCTTTTCCTCAAGTTCTTCACATATTCTCCTTGGATTTCCTCTTGATTTTCTTCCCAATTCTCTGCAAGAATCTTCAATGGACCTCTAATGTCTCGACCAAAAATCATTTCATTTGGTGAACATCCCATGCCTTCTTGATAAGCATTCTTAACTGCAAATAACATCAAGGGTAAACCAGTATCCCATTCTCTTCCTGATTCATTACAATACTTAGTTAACATACTTTTCAATGTCTGGTGGAACCTTCCCAAGGCTCCTTGAGTCTCTGGATGATAAGCAGTTGATAACTGTTTTTTTGACTCCTAACAAGTTCATCACAACCTGGAACAATTTTGAAGTAAAGTTCGTTCCTCTATCACTTTGCACAATTTCTGGTATTCCCAACTTGGAGAAAAACTCCACCAACTTCTCAGAAATTACCTTTGCACTTATACTTCTTACAGGAATCGCCTCAGGATACCTAGTCACTGGACACATTAATGTTAACAGATTCATTTCCTTTCTTTGTTTTCAGAAGTGGCCCAACCACATCTATAATTACCTTGCTAAAGGGTTCTCCTCTGACTTCTATGGGTTGTAGGGGTGCTTTCTGAATGGTTTCATTCGGTTTTCCAGCTATCTGGCATGTGTGACACACTCTGCTAAATCTGCTAACATCCTTGTGAAGTCCAGGCCAGAAAAAATACTTCATAATCTTCTCAACAGTCTTCCTGATTCCCATATGTCCAGACTCATGCGCTACTGCTACAACTTGTTTCCTCAATGGATATGGAATCAAAATTTTATGATATTCACCCCATTCAGCATTTCCTGGTATATCTACAGGTCGATGCTTCCTCATTAGCAATCCTTCCTTTAGATAATAACAGGTGGAGGTTTGTTGCATCTCTTCTTGATCAACAACTCTGAAGAACAAATCAGCCAACGTTGTATCCCTCTTCTGCAGTTTCATTAGCTTCTCTCTTGTCACTTGACCAACTTCAAGGGCTGAACTCTCCATATCTGCTAACTCTGCCTCTGTAGTTTCACTACTAACTTCAGCAACACTTTGACTACTCGGAGTCTCTTTAATAGCAACAGGATCCTCTTCTTCTTGGGAAATCTCTTCATTACTAACACTAGGGGAAACTTCACTTTCCTGGAACAGCTCTTCTAATCTTAAAGATCCGTCACTTGATCTTTCTGGTGCAGGTAAATCCTCAGTATCTTCACTTGCAGACATAGTTCTCTTCATACTCCTGGTAGTTACACAACTTGGAAACGGGTGGGGGTTTTTCTTCTCTAAATCTCCAGTAGGACTAATCCTTAACGGTTTGTCTGTCACTATAGGACAAGGAACAAATGGTACACCACCAACTTCATTACCCAGTAAAACATGTACACCTTCAACAGCTAGTGAGTTCTTTACAGCAAAATCAACATTTCCTCTCACCAATTCACAGGACAAGTGCAAGCGGCATATAGGAGTTACCTCTTCTCCTCCTATACCCTTCAAAATAACTGAATCTCCAGTGAGATTCTTCTCCAACTGTGGGTGAGCACCACGAACTACCACACTATCGTTACTCCCCGTATCACGTAATACTTTGACTGGTACCTGCACACCTCCTCCTTGAGTTGTCAGCGTACCTTCATAGATATATGGCTTAAAAGCCTCCAAGCTGCTCAGCCACTCACTGCTTGAAGTTACATTTCCACTGGTTGCTAAACACTCTGCTTGTTTAGTTTCAGTCTTCCCCACACTGTTCTTCGTAGTTTGCTTCACCTGGTTACCTTTAACCACTTGACCAACTGGTTTGGTCTGTTGTTGTGTCTGATAACAATCTCAACTGTAGTGTCCTACTCTTCCACACTTGTAGCAGACAACATTAGTCTTCTGTATCTGTCTTGAGAACAGACTGGATGATGAGGATTTAACATTCAATTGCTGAGGGGTGTTACCTGGCTTTGTATTGGCATAGCCACTAGAAGGATTTCCAGTTGTAATGTTCCTGATATTTGGATGAGACCTGAAACCTGTGCGTTGTTGGTTCTGGTACTTGACATTATAATTTCTTTTGCTGGAAATTATGTTAAAGTCTTCACTCAATGTAGCAGCTTTGTCAAGTTTTTTAACCTCTCTCTCTCTTAAATAGGCTCTTATGTGTTCAGGAATTCCTCTAAGATATTGTTCTAGGACTACTAACTCCTCAAGTTCGTCCATAGATTTAACTTTAGCAGCCTCCAACCATCGTTTAAAACATCTTCTTACTTTGTAGGCATAATCCAAGAAAGTTATCTTGTCATCCTTTCTCAAAGATCTAAATCTTTCATTATAATATCCAGGGGTCATCTGGTAAACTTGTAGCATATTGTGTTTGAGTACCTCGTACTCTTTACACTGATCAGCTGATAAGGCTAAATAGGCACTTCTTCCTTTACCAATGAGAACACTCTGTAACAAGACCGACCATTTATCCTCTGGCCATCCCATACCTGAAGCCACTTTTTCAAAGTGATCAAAAAACTCATCTGGAGCTTCTTCTGTAAACTTTGGAATTAACTTCTGCACTCTCACTACATCAAATACAGGGTCTGAATTACCTTGAATAGGGTTAGATGGTGTTACAGGTAATGTGGATCGAGCTTTTATTAACTCTATCTCCCTTTCATGTCTTGCTCTTTCTCTTTCTTCTTCTGCTGCTTTTTCTTCTTCTCTTTCCTTTCTTTTTCTTTTCTCTCTATCTTCTCTTTCTCTTTCTGCCTGCATTTTCTCTCTCTCAGCCTGCATCTTCAGCTTAATCAAATTTTCTTCTGCTTCTATGCGTCTAAGCTCAACTTCTGCCTCACTTTTCTCTTTCTTTTGCTCATGTTTATCTGTAATTTCTGCCTCAGCTGCATTCAACAACTCTTGTGCATCTCCCAACTCTTCATCTATTTTACCAGAGTCCATCAATGCTTTGATTGCAATATATTTGATTTGTGCCTTAATCATACCACTAGACACATTAAACCCACATGCCACTACTAAAGCAAGCCACTGTGCCTTAGTCAGGTTGGATTCAGATAACTCTTGGATGGAAGGAGTTGCTAAAAACTTCTGAACATTGAACAGAACCATTTTCTCTAAGTTACTCAACTAAATAATTCACAATACAAGGCAAAAAATAACTGTGGTCACTCTCCTATCAAAATATATCCCTAACACCACCAGTATAAACCATAAACCAGAGAGATATTTCGTTTTGTTCCATGGGTCTCTGGGCACCAAACAATATAATGTCACGATGCGTATCAAGTACCTGGTTACTACACAACTAATCTCAAGATTCAAAAATATACCTCACTTCAGCCAGATACCTAAACTCTCATAACATTAATTATTACGACTGAGTACTCTAAAGGTAACAGTGATCCCTTAAGAAAAAACTTATTTATCAATCACTTGAAAAATCAAACTAAGTCTATCAGAATATGTGTGAGGTATCAAAAATTAAACTAGAAATCTTCTAGAGTAAAAGGGCATCACTCCATCAAAAAACTCTAACTGTTTACCTGGTCTTAATTCACTTTAGCAACACTAAAAGAACAAAACATGTTTATCACTTTGCCTTATGCACACACAATCAATCCTATTCACTGGTGATCAATAAATGAAACACTTTTTCTAAAAATGTTAAATACAAAAATTTATTTTCAAATTCAAAGTTGATAGTTAGAATTCACAATTAATTAGAATTCACAATCTCAAAAATTTATTATTACTTGAAAATAACACAACACTCAATTGATTCTTGAATTAAATTATGAAACAAAACTAATTCACAAAAATTTTATCAGGAATTTGAATTAATCAAGCATAATTTAAACTATCAAGAATTAATCAAGATTTAAAAAGAAAATCTTAACAAATAAAACATTAAATCAAGTATGCAATGTTAAATTACCAAGAAATATTTAAAATACTACGTAAATAAATGTTACATCACAAACATAAAAAATGTGAAAATATAAAGAGATTGTAAATAGAAAAAGACACAAAAATACACATAAGATTTATCAATAATGATTTCACTCGGTCAAAATTTCCTAACTTATCATACCATAGTATTAATAAGTAAAATTCACGTTACCTTACACAAACTTGTGAAAACCTCTGTAAATCACTTGCTGCAGCTGCGTTACCACAAAACACACTTTTTTACCAGGCGCCGTTACAAATTAAATAACTTTCCTAAATTCAGATCTCAAAAGTTAATGCTAATACGTGACCACAAAACACTACGTTAAATGTAATCTCTCTCTAAGAACGAGAGAGAGAGAGAGAGAGAGGGAACCAAATCAACTGGTCTCAGAAATCAGAATGAAACAAATTTTAGAATTCCAGTAACACGTGAAACAATTACATGATATATTTAAAGCATTTTGGGTACGAGATACAAAAGTTCTAGAAGCAGGGGGGTGATGTCATTAAAACATTTTGGGTGCGAGATACAATGGAGAAACTTCTAGAAAGAAAGTTACGTCATCCCAGCAAAACGTTTTGAATGCAATCTTACAAAACATGGCGTAATTGATCAAGACACGTATTTTTTCTCTCAAAGTGGCGTACGTGACTCGAGCAACGCATGTAACAACATGAAATCACTCGTCTTGAGCTCGTATGGGACGAATCGGCATTTGTTATTCAAACCTGTCATCACCACCCAAAACAAAGCGTTCTCTCTTTTCTCAACTGATGACAATTGAAATGATACAAGTCTTTGCTGGACACACACGTGTTCATACACTACGCTTTTACCAAGAAAGATATTATTCGTTCTAAACTACGTTACTATTAAAATTGTATTATCAATTCTAAATTACACTATTAAGTTACTTAATCATTAGTTCTTTTGAGATCTGATGCCAAACTAAATATGACACTTCAACAATCATTATCATTACACATAACACATGAAAAAGGAAATATATCAAAATTATAGGAGGATATATATGTATTACAAGGCAACATCATGAATAATATATATATATATATATATATATATATATATATATATATATATATATATATATATATATATATATATATATATATATAAAATTCAACGTGACGGTAAGGCTATTCCTCAGCAGTACAAAACCAGACGGCGTCGAAGACAGCGTGAAACATTATTCACTTTTTTCTTACAGCGACGTTTCGAGACCGATTTCTCATCATCCAGGCTAAAAAGAAAGATAAAAAACTGATAAACAATACAACATAACAAATTATTTTTTGGTGACACGCAAAACACATTGAATAAAGCAAAGCAAAGCAAGATACAACAAAATCATATAAATCATAAAGATTTCAAGATATTGTCAAGTCCATATGAGCACCACCTTCCAATATTAGAATCTCTAGCTATAAAGAAACTAGTTCCCACCTTAAACAACCAATCTTCATCTGTTCCCTTGTACACAGCTTAAACCAGGCCCTTCTTGCTGTTTACTTTCGGTGCATTTTCCATACAGCAACTGAACTCTGCTGATACGAGGTGTCTTTTTAACTACTCTTAACTTTAGTTGTGTTTCTTTTCTCATAGAGTAATTTTTATTTCAATGT